>NW_011888916.1:5014661-5029657 GCF_000151845.1 Pteropus vampyrus
TGAATGAGAGAGGATATTCACCAATGAAAAGTCCAAATTACTTTTAAAGATTCAGTTTAAGCTTAGTTTTTTTGTTTTTTATTTTTTGGAAGCATTTTCTGATGACCCCAGGCCATTAGTTGCCCTTCACCTGTGCTGCTGCACTATATTCTCATTGTTGCATTCCTCTTTTATATAATTGATTTATGTTTTATTTCTGTCTTCATCTCTTGTATACAAATGCCTTAAGGGTAGAAAGGATATCTTATTCATATTAGCTCTCCCAATAGGGCCTGGTACAGAATACTAAGAAAATATTTGTTGAATAAATGAGTAAATTGCATATTTCAATCTTACCCTCTGTTCTTTATATGAAAACATTGAGACCTAGAAAAATTAAGTGCCTTGGGAAAAGCCACCCAACACATCAGCATCACAATGGCATAGCTGGAGTTAGAGTCTGGGCCTCCTAATCCATTGTTCTTTTCACTACAGTATGCTGCTTCCCTTAAAAAGCTTCAATAAATCTATAAAGAAGTTTGACTGTACTTCTTCCTTTCAAAGGCGAAAGCAAAAGAGGCAGTATAAATCTCCTGATAGCTACTGACAAGGTTATATAACTTATCTATATGCTGCAACAGAAAACCCAATTAAAAGAAAAACTATATTTCAAGACCAACAAATATTTAAAAGACAAAATAGTTAGGCATGAAAGAGCCCTTGGAAAAACTCTTATATCCAGAGATCCACACATTCCAAAATGCTGGAGATGGTCTCAGTTTATAAACCCCAGAAAATTCTCTGAGTTATTGGATGGTATACATCTGATTTTAAAAGATTATATAGAGACATGAAGAGATGAGACATCTGCCAGATATGCCCTGACAGTTTGTAGTTATGACCTAATGTTGGAGAAATCTGCCACATAATATTCTAGTACGGAGATTTATGTTGAATTTTATAAAGCACCAAAGCAAATTCACTGAGAAAGAAATGTATAAAACAGAGTCAGGCATAGCAGAATGAACACAGCAGATCAGCACAATTTGAAAGGAAAGGGCACTTAGATCATTTGGTTTCTCTCTGGGAAAATCCAGGATTCTTGTGTAAATTATTTAGACAAAAATAATTTTAATTAATAAATCCTTTTCAGTACTGCCTATATGCAAAGCACTAAGTAGGATACAAGGAAATACAGCAGGGTTTTTTGGTTTTGGTTTTGGTTTTTTTTTGCTGTTTTTACTGATTGCCTTATCTGGATTTTTATTCTCCGTCTTTATTGAAATATAATAGACAACTAGTTGCCTGCATTTACATTGTACAATTCAATGAGTTTTTTTTTCAAATATAGTTGGCATACAACACACCAGCCTCTGCTGTACAGCATATTGATCAGAGATCCAAATAACTCACAAAGCGCTTACCCAACCAAATCTAGCACCCCTCTTCCCCTCCATATTCATTCCAGCATGAACCATCTTCTCCATGCTATACGCTACATCCCCATGTCTACTCTGCAACCATCCTCCAGGACCTCTCAATCTTTTTGCCCTCTTTTCCCCGCCAAATCCCTCCCATCTAGTATCTCTCAAAATATTCTCTGTATATATGAGTTTATTTCCGCTTTTGTTGTTGTTGATGATTTTGTTCTTCAGATTCCACATGTAAATGAAATCATACAATATTTGTTTTTCTCTATCCGATTCAATTCATTCAACTCAATACCTTCTAGATCCATGAAAGCAATATCTTTTTCCATCCCCTTCCTTTTAGTTTGTGTGTGTCTTTTAATCTGAAGCGAGTCTCTTACAGGCAGCATATGTAGGGATCTTATTTTCTTATCCATCCAGCAACTTTATCTTTTCCATTTGAGGTACTTGTTGATAGGAATGTAGGTCTTACCATTCTTTATTCCTGTTTTTGATACATGTTTTTTCTTCTAATAGAAGTCCCTCCAACATTTCATGTAATACTGACTTGGTAAGGATAAATTCCTTTAGCTTATTTTTGTCTGGGAAGCTCTTTATCTGTCTTTCAACTCTAAATGATAGCTTTGCTGGATAAAATATTCTTGGTTGTAGATCCTGGGTTTTCATCACATTGAATATTTTGAACTGAGCTCTTCTGTACTGCATAGTTTCTTTTGAGAAATCAGCTGCCAGTCTTATGGGTGCTCCCTTTCAGGTAACTATATGCTTTTCTTTTGCTGCTTTTAAGATTCTCTTTGCATTCAACCTTTGGCATTTTAATTATGATGTGTCCTGGTGTGGGCCTCTTTGGGTTCTTGGTTTTGGGGACTTTGAGCATCCTGGGGTTCCACGTCCATTTCCTTCATTATTTCTTCAAATAGCTGTCCAACATCTTGTTTTCCCTTGGGTACCCCAATGACACGGATATTTTTACCTTTAATAGTGTCCCATAGGCTCCTTAAGTTATTATTATAGTCTTGGCTTCTTTTTTCTCGCCATTCTGATTGAGTCCTTGGTTTTCCCATCCTCTACATAGGTCATTTGATCCTCTTCTGTATTCACTTTGTTCATTCCATTTAATATTCTTCTCATGTCAGATAATGTGTTCTTCATTTCTGACTGGTTCTCTTTATAATTTCCATTTCCATTTTTATGTTTTTTATCTCTTCGTTGAAGTTTTCACTGAATTCATCTACCCTTCCCATAAGTTCATTGAGCATCCTTATAACCAGTGTTTTGAATTCTACATCTGTTAGATTGCTTGACTCCATTATTTCTGGATCTCTGTTCTGTTCTCTCATATGGTTTCTGCTTCTTTGTATTCCCATTTTGGCTGCTTTTCTGTGTCTGGTTCTACGTAATAAGCAAAGCTTCTAAGTCTCCCGGTCTTATTAGTACGGCTTTGTGTAGTACGTGTCCAGTGGCACAATTCTGAGAGGGGTTCAGCTGCAGGCCAAGTTTAGCCCAAGCCTGTCCCACTCCAGAGCCACCTGTTAAGATTCAGCAAGCAATCCACAGATGCTGTGCTTATAGTTGCCTCAAAAGGCCACACCAGAAACTGAGGCCAGCTACCATAAGTGTGAGTCTTGGCACTGCTCAATAAGGAGCACCTGGCTCACTGAGGATACATCTGGATGTGCCTTGGGTGGGGCTGTGAAATGGAGAAGGCAGTTTCAGGGAATCTTCTGGATGGAGCAATCTCTGTTATCCAGTTTGATGAAGTATCTGCTATGGTGGCACTAAGTCCATGCACTGGGAGCGGGGAAGGCTCAACAGAGGAACAATGGATACCGCCATCACTTCTGCCAGAGAGAGAGCTTTGCCACAGCCCTCACTTCGACAGCTTAGTGTCGCCCCGTAAGTCCTGCATATCCAAACCGGCACCGGTGCTCAGAGTGAGCAGGTCCGTCACCAAGAAAATCGGATCGCAGACACAGCCTCTTTAAGAGGCATCTGCAGCTGCCACTTCCAGTGCTGCAGCCTCCATCCCACTCAGCCACTGGGGCTGGGGCAGCTTCACATCCTTGCACCATCCTACCTTCTGCCATTGCAGAGTGATTTCTTAGATTTCTCCCTATTTGTATGGCTTATTCATCTAGCTCCCAGGCAATTTTTCCTTGCTGTTTGCTTCTTGTTTCTGTTACAACTTTGATTTGTTTGCCAGAGGGATGAACAGAGCCTCTATCATCTATGCCATTTTTCCCCCTCCCATCATAGCAATTTTTTACCATCGGACATATTTTATATATTTACTTATACACTGTCTTCTGACCCCACTAAAATGCAAACTTCATAAGGCACAATTAATTAGCGTGCCTGTAAAGTTTATGTTCTTTTATTTTTTCTTTTTTATTATATTAGTTTCAGGTACACAGTACAGTGGTTAGACATTTATAATTTATGAAGTGATCCCTCCAATTACTCTAACACCCATCTGGCATTACACACAACAATTATCATAATATTTAGTATATACATTATGCTATACTCTAAATCCCCGTGACTGTTTTATAACTACTAACTTGTACTTCATCCCTTCAACTTTTTCACCCAGTCCCCCAACCTTCCTCCTTTCTGGCAAACAGCAGTTTGTTCTCTGTATCTGTGAGTCTTTTTTCATTTAGTTTGTTTCTTTTGTTCCTTAGATTCCACATATAAGTGAAATCATACAGTATTTATCTTTCTTTGACTTAATTGACTCGATATAATAACCTCTAGGTCCATCCATGTTGTTGCAAATGGTAAGATTTCCTTTTAATGGCGGAGTAATATTTTATTGTATATATGCACCATAACTCCTTTACTCAATAGTCTACTAATGGGCACTTAGGTTACTTCCATATCTTGGCTATTGTGAATAGCGCTGCTGTGAACATCGGGGTGCACAGATCTTTACAAACTAGTGTTTTGGTTTTCTTTGGATAAATACCCAGAAGTACAATTGCTGAGTCAAAAAAACAGTTCTATTTTTAATATTTTCAAGAACTTCCAAACTGTTTTCCATGGGGGCTGTACAAATTTGCAATCTCACCAACAATATACAAGGGTTCTCTTTTCTCCACATCCTCACCAACATTTGCTGTTTTTTGATTTATTGATGATAGCCGGTCTGACAGGTATGAGGTGATATCTCATTGTGGTTTTAATTTGCATTTCCTGATGATTAGTGACCTTGAGCATCTTTTCATATGTCTATTGGTCATCTGTATGTCCTCTTTGGAGAAATATCTATTCAGGTCTTCTGCTCATTTTTTAATTGGATTGTTTGTATTTTTGTTGTTGAGTTGTACGAGTTCTTCATAACTTTTGGATATTAACCCTTTGTCAGATGTATGATAGGCAAATATCTTCTCCCATTCGGTTGGTTGCCTCTTTGTCTTGTTGATGGTTTCCTTTGCTGTGAAAAACCTTTTTAGTTGGATGTAGTCTCATTTGTTTATTTTTTTCTATCTTTTCCTTTGTCCGAGTATATCAGAAAAAAAAATACTAATAGCAATATCAGAGAGTTTACTGCCTATATTTTCTTCTAAAAGTTTATGGTTTCAGGTCTTACATTTAAATTTTTAATCCAGTTTGAGTTCATTCTTGTATATGGTGCAAGAAGGTGGTCCAGTTTCTTTTCTATTTTTTTTTTTTTTGCATGTATCTGTCCAGTTTTTCCATTACCATTTATTGAAGAAACTATCTTTACTCAACTGTATATTCTTGCCTCCTTTTTCATAGATTAATTGACCATATAGGTGTAGATTTATGTCTGGGCTCTCTGTTTAGTTCCATTGATCTCTGTGTCATTTTTTTATGCCAGTACCATGCTATTTTGATTATTATAGCCATGTAGTTTGATATCAGGTAATGTGATACTTCCAACTTTGTTCTTTTTTCCATATGCTTCCATTTATTTATATCTTCTTCAATTTCTTTTTTCAATGACATAATTTTCCAAGAACAGGTATTTTACCTCCTTGGTTAATTTGATTCCTAGGTATTTTATTGTTTTTGGTGCAATTGTAAATGGGATTGTTCTCTAAATTTCTTTTACTGACAGTTCATCATTGGTGTATAAAAATGACTTCTGGATATTACTTTTGTATCCTGCTACTTTATGAATTCATTGATCAGTTCTAACAGATTTTTGGTGTAATCTTTAGCGTTCTCTATATATAGCATCATGTCATCAGCAAATAATGACAGTTTTACTTCTTCCTTTCCAGTCTGGATGCCTTTATTCCTTTTTCTTATCTGATTGCTGTAGCTAGGACTTCCAACACTATGTTGAATAGAAGTGGTGAAAGTGGGCATCCTTGTCCTGTTCTTGATCTGAAGAAAAATGCTTTTAGCCTTTCTCTGTTGAGTATAATGTTAGCTGTAGGTTTGTCATATATAGCCTTTATTATGTTGAGGTATGTTCCCTCTATTCTCACTTTGCTGAGAGTTTTTATCATAAATGGATGCTGGATTTTGTCAAATGCTTTTTCTGCATCTCTTGATATGATCATATGATTTTTATCTTTCAATTTGTTAATGTGGTGTGTCACATTAATCGATTTGCAGATATTAAACCAACCTTGAATTCTAGAAATAAATCTTTGTTGAAGATTTTTACATCATTGTTCATCAGGGATGTTTTATTTACATTTACATTCCTTTAATAACTCAAACAATCTAAAGTTTTCTGTCATCATACCTTCATATTTACATATATGAAGTGTATCTTGTTTTTTTTTTCCATTTTATTCATTCATCCTTCATTGTAGGTTTTTTCCTTTTTTCTTTAAATATTTTATTTTTCAATTATAATTGTCATTCAACATTATACTAGTTTCAGGTGTATAGTGGTTAGATATTTATATAACTTATGAAGTGATCCCTCCGATAATTCTAGTATCCATCTGACACCATACAGTTATTATAATAATAATGACTATATTCCCTATGCTGTACTTTACATCTCCATGACTATTTTATAATCACCAATCTACACTTTTTTTTATAATACTAAATTTAATTTTCTTTAATTTTTATTTTTCAATTAGAGTTGACATTCACTATTATTTTATATTAGTTTTAGGTGTATAGCATAGTGGTTAGACATATAATTTATGAAGTGATCCACCCAATTAGTCTAGTACCCACCTGGCATCATACATAACTTTTACAATATTATTGACTATATCCCCTATGTTGTAATTTACATCCCTTTAAGTATTTTGTAACTACCAATCTATGCTTCTTCATCTCTTCAACTATTTCACCCAGCCCACAAACCTCCCCTCCTATCTGGCACTGGATTAAACAAAATAAGGAATCTAAATCACCTAGTCAAGTACCTGGTGAATAATAGGCACTCATCAAATATTAGTTCCCTATTCCCAAATCGAATAATTTTTCTTTCAGAATTACCTGAATAAGTATTTTCTGTATCACATTTATAGTATTAAGCCCAATCCTTTTGTTAATTACAATATTACCTGGATATATTATTAATATTTCAGACAATCAAATAATTCTCAGGCTACTAACTGGCTCTCCAACACTGAAATAACATCTTTGCAGTAACATTTTTGCATAAATATCGCCTATCCCAAAAGTACCCCAATCCACAATAACACAATGTTTTCACTTCTGATATCTAAACAGTTGCCCCCAATCTTCTAAGGGCACATTTGTCTTTCCCTCATGTAGTAACCACTCTCAGGTATGAAACAGGCAATCTATGTGTGGATTACACAGATTCTGTTTAACCTCTCAGAATTCTCCCATCTCTATTAGTACTTGACTGCCAAGAGGAGATTTGGAAGCTAATAAAAGGCATATTACTATTACCTTCAGTTTTCTTATTCTCTGTATCCATCTCACATTCTCACAAAACCATTTGTGTGCCCAATAGAAAAGACCCAAGAAATATTATTATTAAATCCAGAAAAGGCATTGCTAGATTTAAGTCCCATTGAACCTCCAGGGTGTGAACAGTTAATTTTACTTACTATTTGGCTTGCTAAGGCCATGCCAACTTTGGCTTCTATAAGTTATCATTATAGTTCTAGTAGTCTATTTCTGGTGATTTTTAAATGTTCTTAACCTAGCACTCTATAATGTAGTCAAACATTACTCTGTATAACCAAAAGATCACAGGCTTTGGAATTTAAAATATCTTGACTATGCAGTTACTAGATGTAAGAACTTAGACAAATTACTTAATCTTATTGTGCCTCAGTATCCTAGTCTGCAAAATGGATTCATAAAACCTACTTTGCAGGGTTACTGTAAAGATCGAATGAGAAAATCATTGAAATTTACTTACCCACAGTGCCATACACATAGAAAATGCTCAAGAAATGGGAAACATGATCATCATTATGATCACCTTCAATATGTCATGCTATTTTATGCTTCATTCCCTTTGCTCAGACTAATTCCTTTGTCTAGAATGTCCCTCTCCCTACCTTCATTTAATGAATTCCTTTTTATCTTTCTGATTCAATTCAAGTGTCACCTCCTTTGTGTTTTCAGATTCCTTCGCTAACTTACCCACCAACTACTCTGCAGCCTCTCAGGCAGGTTACAGATAGGTAAGAAATGATCACAAACACTTGGTAAAATCAGATTATGTTACTGATTTAATTAGTGAAGGACACAGAAAAGTAACCTAAGTACAGAGACCACACAGGGCAAGAGCAGCAGATACAAAATATCTTTCTTAGCTCTTCTGTGGCCCCTTGTTTTTCTTAGAAATTGTAAAGCTACTATTGGTAGCTCCGCAGAGGTTCAGTCCTGCCAGAAGTGAGAAACACCCAAATTCTTGCTTCCCTGCTATGTTTCTTCCCTTTTTATATTCATGATTTGTATTACCTTTTTGAAACAAATTCCATTATAATAAAACTTTTACAAACATCTAGATCTCTTGATTCTAGAACCAAACTCAGCTTCAGAAAGCAGAGTCTAAACATCTCTCTAATACCTGTTGTCCTCAAGTGTCTCGAAACTGCTTCGTCAGCATTTTACACATTTAACTGAGCTATCCTTTTACCTGTTTGATTACTGGTAAAGTAGGAGTCTGATTAAATTTTGAATGTTAATAGTATTAATACCTCACATTTACAAGATCTTTTTACCTGAGTGGTTCTGCTACTAAATTTGGTCCAAAGACCAAGGTCATAGATTCATTTCCCTTGAACACACCAGATAAATTCTGAGCTCTCATTACAAGTTCAAGAAAACTCAAATATAGTGTTTGTAAAATGTTAATGCAATTGTTTGCATGATATGTATAACCATCAATTTACTAGTTGTGAGCTCCTCAAGGACAAAAATTATCACTTTTTAACACTGTACTCTATGGCTTATGCAGGGCCTAAAATATATGATCATTTTGGGCAACTCCTGATACTCTATTAGACCATTTAATATATAGGTGAAAAGATAGAATATTCTCCAAACTGTTGATAGTGGTTCTCTCTTCAGCTGAGATTCAGAATGGAACCTAGCCCTGTGAAAAGATCAGACCAATTGATAAGCCATCAGAATAAAAACTAGAAACCAAAAAATACCATACATAAGGCCAGTAGTATAATTGAATCACAGGCAGGAAGTCATGCTAATGTCTGCTAACAGACATCTTATTATCAGAATGGGGAAAAGATATAAAGTCGGAAAGGGAAAAGAACAGTAGAATAATGATAGCAAACATAATTGTGTGACACTATTTTATATACTTGACATATATTAAATCGTCTCAGAAATCTAATAATTTTATTTTACAAATGAGGAACACATAGAATTTGTGGATTTGCCTAAGGCCATAAAGCTAACAAGTGGTAGAGCTAAGTAAGATCCACATGCAAGAAACCTGATTCTTGCTCTAAGAACTTTTATTTATTCACTTATTCAACAAACACTACTGTGAACCTACAAATGCCAGACACTGGGGTAGGTATGTAGATACAAACATGAATAAAAGACTCTCAGCTTTCACAGAGTGGCAGACTAGAAGGGCAGATGAATAAAACAACACAGTAAATGTCAAAACAGAAATTGGCTAAGTACTGCTTTAGAGGTGTGAGCAATTTTGCTGGGGCAAGTCAAGAAAGTTTTCTTGACTTTGAATTGAGCTTTGAGGAATAAACAGAATGAAGGCCACTTGAAATGGGTGGGGAAGGGCATTTCAGGCAACAGGTTCAACATGAGCAAAGATAGAAAGTACATACATGCATGAAATACACCATGAAAACATGTCAGTTTTACATAACTGCAGAATGAAGTCCATGAGCGTAAGTAGCAGAAGAAAGACCAGCCAATATTTTTCCAGCAACATCAATGGGGCTATCACCTTTGAAAGAACCAGCCTGTGGAGCCTGATATTCCCAAGGTCTCACAGGAGCATATATGAAGATTGTTATTTGTTTAAACCTCCTAGCAAGCTATATTTTTACAAAAACAGCAGAACAAAGCTTTACTCATTAGATAACTCGCTTCAAGGTAGCTTTTGGTAAGTTTCAGGTGTTATTCTTGTAATAGAATCCTGTTGCCAAGGTGACAGGGACTTAAACAATGAAATAAATATAACTGCAATAAACATGTTCTGAGAAGACAGCACCAACTGTAAGTTCCCACTGTAAAAAAAATTCAAGGTAGTGGAAACAGCTGAACAGTCTCTTCAAGGTTAGCAGGAGCTCTCATACTACAGCACAGAGGGTGTAAGATCTTCAGATCTTTCTGTCTCAGAGAGTTGCGTGACTTGAGAGTGCTGCTCAGCAGTTTAGTATGCAGTTCTTGCGCAAACAGGATAGGATAGTATCTCCTGCTTACTGCAATGTTCTTTTTTTACTTAGCAGAACTTAAACAACAATTGACATTCTAAAGATGGAAAAGCAGTCTACTTCAGCAAAGGATAATACAATAGCATGTTCTACTATATGGTCTCTTTCCATGAATTTACTCCAGGAATTTACCTATTCCCCAAAGGAGATCTCCAAAGAAGACTTAGGAGGAATATGTTTTTATGATGGGAAAGATTAAAAGCTTTATATGCACCCCTTACATATAACTTCTTTTTTCTAGAGAATTTTCCATATACCCCTTTTTCTGAGGGAAGATTATAACCTTTATGTATAATCCAGGGCATGTTGCATTACATAATAAAAATAAAAATCCAGTCCTGGTTTCATGTCTGCTTCTAACATGTTCTAAACTTGTTCCCTCATCAAATAAGATATATTTTACAACTTTGTGTGAGAATTACATAACACATTATAAGCCTTTAAGACAGTCCTTGAGGTGCTATTCAATAAATTACATTAATTTTGCTTTTTTTTTTGTGGTTATTGGTATTGCTATTGTTATTACTCAAGTAATTTCCTTTTAACTGCCATTTAAAAATAAAGGAAAAAAACACCAATTTCAGAGATTCTGGACAACAAAGTTGAATCAGACTAGAGCTTTAAAAAAAAAGAGATACATTTAAGTGAAAACGGTTGTTGAATCAAGTGTTAATATATTCACCTTTTATTTTTCACTGTTAGAATGTTATTTTGTGCCAACTACTGTAATAGCCTTGGATTGCTATGTATCCATATTGCTAAATAATTCAGGGGTCTACATGGGCATTCTCAAACTTTATCACCACAAAATGAAATAATCTATCTATAAATGTGAGGATGCCAAAATTAGAAAACGAAATCTTATCACATAAGCCTGAAGCACTTCTTTCTCATAATGTTTCCAACTGTGATGGAATCTACGTGTCCATCACTGCACTTATTCTTTCTGCTTATATGCTTCCCTTATATGTATCTATGGTAGAAATGTTTAATACATTTCTACCATAGATACATTTCAAATGATAAACAAGGCCAGCATAAACTATCTTTTCTTGCTTACTTTATCTTAGAGACATGAATTATGTAACAGTAGATATATGGTCAAATAAGTGGTGGTTAAATGGCATATTTATTCTCCATTTGCTAAAAAATATTAAAAGAAAGTCCTTTTTTTCTGTTTCACAATTTCTTAATTTTTATCTGGCCACTTCCTAATAAGCACATAACGTTTAACTTTCCAATGATATTATTGCTGTTGTTTTTGATGATGTTATTTTGTAACTGATGTATTGTTACCATTTTTGATTACCTGTAGGTGCCAAGACATTGAGTCACTCTCTTTACATTCATTATTTAATTTAATACTGACAAGTATCCTATACAATAAATATTATTATTGCAGCTTTTGAGAGGTTAAGTAATTTTTCTGAAGCCACATTGCTATTGTGGAGGCATGCTGAACTCAAGACCTAAATTTCAGGCATTTTCAGAATCACATGGTTATATTACGTGCTTGCATATCAATTACTAAGAAATTTTTTTAAAGAAAAATTGAAAGGAGCAACTAGAGTAAATTTTGCCTTGTAATATATTTCCCAGCAACATTAATCATATTAAGAATAATGTATGAAAATATCTTAGAGGAAAAAAAAGTTTTAAAATTAAAAAGTGGGGAAAACATCTTCCAGTAAAGACAGAAGAGGAACTAGATTTTCTTTTCTTGACTGAAACAAATTTTAAAAGGCAAAATATGTGAAATACAGTTTTAAAGACATTGAAAGTCAGGCAACAAAGTAGAGCAATCCAAACAGAAAAGAAACAAATAAAACAAACCCTACAATTTTCTCACTCTACTGCCTTGAGTTTTCAGGCTATAGCAAGGAAGGAGAAAACCCAAGAAGATGTCAGGAGTGTCCTTAAATTGAAAAGAAGCTGGAAGCTCAAGAAAGCCAAGATAGCTAGAGTTCACAGGCAGAGTACTAGAGAAATCCTGTCTTCACAAGCCAGAGCAGAAAACCTCATAATTCTTGGGGTGTTGGATAGAGTACTCAGAGAAGTTTTGTCTCAAGAATGAGAAAGAGTCCAAGATTAAATGCTGCTGATAACATTTAACAAAGTTTACAAGAAATACCTGAAAGGATCAAATGTTTATTAACAAGTAACTGCATCCCAGAACAAAGCTCAAAAATATTTATGTGAATGTAAAAATATCCAACATCCAACAAGATGAAATTCAAAATGTCTGGCATTTGATAAAAAGTTACCAGGCATACAAAGAAACAGAAAAATACGGCTGACAATGAGGAGAAAAAAATTAGTTGATCAAAACTGACTTAGAAATGATGCAGACAATAAATATAATCATAAAGGTATTAGAAGGTAACTGTATTCATGTGTTCAAGAAGCTAGAGGAAAGACTGTGTACACTAAGAGGTAACATGGAAAATATATTTTTAAAAAACAACTAAATCAGACTGCTAAAAATAATGTCTGAGATTAAAAAATATTTATATATATATATATGAGATAGGATTAAGGCAGATTATATAATACATTTGGAAAGATTAGTGGTCTTAAAGAATTAGCAAGAGAAATAACTCAAATTACACAAAGAGAAAAAAAAGACTGAACAAAAGAGGAATCGAGTATTAGTGAACTATGGAACAACTTCAAGTGGACTTATACAGGTAAATAGAGTCCACAAAGTAAATGGAAGGGAGACAGAAAAAATATGTAAAGAAATACTGGCTGAAAGCTATACAAATTTGATAAAGCAATAAATCCAAAAATCTAAGAAGTTCAACAAACCTCAAACCAAAGAAATGTGGAAAAATTACATCAAAATATATCATAACCAATTATGTAAAAGTGGCATTAATCTAAGTAATATCTTTTTGGATACGTCACCTCCAGCAAGGGAAACAAAAGCAAAAATAAACACATGGGACTATATAAAACAAAAAAGCTTCAGCACAGCAAAGGAAACCTTCAACAAAACAAAAAAAACAACCCACTAAATGGGAGAATATATTTGTAATTGATATATCTGATAAGGGGTCTATATCCAAAATATAAGGAACTCATACAACTCAATAACAAAAACATAAACAAACATGGGCAGAGTACATGAAAAGACATTTCTCCAAAGAAGACATACAGTTAGCTAACAGGCATATGAAAAGATGTTCAGCATCATTAATCATCAGGTAAATGCAAATCAAAACCACAATGAGATAGCACCTCACACCAGTCAGAATGGCTATTGTCAAAAAGTCAACAAACAACATCTGTTGGCAAGGATGCAAAGAAAAGAGAACGCTTGTGCACTAATGTTAGGACTGCAGCCCCTATGGATAACAGTATGGAGATTCCTCAAAAAACTAAAAATGGATATACCATATGTCTCAGCAATTCCACTTCTGGGTATGTATCCAAATAAAATGAAAATAATAATTTAAAAAGATATATGTACCCCTATGTTCACTGTAGTATTATTTACAATAGCTAAGATATGGAAGCAACTTAACCGTCCATTGATAGATGAATGAATAAAGAAGATGTGATATATATGTACACTGGAATATTATGTGGCAAAAAAAATGAAATCTTGCTATGTACAACAACATGGATGGATCTAAAGGATATTATGCTAAGTGAAATAAGTCAGGCAGAGTAAGACAAATGGTGTATGGTTTCACTTATATGTGGAATCTAAAAACAAAACAAAACAAAACAAAACAAAACAGACTCATAAAAACACAGACCAAAGGATGGTTACTTAAAGTGAAGGGGTAGGAGGATGGATAAAAAGAGGAAGAGAAATATAGTCAATAATATTGTGATAAGTTTACATGGTGACAGATAATTACTGGAATTAGTGTGTTGATCACATTGCATGGTATAAAATTTTTTAATCACTATATTGTGCACCTGAAACTAATCTAACCAACATAAGATTGTATACTTTTTAAAAAAGTATACAACTATACAACTATATTTTTTAAAAAAGCAATGATAAAGAAAAATCCTTCAAATCGGCCAAAGGAAAAAAAGACACATCATATACACAGTAACATGTATAAAAAAGCTAGCAAACTGCTTATCGAAAACATGCAAGCCAAAAGCAAGTGAAGCAACATCTTTAAAATACTGTGGGGGTGGGGGGGCTTTCAACCTAGAATTCTGTATCCAGAAAAAATATCTTTCTAAATGTCTTTCTAAAAGACTATCAGGCACATGCATGACAAAATACATAATTCAGCATCAACAGACCTGAACTACATAAAATGTGAAAGGACGTTCTTCAGGAAGAAAGAAAGATTTTTATAACAGATAAAAATCTATCTAAACAGAAGTATTAAGAGGACCGAAAATGGTAAATATACAGGTAAATATAAAAGACATTTTTTCTTATTAAATTTCTTTAAGATTATTGACAGTTTAAAGCAAAACTCAATAATGCATTGCAGAGTCAATAACATGCAGAAATAAAACATATAACAATATCCACAAAGGCCAGGGTGAGAGGTAGAAATGGAAGCATACTGTTGTAAGGTTCTTATAATACACATGAAGTGATATACTATTTGAAAAGAGACTGTGATACATTGAAGATGTATTCTATAAAGCTTAAAACTACCACTAAAATAATAAAACAGTCAAAGGTAATATTCAACAAAGGAAATATAATAAAATCATTGAAAATAATTTACCAAAAGTAGGCACAAAAAAA
>NW_011888916.1:5029707-5033846 GCF_000151845.1 Pteropus vampyrus
AACATCTTTAAAATACTGTGGGGGTGGGGGGGCTTTCAACCTAGAATTCTGTATCCAGAAAAAATATCTTTCTAAATGTCTTTCTAAAAGACTATCAGGCACATGCATGACAAAATACATAATTCAGCATCAACAGACCTGAACTACATAAAATGTGAAAGGACGTTCTTCAGGAAGAAAGAAAGATTTTTATAACAGATAAAAATCTATCTAAACAGAAGTATTAAGAGGACCGAAAATGGTAAATATACAGGTAAATATAAAAGACATTTTTTCTTATTAAATTTCTTTAAGATTATTGACAGTTTAAAGCAAAACTCAATAATGCATTGCAGAGTCAATAACATGCAGAAATAAAACATATAACAATATCCACAAAGGCCAGGGTGAGAGGTAGAAATGGAAGCATACTGTTGTAAGGTTCTTATAATACACATGAAGTGATATACTATTTGAAAAGAGACTGTGATACATTGAAGATGTATTCTATAAAGCTTAAAACTACCACTAAAATAATAAAACAGTCAAAGGTAATATTCAACAAAGGAAATATAATAAAATCATTGAAAATAATTTACCAAAAGTAGGCACAAAAAAAAATTGAGCACAGAATAGACAGAAAACATAATTTTATAAAAATAACAAAAGGGTAAATTTTAATTCAAGTATATATATAACGACATTGAATTCGAATATCTAAACACTCCAATTAAGAGGCAAAGATCATCAGCCTACCAGAATCCCACTTTAAATATAATGACACAAGGAGGTTAAAGTAAAAAGATGAGAAAAGATATACCATTCTAACACCAATTCAGAAAAGCAAAGGCAGATATATCAATGCTAAACAAAGTAGATTTTAAAGGAATCTACTTCTGTATCATAAAGGAAATAGAAGATTATTTCGTACTGATGAAGGGCTCGGTTGATCAAGAAGACATAAAAATCATAAAGGCTTATGTACATAATGGAAATGGAGTTATAAAACCCTGAAGTGAAAGATTGCTTAGATATGACACCAAAATCATAATCCACAAAAAAGAAATTAATAAATTACATCATCAACACTAAGAGTGAAAATACAAGCTAAAGCCGGCAGGAAGTACTTGAAAATCACATATGTTATAATATATCAAGGCTATATTAAGAATTTTCATCAACATCACTGTTATCAGGGACATCAAATCAAAACCACAATGACGTATCACCTCGCACTTGTTACAATGGTTATGATCAAAAAGGCAAGAAAAAACAAGTGTTGGCAAGAATGTGCAGAAAAGGAAACCCTCATGCCCTAGTGGTGGGAATGTAAATTGGTGCAGCAACTATGTAAAACAGTATGGAAGTTCTTCAAAATATTAAAAGAAGAGCTACCATATAATCCAGCAATTCAACATCTGGGTGTTTATTCAAAGAAAATATTAACTCAAAAAGATACAAATATCCCCATGTTTATTGTAGCATTATTTACAATAGCTAAGATATGGAAACAACCTAAGAGTAAATCGACAATGACTGAACAAAGAAAATGTGATACACAAACACACACACATACACTCATACACAATGGAATATTATTCAGCCATAGAAAGGAGGAAGTCTTACCATTTGCAACTACATGGATGGACCTTGAGGGCATTGTGCTAAGTGAAATATGTCAGACGGAGAAAGACAAATACCATGTCATCTCTCTCATATGTGAAATCTAATATGTACATATAATATATATATTTATATACACATACATATATGCACATACACACAGCAAGCTCATAGATACAGAGAACAGATTGGTGGCTACCACATGTGGGGTAGAGGGGTTGAGGAGTGAAATGGGTGAAGGGAGGTAAAAAGTGCAAACTTCTAGTTATAAATTAAATAAGTCATGAGGATAAATTAAATACAGCATGGTGACTATAGTTAATATTGTATTGCATATTTGAAAGTTGCTAAGAGAGTCAATCTTAAAAGTTCTCATCATAAGAAAAAAATTCTGTTTGTTTGGTGATGGATGTTAACTAGCCTTATTGTGGTGATTGTTTCACAATATATACAAATATCACATCATTATATGTATACCTAAAACTAATATAGTGTTGTATGTTAATTATACCTCAAAAAAAGAAGTTTCAAGATGCGATGTTAAGAAAATAAACAACCACATCAAAATGTTCAAAGGTTTAGAATACAGATTTTATCAAGAAAGATATACAGATGGCAAATAACTTCATGAAAGAAAATTCCACCTCATTAGTCATTAGGAAAATGCAGATTAAAACCCCAGAGAGATACCAATATACACCTATAAAAAGATCTAAAACTAAAAAGACTAGCCCTACAAAGTGTTGGTTAGTATGTGTGCAACAGAAACACTGCTGGTGGGACTGTAAAATGGTCCGACTACTTTGAAAAGCTCTTTGGAAGTTTTTCAAAAAGATATAAATGTATCTATCATTTGACACAATTATTCCACTCCTAAGGATTTATCTATAAGAAATAAGAGAGACTTGCATAGAAATGTTCATAGCACTTATATTTGTAAAGGCTCAAAACTGGCAACAACCCAAATGTCTGTTAACTGGTAAATGGATAAAAATTGTGCTCTATCCATACAATAATACTATCTGGCAATATAAAGAAATATATTATTGCTACATGCAACAATATGGATTAATCTCAAAATAATTATGCTGAGTGAAAGAAGCCACATAAAAAGAGTTCATCGTGTATGATTCCTTTTATATAAAAATCTAAAAAATGCAAATCAATCTGTATTGTCGAAGCAGATCAGTGATTGCCTAAGTATAGAGTGGTAAATATGGAGGGACAAGAGCTTGAGGAAACTTTTGGTTAGGGAATATGACAAAAACCTAACAGTATAAAATAACACTTTTCTTCAAATTCTCTTTTTGAACTTGATATCTTTGGCTCAAATTCAGTGTATTCTATAATTCTGACAGCTTACTATAAAAAAATGATATTACTCTTAGTTAACAATATTCGCTATGGATACATTATTAACAAGATTTTCACTACAAAATTGATGCAAATATAATGAAAAGCCAACATTCAGTATGTTGGATAAATTACAGAAATTGAAGAGTTTCTAAAACAAATTTATGACTCTAGGTGCTGAACACTAAATCTAATGAAACTGTAAATTCAGAAGCATCTCCTTCATGCCAAGGTAAATATTTTGTTGAACTGATGGTATAAAACTTTTGTTAGATAGAAGTAATTTGCAAATGTTAGTACTTACATTTCTTTGGTAGAATTACTTCTAAATGAAAATGTTTTTAGAAATCATGGAATCTATTGTTTGAAAAGTGTTGTCTATTTCCAAACAGAAAACCTGCACTCATATTACCCTGTTCCAGATTTTCTATCAGAAGTTAGAACATATAACTCTAGTCCAATTCAATGATTACCCTCCTTCCCTATATTTCGCTACTGCTCCAACAATACTAATAGAATTTGTTTTTGTTTTTGTTTTACTCTAGACTTTTTATCTCATTGGGTGCCATCTTTACCCTCCAACTGGCAGGTGACAGCTCTGTGCTCTCCTTCTGCCTTGCTAAAGCCAGCAGGGGTCATTCTCTTTACTCTCCCTCTTCCTTTCTAAAGCCAGAGGGCACCATTTTTTTCCCTAGAGAGTGCCATCTTCTCACTCTTCCACTGTCATGCTCGACAGTATCAGTTATCTCCCCAAGGAGAGATTTTACACACATCTGGTGCCCCAGTTTTTAAGTCTGGTGCCTTGGTTTTTACGTCTGGTGACCCGGTTTTTGTGGCTGCAGTCAAGGGCTCTGGAGGCCAGAGAGGCTTGCATTCCTGGGTCCCATGAGACTCTAACAGACTACCACCCCCAGGGCACTGCACGGTTAGCAGACTGAAACACAAAGCTCCTATTTCTTTGTCTAAGAACTTTAGCCTGAGGGGCTGGCTTCTGGTGTGGCACACTTCTACAGGCCTATGGAGGGGCTTCCAGGGAACAAAGATAAGTGGATGCAGTCTTTGCACTCTTCCTCTACCTCGTTCCAGCTCACTTATATCTCCCAAATAGGAGCATATACCCTTGTCTGGTGCCCTGATTTTTGCAGCTGCTGCCATATATACATATACACATACATATATACAGA
>NW_011888916.1:5034227-5037682 GCF_000151845.1 Pteropus vampyrus
ACAGAAAAAGTTGAAAATCACATGATATCACTTATATGTGGGATATAAACCTAAAAGCAACAAATGAACAGGACAAACAGAGACTCATGGACATGGACTATAGGCTAGTGGTTACCAGAAGACTATAGAGTAGTGGTTACTAGTGGGGTAGGGGAAGAGGGGGAAGGAAGATGGGGTAAAGGGGGTCAAATATAGGGTTTAGGGGAAGGGTAAAGTGGGTAAAGAGGATGAAATATATATGGTAGCTGAAGGACTTTGGGTGGTAAACACATAATAGAATATACGGATGTCAAATGATAATGTACACCTGAAAATTATATAATTGTATTAACCAATGTTACCCCAATAAACTTAATAAAAAAAATAATAAGATCTCCCTCTTTGGGATACAGATAGACTGAGAACTATTAACTGAACAACTGGGAGCTATTAAAAGTAAAATAGGCTGCTTGTACAATCACAAATGTTCAAGAGACAATCAAGAGCTAGGGCAAGGTTGAACAATAAGTTTTATCTCTTGCATAAGGCCAATCCTTTAAGACTGGGAGAAGTGCCTGTTGTTTCACCTAATACATATATATAATAAGCAAACACAAAGAGTCAAGCAAAATGAGAAGAAAGAGGAATATGTTTCAAACAAAAGAAGAAGATATAACCTCAGAAAAAAAAAATCTTAATGAAATGAAAATAAGTAATTTACCCGATAATGAGTTAAAAGTAATGGTCATAAAGATGTTCACCAAACTTGGGAGAAGAATAGATGAACACAGTGAGGACTTCGACAAAAATATAGAAGGCATAAGAGAGTACCAAACTGAAGTCAAAGAGCTGAAGAATAACTAAACTAAAAAATATACTACAAGGGTTCAAAAGCAGACTTTATAAAGCAGAAGAATCAGTGGAAGTGAAGACAAGGCAATGGAACTCATCCAATCAGAGTAGCAAAAAGAAAATAAGAATGGAAAAAAATGAAGATAGTTTAAGGAACTTTTGGGATAAAACTGAGTGGACTAATATTTGTATTATATTTGTATCCCTGAAGGAGAAGAGAAAGAGGAAGGATCAGAAAACTTATTTGAAGAAATAATGCCTGAAAAGCACCCTAACCTAATGTAGATGAAAAAGGGTTTACAGAAAGTAACCTCACCGAGTGATGTGATCATAAATTCCTAACTAGGCAGATCATGGTGGGCGGTCACGTACCAGACATATAATTTCTTTAGTAAAAGTTGTAGCTTTCCTTAAGTAAGCCCTGACCATTGTTTCTGTGATCTAGGTTAACACACCTTTGAAATGCCTCTTTTCAGAAGCAAAACAATTCAAGAGAATACATAATCTTGTTAATTATCCTGTAATCCCATCTCCACCTCACTTTCTCCCACCATCATATATATAATCTTCTTTATGTTCCCTCCTTAATATAAAATGCATAAAAGAAGCTAGAAACTGCCATTCTGAGAAGCAGTCTTCTCAGTCTGTTGAGATACTGCTTCCAGTGTATCCTCTGTTCGCCTCAAACAAATTTTTATAAAATTTTCTACAGGTTTGGACATTCTTAAGTCAACACCAGGAAAGGAAACAACCAGATCCAAGAAGCCTAGAGAGTTCCAAAAAAGATGAACCAAGGAAACCTACACCAAGACACATTATAATTAAAATGTCAAAGGTTAAAGACAAAGAAAGAATCTTACAAGTAGCAAGAGAAAAATGACTTGTTAAGTACATAGGACTCTCAGTTGATTTTTCAGTAGAATTTTTGCAGGCCAGAGGGAAGTAGCATAATATATACAATTGCTGAAAGAAAAAAACTTCCAACCCCAAATAGTCTATCAGGCAAAGTTATTCAGAATTGAAGGAGAGATATAGTTAAAGAATACACAAGGTGAAAAAGTCTAAAAGGTGACATCAAAAACATAAAAAGTGGATGGGGAGAATAAAAATGTAGAGCTTTAGAATGTGTTTACACTTAAGTTGTTAACAACTTAAAATGGACAGATATAAATAAAAGTTGTTATATGTAAGCATCATGGTAACCACAAAACAGAAACCTATACTAGATACAGAAAAGATAATGAAAAAGAAACTTAACAAACTTAAATACAATGAAGCAAGACTCAAGCTTAAAGTTCATATTCAAATTGCCCCAATTTTTTCCAATTCCAACACAGAATTTGGAGACAGACAGCACTGGGCTTGAAGCCCAATTCCATAAAATGTATGATGCTAGGCAAGTTATTTCACCTCTTTGAGCCTCAGCTCCTTTGGCTATTAAGTAGAAATAATACTACTTAATAGTGTTTGTGAGAATTTATAACATCTATAAGGCATCTAATATATCACCTGGCACACGATTAATATTTAATAAATTTATAGATATCGTTATAATCAATAATATATGTATTGCAATTGAAAAAATTCTCTATTATGCATTTTTCTAAAAAGAGACCAAGGAAATCTGTTTCCATGTTAAATAGATCTCAATCTACCAAACCACGAATTTCATTTGCATCACTCATTTTTGTTTTAGGATTTCTAAAAGGGATACTCTCCATAAATGTATATTTCTTTAAGTAAAATAATTTTAATAATGAAAATAAAAACCAAATGTCAATCTGAAAGCAAATTAAACCAACACATCCATCAAGTAGATTTTTCTAAAGTTAGGTGCCTGTAGAAGTCATTAAAATTGGTCTTCTCATTCATCTATCTTTATTTATTTTCTTAAAGAAAATTAGCTCCTTGAGAGCAAGGACCCTATTGTATACATCCCTGTATAATTCATCCCTAGAAAATATACAGCACATCAGAGGCATTCCAGAGACATTAAGTGAATTACTGAATTGAAAGTTTTCTTTAACCAACTTAAGGAAATGGTTTCTATAATTATATGACTACAACTTATAATACTAAGCCAATGTATGAAAAAGAGCTAAAGCTTATTGAGCTTTTATGTATTGTCACAGTTAATATTTCACATATATTATCTCATTTAATACAATAACCCTACAAAATAGATATTACTATCTTCATTTTATAGATAAGGAATTGGAGTTACCAAGGGGCTTCATATTCAATTGACCCAATTATTAAACTAATTAATTTACCCAACAGTATAAAATGAGTCAAAATTTAAACTCGAGAAGTTTAACTCAGGAGCCTGTAAGAGTAACCACTATACTATAGCTGCCTCAATTTTGATATAGTAGAAAGCACCCCATACTTAGAATACTAAGGCTTTAGTTCTTGACCTCTACAACTAATGTTTTGTGAACTTAGTCGAGCCTCTCTACACTTCAGTTGTTTTATTCGTAACATAGAAGTAAAAATGCTTATTTCATAAATATGAAAACAAGAAAATAGTTCTGAAAAACTAACAATATGTGCATATGAAAGCACTTTACAAACTATATATTCAAATATTACTAAGGAAACTTTCTAGTCTCCTTAGCATATGT
>NW_011888916.1:5037997-5048587 GCF_000151845.1 Pteropus vampyrus
TGAAAATTATATAATTGTATTAACCAATGTTACCCCAATAAACTTAATAAAAAAAATAATAAGATCTCCCTCTTTGGGATACAGATAGACTGAGAGCTATTAACTGAACAACTGAGAGCTATTAAAAGTAAAATAGGCTATTTTGTGAACTTAGTCGAGCCTCTCTACACTTCAGTTGTTTTATTCGTAACATAGAAGTAAAAATGTTTATTTCATAAATATGAAAACAAGAAAATAGTTCTGAAAAACTAACAATATGTGCATATGAAAGCACTTTACAAACTATATATTCAAATACTACTAAGGAAACTTTCTAGTCTCCTTAGCATATGTAGATTTATCCTTAAAATATATGAAAAGACAGGCAAAAGAAAAAGATAAGTACTAATATTATAAGGAAATAATAGTATGGAATACAATTTTGTAGGCCAGTAGAAAAAAATTACCATTCAGAAAAAGTTAAAGAATTAACTTTTAAATCTGTGTAAGCCTTCAGAAAGTTTTATAGTGTTTCTCCACTCAACATTAATAGAAAACAACCCCATTCCAATTTAGTGATACAAAGTTGAACTATAAATAAAAGTAACAGTGCCTTAAATTTGTATGCATAAAAGCTCTTTCAAATCCATTTTCGTTTCAGCTCTGCAAGATAGATTATTAATATTAGTGAGACTGAATAAAAGCAGAGTGAAGAAAAAAACAAACAAACACATGGAAGACCAAAGATGTGGGTTTTTGTTCTGCTCCACCTCTTACTTTGTGGCCTTGAGCAAGTTACTTAACCTTTCTGAGAATTAGTTTCCTTATCCGTTAAATAGGAATAAAGTTAGTGTATTGTGAAGATGCAATGACGTGATTTATATTAAGCACATTGTAGATCAAAGCCTGTTTTAGAAACTCAATAAACAGTAGTGGTTATTATCATCATTAGTTTATATAGCTGAGTAAATTGAAGCCCCAAATAGAACTTGTTCAAGGTCACACAATTAGTACATAGAAAACATAGGACTGGAATTTATATCCTTTAACTCTTACTACAGAAATTTTCTATTTCATTAAAAATTATGTAACTTTGTATTATTTCTTTGCCAGAGAGAACTATAAAATATTCATTTCCACCTAGGAAATAATTTAATTTTAGTTCCTATGAGATAATCTTAATTCATACAGGCTATTATTTACTATATGGTGTCCACATCAGTTGATTTTATATTGGAATGCTCACCTCAGAAAAAAAAAAAAAAACCAGCAGCAGAAGTAGAAATAATTGTCAAGTCAATCTTGGCTTGCTTATTATTGCAGAAATAAATTGAACTCTGCTCTAGCTTTTTGACATGTAATTCTAATACTAATAAGTTCATATCCATTTCGCTTTCCTCTACTTGCTAACAGGAAGCATTTTGTAATGGTGTGTCAGAAATCTACCAGTAACTGCCTAATGTTTCCCTTAAAAAGAAAGCTACTGTCTGTAATAGCATCAGCAGTTGTTGACAGTTTACTGTAATGAGGGACAGAGCACTGAAATGGCTCTGCTATGAAAATAGAATACTCTCACCTAAAAGCCCACTCCTGTGTTGATTAGAAGCACAATTATCAGTGCCCATGTTACTGGATTCCACATCTGAACCTCAATCTTGCCAAGATAGCAACCAAGACATGTACTGTTTCCCTAACTCCCCCAATAGGGGAGGCAGAAGGCAGAGTTTCTTTTGTTAGACAGATATAGGTGTTTTGTTTTCTTTTGTTTTCAGATTATGGAAAAGGTAGGGTTTAGGACATTATAATTGTGTCAAAACTCGGTGTTATATTGGGATGGTTGGTGCTGTTATATCATTCATCCTCTTTATCAAGGAATGCTGTGCTAAGTTCCCTCATCTGCACTGAAAAACTATGATCAAGGCAATGGAGATACAAATATTAAATAAGATATTATCTCTTCTCTCAAGTAGCTCTCAGTCTAATGAAAAAGACAGACATGCAATGATCTTTACAACATAGTGTGCTAAAAGGATAGGCACATAGCTGGAAGGTGAATAGAAAATGATCAGGTAAATGAAAATAGAATCCTTGAATACATACAGATGGAGCTATATGAGCAAAGGCAATGGAAGAATGAAAGTTTGTCAGAGAAATAAAGCTTTTACAATATAGTTAAAACCTAGTGGAGCAAAGACGACTGAAGATAGAAAGGTACAGAGAGGCCAACTTGTTATTTTGAATCCTGCATGTTATTTTGAGGGACTTGGGTTTTATCCTGAAGGCTGATTAGAAGCTGGTAAGTAGCATGATCAAATGTGTGTTTAAAAGAGTTTTCACCTTATATGATGAAAAGAAGTTCAAACGCCAATTTGTGGACTAATCCACATGACCATTGGCCCACAACCCAAAAATGTAAAGCATAGCATTATGTTTTTATATTAACATTAGTTGGAAAGAAACCAGCTTTTTTTTTCATTTGACTGTTCTTAACAACTGTTCATTGAGCTATACATGGCAACTTGGTGAATCTATTTGCTTCAGAAATCGCAATGATAGGGAAAAGGAGGGTAGAGAAAACAGGGAATAACTGGTTATCTACCTTGTGCCAGACACTGCATTAGGTATTCTGAATATGTTATCATTTAATCTTCCCAATGAGATGTCTTATTACATCTACTTTACAGATTTGTAAACTGTAATTTGGAGGAATTAAATTGCTCAAAAAGCTAATGTGGTACATACATACAATGGAATATTACTCAGCCATAAAAAAGAATGAAATCTTGCCATTTGCAACAACATGGATAGACACAGAGGGTATTATGCTAAATGAAATATGTCAGACAAAGAAAGACAAAAAACCATATGATTTCACTTACATGTGGAATCTAAAAAGCAAAATAAATGAACAAAACAGAAACAAACTCACAGATACAGAGAACATTCTGATGGTTGCCAGATGGGAGGGGGATTGGGGAATGGGTGAAAAAGATGAAGGGATTAAGATGTACAAACTGTCAGTTATAAAGAGTCCCAGGGATATAAAGTACAGCAAAGAAATTATAGTTACAAATATTACAATAAGCATATATAGTGTCAGATGTGTACTGGACTTATCAGGGTGATCACTTAGGACGTTGTATAAATGTCTAATCACTATTTTGTACACCTATAATTAATATATGTCAATTGTAATTGAAAATATTTTTTTAATTATTAAAAAAGATCTATACCCAGGCTGTCAATCTCCAAAGCTTTTTCTCTTTTCACTATACCACTTTACCTTCCTGGAAAAGGGTGAGAAAGAGGAGTGTAAGGTAAAGAAGGGGCTGTAGAGCCACTGTAATATACATGAGTATATGGATGCCAGTGTTGCTCTTATCATTAGCAACTACTTGCATTTAAATGCTGTGGAAGGAATGTTTGGATATGGGCATCATGAAGAGGTAAATAAATCCTCTCCACAAAAAAAAAAAAATGTACAAACTGGACAAAGTTGTTCAAAACAACCATTTCAGGTCTCTGGAAGCTCAGCAAAGGCAGACAACAGAATAAGAAGCAATTATTCTTGAAAAATTGTTAGCGCTTTGGTTAAGAATAACAGAAGTCTGCAGCCTTCTTGCTTTGGGCTATTCCCATCCTACTCCCCAGCTCCACAGATAAGAACTATAATTTTACCAGGGTGTGGGGCTTACTATGAAAACCAGCAGCTTTCTACCAGAGAGGCAGATGTGATTTAGGACACAGGCAAAATCCCATAACTTTGTCAGCTAAAAGTAGTGAACTTGATAGAAAACAAATGGGGAAAGTCGATAGCTTTGCTGGTTTGAGGTTTCAGTTCCAACTGGGGCTATGATGAAACAAACACTGAAAGAGATCTCAGAAATGAAAAGGCCTGAAACAATCTTGCCACATCTCCCTCCCTCCTGGCTCACTGGGAAACTATGAGCATAGATTGGAAGACCTGAGAGAGGCTAGCAAAAAGTAAAAGCCAAGGCAGACTTGAAAACTAGCTATAACCCTGGATTGGGCTTCCCAATCCTCACAATGACTCATTGGCAAGAGGGTGGAAGCCTTAAAGGCTTGAGGTATTTGAGCACAAGTGTTACCCATATCATTGGCTGATCACTAAGCAATGCAGACACAGAGGTGACTTATAGGAAGCTAAGCTAAATAAGGAAAATAAAATATGATACAGCTAAAATAGTCCTTAAAGTGAAATGTATAGCTCTAAATGCTTTATTAATTAACTCTATGAGGGAAATCCTTTCATAATGTATACATAGATCAAATCACCATGTTGTATTGTACACTTTAAATATCTTACAACTTATTTGTTAATTATACCTTAATAAAGCTAGTGCAAAATGCTTTATTAGAAAGAAATCTAAAATCAACAATGTAATCTACTTCAAGAAGCTAGCAAATAAAATCAAATACGAAATAAACAGAATATAGGAAATAATAAAGATCAGAGTGGAAATCAATAAACTATAAAACAGAAAAACCACAGAAAATCAATAAAACTAAAATTTGACTCTGAAAAGATCAAGAAAGTTGATAAAGCTTTAGCTAGAAACTAAGCAACAAGGAAAAAGAAAAGACATACAGTTCTAAAATCAGTAATGGAAGCTGGAACATTGCTATTGATGCTACAGAATTTAAAGACTATAAAACAAAAAGGAATCTATGGGCAGTGAATACATATATAGTGAATATATGTATTCACTATATATATGATACACTGCTGAATTATACATTTGAAACATTGGATTTTGTTGATCAATGTCACCCCAATAATTTTTAATGATTTAATTTTTCATTAATTAATAATAATTAAAAAGAAAAGTTTACCCCCTACTCCAGGTTCATATAGTTCATGCTGTTAGTTTTATCACTCATTTGTATAGGGTATTGATGGTCTCTGACCCAGCCTGTGGATTCTAAAGTATCATTTTCCTAAATACAGCTTAAAAGAGTTGTAAAAACTCATACCTTAAGTATTACTCTAATTGTAATTTCTATATCCCTTTCAAATTTAAAGTTTTTTTCAGAAATCAATAAACTTCAACATTTATTCAATGAATATTTACAGAGTATCTAGTTTTCCCAGTATTCTGTTGACTGCAGCAGATACCATAATAAATAAAACAGTGGGAGATTTTATGTGTGTGTACACACACAGACACATACACACACACATACACACACAAATAATCATGATCTAGTGTATTAAGACCTGTAAAATGCTATGGGAAAAAAAAGAAGAAATGCCTAATTCTTCCTGAACACAGGCCAAAAGTTGATATCTTGAACTAGCAGTTGAATAATGATTGATTGATGATCATCTGAATGATGATCTGATGGAGAAGGAACAGAAAAGAATTTCAGAAAAAAAATGAAGAATCCTCCAAAGAGATATGAGTGTGCATAGCCCAAGACTGTTTCTATCCACTACTCATAAAGTTCTAATAGGTGGAATATAAAGCAAGCCCACTAATGATAAATATTCATAAAATAGGAAGCAGATTGGTCTTTTTAGAGTTGTTTAAAATCTTAGAACACAAGCCTTAGAAAGTCCTGAAACATCTTTTCATCCAATTCTTTTGCTTTTAGGTGGTAAATTTAGGCTAGAAAAGAAGAGACATTCATTTACCCTTCCATTTATTGACAATCTATTTTCTTTTTTATGATGACAATGGTTAATGAAATCCAATAAGTTTCAGCTGTATACTTTAACAGTAAGACATATATATATGTTACACTGTGTGTTCACCTCCCATAGTTAGATTTCTTCCTGTCAGCACATATTTGATCCCCTTTACCCTGTCTACCTCCCCCATCTCTCCTCCCACTACCCTCTGGTAACCACTAGTCTATTGTCCATGACCATGAGGCTCTGTTTGTCCTGTTCATTTATTGCTTTTAGGCTTATATCCCACATCTATTTTTAAAAGCATCTGCTTTAAAAAGCCTAGCATAAACCCATCCTGACTCCTTATCCCCAGAATGAGCCAAATGAAAAATCAGATCTTCAGCTCAATTCTCCTAAGTCCCCAGTCCATGCTTGTCATTTCTCCTCTAAACAATTTTGGGCCCAGTGGAGAAGAAAAAAATTCACACACACACGCACGCGCGCACACACACACACACGCGCGCGCGCGCGCACACACACACACACACACACACACACACACTTATAAACTTTAAACCAGCCTTAGTTTTAGCGTGTCTTAAGGCTGATGAGACAGGAGAAAACTCATTACCTGGTAATAGCCTATCTACCTAACATCTGCAGACAACTATTTTCCAAAAAAAGAACTAAATCACTATTAAATGGTACAATTACACTCTCTGAGAGACAGTGAGGTATCACTGCAAAATTTGATAATCAAATCTTATACAATAAAAATACATTAAGTAGTAACCAAATAATGTCAATTCACAACAGAAGTGCAGCACACACATTAATATCATGATCTTCCTTACTCAGTAATGACTTTGTTTATGACATTTATAATGAGCTTTTGACATTTGAGTGATAGCTACACCAAGAAGTTAAAACATCTGGGTATTAGCATTTTTTAAGCAATAGGCATTGCTGAAGCTGGAATTAAAAAATTATTGACAACTAACATTCTTTTAAATGCCTCAGAGATTTTAAGTTTCAGGCCTGAGGTATGGAAGATGGAAGTCCCTATGGTCCATTTAATCCACTGATGTTCATTCTGTTTCCTACTAAAGAGAAAGGACACTGTTATGTAAGTCTCCTAGAAGGGTGTGGAGCTGGGCCCAGTTGAATTAATAGCACTTGCAAAACAGAGCACAATGTTGGTATCTTTCATGAGTCAATTGGCATAATCATTAAAAAGAAAATTTTAAACTTAAATTTTAACAATTTCAGAAAATAGTGGTAAGTTCACCCTGTGAGTCCACATTTTACTTCAAGCAAAAGGCCTGTATATTGAAAACTACATGACATTAATGAAAAATTGAAGAAGACACTAACAAATGGTAAAATACTCCATGTTCATGAACTGGAAGAATTAATATTGTTACTATGTCCATACTACTCAAAGCAATATACAGATTTGCTGCAATTCCTATTAAAATTCCAATGCCATTTTTCACAGAAATAGAACAAATAGTCTTAAATTTTGTACATAACTATAAGAGACTCTGAATAGCCAAAGTGATCTTTAGTGAGAAGAACAAAGCTGGAGGCATCACACTCACTGATTTTAAACTATATTAGAAAGCTATAGTAACCAAAACAGTGTGGTATTTGTATAAAAACAGACACATAAATCAATGGAGCAGAATAGAGAGCCCAGAAATAAACCCACATATATATGGTCAATCAATGTATGACAAAAGAGCCAAGAATATACAATGGGGAAAGAACAGCCTCTCCAACAAATGGTGTTGAGAAAAGTGGACACCCATGTGCAAAACAATAAAACTGGAGCACTATCTTACACCATATACAAACTTAAAAAAAAACTCAAAATGGATTAAAGATTTGAATGTGAGATCTGAAACTATAAAACTCCTAGAAGAAAACACAGGCAGCAAGCTCCTTGACATAGGTCTTGGCGATGATTTTTTTAATTTGACACCAAAAGCAATGCCTTGATTTTTGCTTAACTCCTGCAGGACATTTTCACTGAATACAGAATTACATCTGGAACAATTATGAGTCAACAGTTCTTTTCTATCACTTGGATGCTGAAGCACTTCCTTCTGACTTACATGGTTTCCAATGGTAAACCTTCCATAATTCAAATTGTGTTTCCCTGTAGGTAATGCATTTTTTCTCTGGTTCCTTTCAAACTTTTTTTTTTCCTTTAGTCTTCAGAGCTTGTAATATTTTATTTGAGTTTATCCTGTTTGAGGCTTATTCAATCTATAGGTTTGTGTCTTGTCCAATTTAGGGATTTTTCAGTCATTATATATCTGAATACTTTCTCAGTCCCACCCTCTTACTTCTCTCCTTTGGAAATTCCAATGATACAAATGTTAGATTATCTGTTATATACCCATATGTCCTTAATGCTGTGTTCATTTTTTTCTATTTTTTCTATGTTGTTCAGAATAGGTAATTTTATGTACTGGATTCAAGTTCACTGATTCTCTCCTCTGTCCTCTCTATTTTTTTGAATCCAATCATTTTTTATTTCACTTTTTTATATCTTCAAGGTTCTTTTTTGCATTTTCTTTTTCTTTATTAAAACTTTTTTTGCATTTAAGTGTGTCATAATAGCTTGTTGAAGTATTTTTATGATAGCTGTTTTAAAAATCCTTGTCAGTTAATTCTAACAGCTGTCATCTCAATGTTGGTGTCTGTTGGTTGTCTTTTGTCTTTCAAATTGAGATTTCCCTAGTTCTTGCTATGACAAGTAACTTTTTAATGTAATCTAGACCTTTTTTGTATTATCTTACAAGACTCTGGGTCTTATTTTAGTCTTGCATTTTAGCAGTCCTCTTTTGATATCACTCTGGTAGAGAAAAGGAGGAATGTCGCCTCATAACTACCAGCTGTGGGTAGAAGTCCAGGTTGTCCACTTACTCTCACATCTGAAAGGAGAAGGTGATCCCTGTTACTCCTGGATGGGGGTGAGAGTTCAGGCTAACCACTAGGACTTTACTGATATCATTCTGGTACTGTATAGTTCCCGAATCCGTGGTGGTCTCTTTTCTTTACTCCACAGTTCAGAGTCTTCTTACATTTGTTTTATATGTAATGTCCAGGGTTTTAATTGTACTTAGTGGAAGATATAGGGAAACTATGTCTACTATATCTTTCTGTAAGCAGAATTTCAGCATCTCTGCTTTAACAGCTACAAGTCATTAAAAGGTGTGTATATACTGAAAATTAAGGAAGCAAACATGACTTACTTATAAACCTCTCTGAAAGACCCATTGCTCTTCTTTTCAAAAATACTTTTGTGTTGTATTTCAAAAATACTTTTGTGTTGGTCATTGGCTTTGCCAAGCAAGAGTGAAATTCTTGACTTTTCAATGTGAAAGTCTTTCTCTTCAATTTTCAGGAAATATGTAATGGTGAGAAGATTGAGCCTACCAGTAATTAAAATTTCATTTAAATTTCAGAAAGCAAGTGGCTTTCTTCTACTTTGGTTTCTCTTTAGTAAAGGAGGAACAGTAAACTATTTCTTTTTTAAGAAAATAGAGCTTCTAGAATCAAAGATTCAAATATAATCATCTATTAACTTAAGAGTCAAGATATTTTTCTTGGTTAAAAAATTGCATATAATACAATTTTAATGTTTGTGGATTGCTCTCACCAGTGATTACATTAAAAAGCTCCATGTACTGTTGAAAAGCTTGGCCTTTCACTTTTGACACTTATTCAATTTAGGTCATTGTCACTGCCTGTCCTTATCAAAGATTTTTCAATACTTTGAATTTTAGTCATTTATTCACTCCTTTATTCACCAAACTTACTACTTCATACCAGAGGAAACAGCTAGGCACTAGGGTAGGGCCAGCTTTAAGGGTATGTGACATGTATCACAGTAGCATAGAGCTCTGTATTCAGAAAGGCCCATGTTTCATTTAATGCTTTGATGGTGCCATCTTGAAATTCTTAATAATATTTAACAAGGGGCCTTGCATTTTTATTTTGCACTGGTACTCACAAATTATGCAGCTGGTCCAGACCTAGGGAGACAGAGGTAAAAAGATTAAATCCATCCTCAAGAAGCTCATAGTCTCAGAGCAGAGATAGAAAATTTCACCATAATGTATTAAATGCCATGACTGAGGGACTACAGGAGCACAGAGTTGGTAACTAACACAGTCAAAGGGCCCAGAGAAAGCATCTATGTAAAAATGTCTATGCTGAGTTCTAAAAGCTGTACCAAGTCTAGACTGATGTTCATTCTTTATTTTCACTGACAGTCCTCTTAACCATTAAATTAGAATTTCATCTTCTTATCTATATACAGTCATAGTTCATTAGTTCCAAAGTCCCTACATGTATTTTGCGTTAAAGAGAGAGAGACAGTTAGACAGACAGACATGTACTAGGCCTCTGGGTTTAGACACAAATTCAAGCAGAAAAGGCATTAGCTAGAGAAGCAGATCAGCCTGGGAGGAAAATATGGTTACCGCAAAAAGAGCTGAGTCTTATGTCAGAAAGGAGTCAGTACGAGGGTATTACTATAGAAATAACAATTAAACACATTCATTTTATCAACATATCCATTTTTCCAACGGAGGCACCATTCAATTCAAGTACTGAAGAAACCAACATAATAATAGTAATAAATAATAATAATAATGTGCAATTGGTGCTATTATATGCCAGTCTTAGCTCATTCAATCCTCACAATAAGCTCATTTTAAAGATATATAAATAAGAATTCATTAAGTCACAGTCCCTAATATAAAGTTACTGAAATTCAGGGTGGGAGGAGTGGCATACAAACCACCAATTACATTGTGTAGTATCCATGCTGTGTTAGCATCAGCAATACAGTCAGGGAGTACAGTCTGGAAGTAAGGAGAAGCTTCTCAGAAGAGATTTTATCTATATCTTAAAAGAATTTGTTAGCCAGGCAGAGTGAGAATTAGAGAAGGTCTTTCAGA
>NW_011888916.1:5048637-5083673 GCF_000151845.1 Pteropus vampyrus
ATAATAGTAATAAATAATAATAATAATGTGCAATTGGTGCTATTATATGCCAGTCTTAGCTCATTCAATCCTCACAATAAGCTCATTTTAAAGATATATAAATAAGAATTCATTAAGTCACAGTCCCTAATATAAAGTTACTGAAATTCAGGGTGGGAGGAGTGGCATAAAAACCACCAATTACATTGTGTAGTATCCATGCTGTGTTAGCATCAGCAATACAGTCAGGGAGTACAGTCTGGAAGTAAGGAGAAGCTTCTCAGAAGAGATTTTATCTATATCTTAAAAGAATTTGTTAGCCAGGCAGAGTGAGAATTAGAGAAGGTCTTTCAGACAGAGGGGACAGCATGAATAACAAATGAATCATCAAGAATGAATTGTAAGTTTCTAGTTTGGATACTACTCAAATAGACAGTGAGTGGTACAATAAACTAAGAAAAAAAATGAAAAAGGATACAGACTTTGGGAAAGTATAGACTCTTTTGTACAATATTGATGTGGAGGTGTCTGTCAGGCAGCTGGAAAAATGGACTGTGGTAAAACCAGAGTTGAAGATCAAAGAGTTATCAGTATTTAGTTCTTCACTCCATGGAATGCTATATGCAAGCTAGCTGAAATCCAAAGGTGATTACAAAAGTAGGGCAGGTTCCAAACAGTTTGGGTCATTCCAGATTCGCAAAGAAGAATAACAAGACTTTCTGACAGTTTATCTGGTTAGACTCCAGAGCTTTCTCCATACATCAGCAAATCAAAGCCTATGGAAGTTTCAGTGCCTTTTCCTCATGATTTTATTGCTTTTGTTCTGCCAAAGCAAGGCTTAGACTAGCCATGAAACTTTGCATAAAATTTAAATATCAATCTCTCATTCCTTTGGCAGTAGATCAGCCAAACAACCCATAGCTTAAGACTCATCTAGCCTAAGATGTTCTGTTTCTAGTAGCCAGAGTTTCATTTGCATAAAGATCTTTTTCACTTTCTACATCTGTGTTTTATTTATATTGCAACAGCAATATTTATAAGTTTATGTCACAATAAGTTTCCAGTCTAAATTTGGGTCTTTTTTAATTGTTCAGCAGTTAAAAACCACATACAAAGAGTAAGGAAAAAAAATCCAGAATGAAATTCCTCAATATGAAGCTCATGTGAGAAGTTTTCACATAAACAAGTAAACATGTTATATCACATCATATAACGCTGATGCTAACGCACAATGAATTATGAAATATGACTATCCCACTCTGCAACCAACTTTACAATCTTAATAAAAATACAGATATGTTTTGCTTTATTTAAATTGGCACAATGATATGATTTAATTGTTTTTAATACTTATTTCACTATTAAATTGAAGCTTGTGGCTATCATATCAGGTTTATAATATTTATTTGACTAAGATGAATTTTTCCTATTAAGACTGGCTTTAAGGATCAAATCAAGTACTGTCTTATCTTTGTCATCTTCCTTTATCTATTTATTGACCTTACAGTCCAACTAAAGAGATAAACTTTCATAATAACTTACCTGTATCTCTAGTAATAAACTTTTTATTTTACACATTGGTTTACAGCTTTTTGTGTATTTGATTCATCCTCATTGCCAAAGTATATATTCCATGAGTACAAAAAGAGACCATCTTATATAATTTCTTGGGTTCACAGTAGATCAACAAAATGTTTGTTAAATAAATGAAACTACTCTCTCTAGCCATATTCCTATTTTTTGACAACCATTCAATTATTTGTTTATCTAATAAAAAACATTGCAACAGCATTCTATGGCAGTTAGAGAATCATTTGAGCTTGACTGAACAAGCAACATTCAGACAGTGAGTGTTACTGCCTTATAATCCCAACTAATTTAGTTTAATGAGAAGGTTTACTCTCCTTATAAATCTTATCACTAAATTAATATTATGTATGTTTATTTGCTTATCAGTTTATGTTTCACTCACTAAAATGTAAGCTTTATGAAGCATAGGGACATCTTTTTTCTTTTCTTTTTATCATTTTATCTTCAGTGCCTAGCACAGTGCCTGGCAATATAACATGTTCTTAAAACTTCTTGATTAGATTTAACTAATATTTTTCTAAAAGTAAACCATATGACAGGGTCTTTTACATGTTCATTATTTAATTAAATTTCAAATGAATTTAAACAACAATGCTTCGAAGTACCATTATTTAATATGCAAAATAAGACTCAGGTTAAGTAACTGTCTGAAAGCCAGTAACTAGTAAGTAGTTATTAAGCCTGAATTTAAATTCGGGATTATTGGATTCTACTCTCCCTTACATGTTGCAGTCTCCCAATCTAAGCATTCATTATATACTCAGATAAATTCAGTAAGAGGAAGTAGCTCAGCTTCTTTGCTCTCAACTTTTTAGTAGAATAGGGTAATTAGGCACATTCTTTTTAGTAGAATAGGGTAACTAGGTACAATCAATTGACCAAAGGAATTTTTTTAAAAAAATAAATCAGTTAATATCAATCACCTGCAAAATTAAGTTAAATATCATGAACAAAACAGCTATTTTATCAGACATGTTTTTTAAACAAAACACAATAAATATTATTGCATCATCAAATGTTATATTTTATAGATTAACTTTTTACTTTTGCAAGAAAAGGGGAAAGAGAATTAAAAGGAAAAGAAAATGCTTCCATATTTAATTGCCATTTATCTAGTGCATTTACAGACTAATATTTTCACTTAATGACACATTCAACAATATATTTCTAAATGTTGAAGAGAAAATTCCTGAATTATATCAAAATCACTTTATTTTAGATACTACAAATTAAAAACTATTTTTAAATTTTTATTTCAATCGTCTCTTTCTACTAACATATAATAGGGTATCAACTCCAAATGTAATTCTTCTATGCTATTATAATTCAGTAGAGCAACAAATCAATGAGATAATTGTAATTAGTATAAAATTGCTTTTGATACACTAATTTTTGAAAGTGAAAGTTGTCTGCCAAAAGTCTATATACAGGACATTACAAGACAGGTAAGCAAGGCTCTCAAGATATTTGCATTGTGGGAGATGAAAATAAGAAAAGAAAAGGAAGCTCCATTTAAAATGAAAACTAGAGCAGACCATAATAAATGGGCAAAAGAACTAGCATGGAAATCAACAGGCCTGGGATATATGCTCAGTTCTACTATAAACTAAATATAAGACCTTGAGTGACTCATTTCATCATTCTGACCCTCGGGCTTTGGGAGAATAAAGAGTATAAAGGCATTCTATAAACATAGATATAAAGGCTAAAAAGGCAAAACGAACACAGTATACGAGAAGAACATTTAGCTGTCATAAGTGGCTGGACTTCTGTCAGCTAGCAACTTACCTTCAATGAATCTGTTTTCTTACCTAATAATACTTCACAGCTTTACTGTATAGATTTAAATAATTAAATAAATAAAATATTGTAAAGTTCTTTATGCAACTATACATTTTTAATTAAAGAGAATAACAATGTTACTCTAAGAGTATAATTTTCAGATGATAGTAAATGTGAAGACCTCAAATATGAAGAAACGACAGTTAAGATTACTTTCAACTCTGAAATTTTGTGACTCCATGCTTTGCTTAAAAAGTTGCAGGGGCAACGACAAAATTCAACATCTATTCATGCTATTAGAAAATTAGGAGTGGAAGGGAATGTCTTCAATTTAATAAAGAACATCTATATAAAAAAAACCTAGAGGTAACATCATATTTAGAGGTGAAAGACTGGATGCATTCTAAGATTGGAAATAAGGCAATCAATGTCCACTCTCACTGCTCCTATTTGACATTGTACTAGAGGTCATAGCCAATGAAATAAGACAAGGAAAAAAAGAGGCATACAGATATAAATGATCAACATTCCTAAATGACATAACTGCCTATGTAGAATATCCCAAATTGACAAATAAGCTACTAGAATAAGTGAGTTTAGCAAGGATGTAGAAAATATGGTCAGAGCATTATTATTATTTACTGGCAATGAACAATTAGCAACTAAAAATGTTAAAATAATTTCATTTACAATAGCACCCAAAAAGAAAAAAATACTTAGGCAGAAATCTAACAAAATATATGTGAGATCTGTATATTAAAAAAAAAAAAAAAAAACTAAAAGCAAACAAAAAAGTGATGAAAGTAATCAAACAAGACATAAAGAAATGGTGAAATATACATTGTTCAAGGATTGGAAAAACGATATCATTACAATGTCAATACAATTCTAATTAAAATCCCAGCAGGATAGCAAGATTTTTTTTTTTTATAGAACTCAATAAGCTTATTTTAAAAGTTACATGAAATGACAGAGAAGCTAGAATAACCAAAAGAATTTTTTTAAGGGTAACAAGTTGGAATAGTTACACCATCTGATATCAAGATTTACTATAAAGCTATAGAAATCAAGATAATATGGAATTGGAGAAAGAATAGCCATATATTTCAGTGGAACAGAACAGAGTCTAGAAAGAGACCCACATACATATGGTTGATTAATTTTAAATAAAAATGCAAAAACAACTCAATAAGGGTAGTCTTTTCAACAGATGGTAATAAAATAATTAGACATCCATATATAAAAATAAATTAAAAACAATTGCAAAAAAGCCTCAATCCATAGCTCACACCATATGTAAATATCAATTTAAAATGAATCATAGACCTAAATATAAAACCCAAAACTAAGAAAATATAAACCCTGAAGCTATAAAGGGAATGTCTTCAATTTAATAAAGAACATCTATATAAAAAAAACCTTCAGAGAAAATTCTGTGACCTTGAGTTAGACAAAGATTTCTTAAAATTAACATCAAAAGCCTGATCCATAAAAGAAAAAAGTGATAAACTTGACTTTACAAAAAATATAAACTTCTGTGAAAGATAATGTTAAAGGAATAAAAAGATCAACCAATATTGGGGGAAAATTTTTGCAAAATACATTACAAATGACTTATATCCAAAACATAAGAGAAATACTTAAAAATAATAATAAAACAAACAACCCTATTTAAAACACTAACAAAAATTTTGAACAAATATTTAATCAAAGAATATATACAGATAGTAAATAAACACATGCAAAAATTTTCAGTCATCAGTCATTAGGAAAAAGCAAATTAAAAATCACAATGAGATACAACTGCATACCTATTAGAATAGCTAAGATTAAAAAATACTGACAATACCAAGTGCTGACAAGGCTATGCGGTAACTAGGGCTCTCATACATTGCTGATGCAAATTGATACAGTCACTTTGGAAAACAGTTTGGCAGTTAATTATAAGTTAAACATACACTTAGAGCATAAGACCAAGCAATTCTGTTCCAAATATTTACCCAAGTGAAGTTATAACTTATATTCACAAACACAAAAAAGTACAAGAATATTTATAGCCACACAATTGCCAAAAACTGGAACTACCTAAAAATCCCCTTAGCTGAGTAAACACACTGTGGGAGCATTTACCACTTTCTAAAAATATCTTTTTTTTTTTTTACCTGCCCCTATTTATTGTCTTTCTTCTCATGATAGAACATAAGCGTCCCCAAAACAGAAAGACCTAGTCTGTTATATTCTGTGCTGATTCCTGAGCAACCAGAACAGTGTCTGGCATATCATAGATATACAATAAATATTTGTTAAATATTAATGATAAGAAAAGTAACATTTGGAGGGCTTTCTATGTGTCAGGCAAAAATTTCAATAGCTTTGTATAAATTATTTCAGTTAGAGCATAAAATATCTTGCCCAAGGTCACACAGTACATAGTTGAAGTAGAATACAAACCCTGACAGTCTGACTCCAAACCCTGAGCTTAATCCGAATGAGGAAATGTTGGAAGGGCATTACAGGAAAGAGCAAAATGCAGGGATGTGTGAAACAACATGGTCTCTGCAGGAAACTACAAGAAGGTCAATAAGTATTTATGTCAAGGCAGACTAAAAAGGGCCAGATCATGAAGAGTACCAATGCCAAGCTAAGCTTAGACTTTACTCTAAAGGTAATAGGGAACTATTTGAGGGGTTTAACAGTGGAATGATAAGGTCAAATTTACAGTTTACATGGAATACTCCAGCTCCAGTGTGAAGAATGGAATTAAACAGCATAAGATTCTGTACAAAACTACATGTTGGGAGACAACTTCCATAGTGCAAGGAACACAAAATCAACTGAACTTGAATGACTGCAGCAGAAATAGAAAGACACATAAATTCAGGTAATAATTTTAGAAGTGGTAAAATCAAGGGGCAAATTTGATTTTGTCATCTATAAAAGAAAAATAATAATAATACCAACCTCCTTGAGTTGTTGTGAGAACTGAATACAAAGCATTTATTTAGCACAGTACTGGCACAGTATAAGTAACAAATAAATGGTGGTTACATTAATATCATTATACTTTTCACTATTACTATTTTTAGATATTGATCCACAAGAAAGGAGTCTGAGATAACTCCCATGTTTCCAGTTTGAACAACTGCATGGATAGTAGTAACATTCACTGGAAATATGGAGTAGATAGAAGAGGCAGATTTGGAGGATAAGATAAAGAGCTAACTTTTGCAAATGATGAGTTTGAGATATCCATGGGACATTCAGTGGTAATATCCAAAAGGTATTTAAATCTAGGAGTTTTTATCTTAGGAGAGATTTTCAAGTATAGCTAGAATTGAGAATGTGAAAAATAGATATAATATGCAATGATATGAGATGGAATCATGGTTGTATCAATATTTAAGGAGTTTGTGTAAGAAGAAAAGCCCATGAAGGAGAATCAGAAGAAATACAAACAAGGAGAATCAAAAGAGGAATATAAGGAAAGCCAAGGTAACAGAATTACCAACAGTGACCTGTCAACAGTATCTACCAAATGTAAGATAAATTAAGAAAATGGGTATAATATGTCCATTGGATTTAGCAATATAAAAATCATTCATGTCTATTAAAATAGTGAAATGCCTGTTTAATAAATACTACAAAGTATAATGCCAATTAAATTTATATTTGAATGCTATTACAAGTATGATAATAGCATTTGGTATAATTGATATAATGAACAAATACACTAACGTAAACATACAAGTGCACTGATATACATGTACATCATGATTATACATACTGTATACAAACAAATAATTCCAGCTATAGTTCTTAGACTTTCAATTTCCAGAAACTCAAATTTATCTTTCTAAAATTTCAAGTGAAAACAGAAACCAACTTAAAAGAATGAAAATGTATTCACATTGGCACTCATGCATGTATACTTAAGCTCCATTACTGCTTACAACAGTGTAAGAAATACTTCATTGTTTATTAAAAAAAAAAGTTTTTCTTTTTTAAATCTCCCATTACATACCTCAGAGGACGATCTGTTGGCACACCCATATAAAAGAGGATTGATGAATTGAGAAAAAGGTGAAAATAATAATAAATAGATGTTTTGCTGTCTCACATTATTGCTGAAATGAAATTAATTCTTTTATGACTAGAGACCCAAAACATTACATCATATCCCATTTATTTCTGTAAAGTTTCAAAGTAACTGAAGAAAAAGAAACAATTTATTCTAAATGTATGAACATCTTAGTTCATAAAACAAAGCAAGAAATTCAAGGAAAAGCATCTCATTCACTGTTGATGGGACAGCAAAACAGTATAAATTTTCTGGCAGCAATTCAGAAATATGCAACAAGAATCTTTAAAATATTCATATCCTTTGGCCATCAATTCCTCCCATAGGAATTTATCCTAAGGAAACAAAATGAAATGTGGGTAACACTTCATGCATAAAGATGTTCACTGCAGTGTTATTTATACAACAGTTAATGAAAAAAATCTTTATGCCCAAGAGTACAGAAATGGTTCGACAGTAAATAGCTATTGTGCAGCCATATTTATGAAGTTTAAAATAATATAAAATTGCTTCATGATATTGTTCTGTTTATTTAAAAGCAAGACATAAAAAAGCATATATGGTCTAACTTAATTATGCTCTAAAAATAAAATAGAAAATGAGTAAGCCTAAAAGTAAATATGCCAAAAAGTTAATAGTATTTGCTTTTGATAGATTATAGATGTTTGAGTGGGTGAGTATGCTTTTCCTCTGCTTCTAACAATTGATATTTTCCAAATTTACTACATTGAGCATTGGCTACCCTTATAATCGTAAGGAGGAAAATAAATTTAAAAAGATATAAAGAATATAAAGGAAAGAAAACAGTTTAAATACTCGAGACATATTTTATTTTCTCTTATTGGCTGAAGTTTTATCATAAGTATTTAAATAGGATGATTTGCTTTCACATCACATTAATGTTCTGCTGCATCAATAATAAATTTCCAAATAACAATATTTAATACAGGTTTTTCAGAGAAAAAAATTACTTTTCAATAAACGTACCAGGTTATTCAGTTTTCATAGACTCCTGCAAATGCACTATTTAGCCACTACTTTTGGAGATTAATATATCAGTCCTAGAATACAGCACTGTATGTTTCAAGTTTTTATCACTTCCTAAAATCATCAAGAAAAATAACTGAAAAGCTAGACCTGTTTATACAGTATATTTGATGCTGTGATTCTTAACATTCATTTAATGAAGTCAGCCTTTGATGACTAACATTTCTTTTGCCCACTAGTACCAAACCCTAAATAAGGCTCTTGACGAGATTACATTCATGCAGGTCTCATTTTGACGGAAATTGGAGAGATGGAAAAGGATTAGAAGAAGAGACATTATGAAAGCAGATCCCACAAGTCAAACTTAATAGTAAAATCATTCTCTTTCATGTGGACAATCATAAAAACAAATATCCTGTGAGCTAGAGATATATATTGTATCTTTCCAGCAAATCTTTATTCCTTCTTGAGACAGATTTCCATAAATATATAATGTGATTACAGTTGATGAAGCAATGGCCCACAGAAAGAGGCTGATAAAGCATCAGGCTTCAGGAAACTAGATAAACATGTTCATGATTTCTAGCTGTAATGAAGGTAGAACAGCACTGGATATGAAGATAGAATCCAGAGAGACAGAACAAATATTGGTTCCTCCAATTTTAAAAATAAGGATCCATAAAATAGCACCAACTCTCTTATTACAGTAATTCCTTGGAAAATAGTCGTGTTACTTGCTTACTGAATTGATAGACAAGCTTGCAAAAGGATCTGCATGAATTCAACATGTAATATGAAAATTGTAACACTCTGGCAGAGACATTTTAAACAACCAACAACAACAAAAACCGTACCTGTAAAGCAAACTAGAGGAGCAAAGAACAAGATACTCTGAAATGTATGAAACTCATCTAAAAGACTATCTCAGGTAGTATAAATTAAGAAACACATTTTCCCTAACTCTCTAGTCATCTCACCTCCCATCCCTTCTCCTGACCAGAGGAGCTATATAAAGATACTCTTTATAGAGTAACATAAAAAAAGAAAGAAAGAAAAAGAAAAAAGAAAAGAAAAACTGAGCTAGAAATCTAATGTTGCCCAAAATTAAAGAAATGCTATAATCTCAGAGCTTCTACTATATCTTTATTTAGCAAAGGATATATAATGAGGATAAATGACGCTGTTGTTTGAAAAGTAACAGGTCTCCCTACTTAAGAGTTAGTGGATTCCTGGATACAAGAGGCAAGCTAAAAGATGTACATATACTATACATAAAGAGGAAAAAATGTAAACCCCTTTGTGAATTTAGAAATTCTGGCAGATTATACTACTTTTATGAAAATGTGAATTGACTCTATTGCCTCAGAATTACTGTTTGTTTTTCAGTAGTGTGTGTATGTGTCAACCCTAAATAACTGACATGAGACAAGAACACCAACAGAAGAATGAGCGGTATGTGTTCACCTCATGATAGCAGAGAGATCTTCATAGGGAACTAAAACTTAGGGACTCAATCTAGTACATCTGGCTAAAGCCTTCTGCTGTGAGATATTCTCAAGACTCAGTAACATAGACTTTGGAAAATGCACTTTAAGAATTAACTATTGTCCTGAAATAAGCTGGACAATCCTAAGGTCAGGTATAGGCTTTCCTAAGATGGGTGGAGGGGAGAAATATTGTTATTCTTACTACAAAAAAAAATTTTTGAAAAAAAAAATCATCCATGTGAGAGAAGTGAAACCAAGAAGCAAAACTAGGAACTAAAGTTTGCCCTTGAACAGCTCTCTGTAATATTTAACATTTTTTCCCCACTTCTCCTAAAATGCTGAGACAAATCATATTTAGCTAATAATGTTCAGAACTCTCCCATATGTTGAATTCCTTCCAGTTAGCCCATAACTCCAGGAAACATTACATAAACCAAGTCCTGTGTCAGCAGTGTTTAGAGAATTAAGAGAGTCAGTAGTAAAGTGAAGTGTCTGTTCTTGCACCCGCTTCTGCTGAAGCCAATGTGCCAGGAACAGCGCTGTGTCAAGGAAGACCCAGAGTCCCTAAATTCTAGACAATGACACATGCCTGACACATGATTCAACTTGCAGTTGACAGAAATGGAAAGAAGCAAGCAACCAAGTGAAAGAGAAAACAGGATAGATTGACTTGAAAGGAGAAATTAAACTCCTCACTTTCTCCCAAAAATATACAAAAAAAAAGATGACAAGGAAGAAGGCAGAGGTTGTTATAGCGCTATGCTTTCAACTGCTTAAAAGAATCATATCATTATTTGTTCAAAGTTTGTGCAGAGTCTTCCAACGATCAGTTGTCTTAATATAACAGAATGATAACTGATTTCTTGGGATTAGATTTTTATTATGGTACGTTCAAAGCATATGTATTTAGTTCTATTTTCATCAATACACTCTCTCAAAGAAGATTTGAACAAGATTATAAAAACATACACAGTCAGAAAATGTAGATGAAGAAATCATGGTTAAAGAGAGATTAACATGACTGGAATAAAAGAAAAGTCAATACACAGAAATACAAGCAAAAACGTTTTTCAAAACCATTAGAGAGGATTGTAAAATCGGCTCTGGGTTTTCCAGAAGCCAAAGCAAAGGGAAAATAGGATGAATTACAAGAGTCACATTGTTTTTAATATATAAACATCATATTGCATAAGAAAGGAAAACTTTTTTTCTGAAATTGAGGCCTGTGAAAAATGTATAATGACTCTCTCTAATAATAGAGAGAACAGTACTCTATAATATACCGTACAAGTTACTTTCTGTGGTTCCTTATGGTATTCTTCGAGGAAGCCTAGCAAGTCACACTAATGTTTCAATCACTAAAGAATGCTTTCTGATCTCAGATAACCTATTCGCATTATTTAATAACCTTTAGATAACAAAAACAGCATATTATACCTATTTCTCTATATCTCTCTAAACAAATCTGTACCATTGTTATAGATACACAAGAATACATTCTTAATACAGTCATTATTTTTTAATATTTCTAAAATAAAACAAAAGTGTAATCTCCTTACCAAAACCACACTGAAGATTTCCACTATTTCCCTCACCTGTGATTCTTTCACGTTTTCAACAGTAAAGTTGAACCAGACTCGGAAGCGTGGATTACAGGTATCCGGCCTAATAAACAAATCATACTCAAACTCAGAGACCTGGTCCACCCGTCCAAGGTTACCTGGTAATAAAAATTAAGAGAACTGGATTTTAATAGAAGTTCATGCAGCATAATGGTATATACATTTAAATGTTATGAGCTCCGACACTGACATTTGTTACCATTCAGTACTTGTAAGTACAGTACTCACAATCTCTAAGGCTGCCAACTGTGAATGCAGCCCAGGATAAGAAGAGGCTTTCAGCTAGGCCAGGCTGTGGTACAAGCAGCTTTTCCAGTCTTTATAACCCAGCAGATCTGTTTGGGTCTTTGACAGACTGGAATGCTATGTGGAACTGGTGGCAAGCCTCAATAAAACAAGTATGAATCACAGCCAAATTTCAGTTTCATAGTTCAAAAAACAAGGATAATAATACCTTATGCATTTGTATTAAGTTTTATGGTATATAATATATTTGATCTTATTTAATGTTTTAAACAAAATATTTTAAACAAAAATTAGAAGTAGTTACTACATAAGAATAATAATGGTAAATTCACAAACAACCATGAAATTAATTTCCATTTTCTACACCAAGAGAACCGTTATATCAAAAACGTATAAATTTAAGTACAACTTCCATTCTTTGTCTCTTCTTTAATATTCAAATGAGCAGTGAATTGTCCAAAATGTTAACAATAGGATGGGATATAAAATAAATCAAAGAGTCTGGTGAATTCCCAAACCAGATCACCAATAGCTAAGAAAGAATAAAGATGTCTATAGACATTAACAAGGCAATTGATTGAAATGTCAGTATTGTATTTGAAGAGCACAGCAGTATGCTGCTTTAAAATATACTCAAGTGTCTTTCTCCAAAAAGAAAACACTCAGAATTAAACTTTAACCATATATGTGGCAAAATTTTAATTTATTTCTTTTACTAGTTCTACTAGCACCAATTTTTTGGGTTTGTTTGTTTTTATGAGTACCATAATAGATGGGAGCACTAACCTGGGAATCAGCAGACCTGAACTGACTCACTACACAACAATGGGTAAGTTATTTACCTCATGTGCAAAATGAGAACATTGAGTTTTCTAACCTCTAAAGTACCTTCCAGTTGTAACATTCTTTGGCTGCCTGATTATAGGATTGATTAGACAGTAATCCCAGGTAGTAAGATAACCCATCCCAAAACCATACTAATTAACCTTAGGGGGATTTTATCTAATCTCATTAAAATTTGGCCTGAGAAGCTAGACTTATTCTTCCTTCCAGAACCAGAACAATCAGTTACCTACAGTTAATATACTCACATTAAAAAGAAAAAAAAAATGCATTGATAGGGAAGTATAAACATCAACTAATTAGGATCAAAAACTTTTATCTTAATTTTTTCAGTTTCAGTTGCCTCCTTAATTCCCAAGAAGATTCCTCGATAAATTGGTCCTTTCAACTATTATCATCCAAATATATTTACTAAGCCCTATGTTGTAGAGGGCAGAATACTCATTACAGGATGGCCCTGAACTTGAATGAGAAGATTTAGGCTCAAGTTTTATTTCTGCCTCTTAACTAAGTTGGAAAATTCACTTCACCTTTTCCAATCTGTTTCCTCAGCTATAAAGTAAAGATCATACTAATAGAAACATGGATACTTATCTCAAAGTTAATTAATATGAATATTAATTTCAATTAACATATATAATTAATATAAACAAATCTTCAATAGAAAATTAACATTTTCTGAGCATTTCTTCATGCCACATACTCTCCTAAATGCTAGAAAGACTAACCTATTTAATTTTCACAAAAACCCTTATGAGGTAGGAACTATTACTATCTTCATGTTACATATGAGGAAATCAAGGGACAACATACAAAATAACTTATCCAAAGTTATATAGCATGCAAGCAAACAGGAGTCAGAGTTGGGATTTGAATTCAAGCAATATGACTCTAATCACTAGACTAACAATTTCTCTACCAAACAAAGCTGGTTGGAAAACTACAGAGATAACATAAGTTGAAAGTACATTATAAGTTATGCTTAATAAAATTACTATCCTGAAAACAACAAAAAGTGAAAAGGGCACTATTATGTTTGCCCTCTAAAAGTTCATGAATAAAAATTAAACGTTAATGGGCATTTCAACACTCAAAAAAAAGATTCTTATTTTGTTTTACATTTGGAACACTATAAATGGGTTTTAATAAATAAAAACATCTCTTAAAATTGCTCCTGCATATAGTACTAATAATAACATATGATATTTGTCTAAAATTTATAGTTTCAAAATGATTTGATACATACACACACACACACACAAAATGACGTCCTTTATATTATTAAAGCTTCATCATGACCCCAAGGTGAGTAAACTGAGACTCATAAATGTTTAGTGCTTGCTTAAGTTCATACTTTAATGCACAAGGGTGAGACATTGAAATAAAGACTTCTGACTCTATTGTGTTATTTTTTGGAATATACGACAGCTACAGCCAATTCACTTATTCAGTCATTCAATCAGTTATTCATTCAAAAAGTACCATGCTATGTGTTGTAAAAAGAACAGATAGTAAATCAAACATATGGTTTTTGTTATCACTAAGTTTATAGTCTCACATAATATTAAGCATCTGGCCTTTGTTCTTCTGTGACTATTCTGTCGACCTTCCTCACCATTCCTATGAGGAGTATCCTCTCTGTTTGCATGTATAAAGAATGCTGTCTTCATATTACCTGTAATATTTCAACAAAGTGCCAATTTATGGTCTTTTGGAAACAGCTATTTGAAAATAAGCTGACATGCCCCTATATCATCTGGTTCCATTCTATTTATATAAAAGGCAATAAAGGAAAGCAAATAGGAATCTAAAATATAAGACAATACAAAACAAAAAATAAAATGTAGATTTTAAACACAAATATATCAGTAATTTATTTCTGTTAACTATAAATGGGCTAAATATTACAAATGGTTCTGGATAAAAAAACTTAACTATATATTGCTTATAGAGACAGCTTTATGTTTAAGAGCACATAAAAACTGAAAATAAATGTACAAGTTATAACAGAAAAGCACTATCAAAAAGAAAGCTAATGTAGTTGTATTTATATCAGACAAAGTAGGCTTTAAATCAAGAAATATTACTAGAAATGAACAAGGATATTTCATCATGAAAAAAGGTAACTTCATCAAGAAGATATCAAAATCTTAAAAGTATATACATCTAATAATAGATCTTCAAAATATATAAGTAAAATCTGACAAGAAGAGAGACAAACTTAGAATTATGGTGAGAAATTTTAATATACCAATACCACTAATTGATAAAAAAAAAAAACAAGAAAATATTCAGAAAGGATTGAGACAATTTGAAAACATGATTAATAAGGATACCTAGTTCTAATTATAGGACACTTGACATTTATAGAACTGTGGAATATATATTCTTTTCAACTGCACATGGCACATTTACTAAAATTGATCATATGCTTGCCCATAAAGCATCTCAACAAATTTCAAAGAAATTTGTACTACACCATATATGTTCTCTTATCATAGCAATAGTATTTTAAACTGAATTATAATTAATATATTACAATCAAAATGTGTGAGATTTAACTAAATTCATTCTAAAATGAAAATTCATATATATACGCATACATACACATAGATGTAAATGATTTTCATTGATTTATACCTATAGCTGAAAATTAATTATCTAACCTATTTTAAGAAGCTAAAAAAAATGAGCAACACTTTCAAACAAAAAGTAGAAGGAAATAATAAAGAAAAGAGGATAAAATCATAGAAATTTTCTTTTCTTTTTTTTTTAATGCCTACAGCACCTGATGTTCCTAGGTAGTCTCCCATCCAAGTACTAACCAGGTCCAACCCTGCTTAGCTTCCAAGATCAGACAAGATTGGGCATGTTCAGCGTGGCATGGCTGTATACTCTAAAATTATAGAAATTTTTAAATGTACTCTATAGAAAATTTAAAGTGTGAAAAGCTGGTTCTTCAAAAAGGCTTTTAATACTAACACTCTAGGCAAATCTCATCCAGAAAAAATGAAGAGAAAGAAAACACATATTATTGATATAAAGGACTAAAAGACAGTAGCATAACAGATCCGTTATACATTAAATAAGCAAAAAAAGAGTAACGAATATAGTGAACTATTTATGCCAATAATATTTGAATAATAGATGAAATGTACAATTTCTTATAAAAACATAATTTGCTAAAACTACTATTGGCAGCAATATAGAATGTGAATTATTCAATAATGAGTAGAAGGACCATATCCCTAATGTAAAACTTTCCCACAAAAAAAAATGGTTCTACTCTAACTCTTAGAAACTTATAATAAAGATAGCCATTCTCAAAACAAACTTTAAGCAAGGGGGAACAAAAAGAAACACTGCCCAACTCATTTTATGAAGCCAGGATAACACTGACACCAAAACATGACAATATTATTAAAAAAGAAACATATAGGTGAATCTTTTTCCTAAACCTAGATGTAAAATACTAAACAAAATCCTAGCTAATTGAATCCAATCATGTATAATAAGAGATGACAGATCATGAAAAGTTGGCATTATTACAAAACTGCAAGCCCAGTTTAACATTTAAAATTCATTAATCCAAATAATCACATTAATGAAATAAGGAACAAATATGTGACTGTCTCTAAAAGAAAAAGCATTTTATAAAAAAAGCAATATCTCTACTTCTGGCTCATCCATGTTAGAGTAACTAGTTAAGAGACTAGTCCCATTGTAAAGAATTATAAAGCTGGAAAAATACATGAAACAACTGTTTTCAGACATGATATAACATGATACAGCAATCTCTGAAAGAAGGGACACACATAAGATGACCTCAGCTCCCACACTAGTACTGACTCTCCATCAGCGAAAAAGTTCTCAACTATGGCAGGAAACCAGAGCCTGACCAGACTAAAGAGATTTTGTGTGTAAAATATTCAGAAATCAAATTTGAGGTTGTCGAAGCAGCTAAAATCTGTGGAGTAGAGCACCAGAAAGAAGGAAACTATATGTGGTGGTGGTAGTAAGAGGGTAACACAGAAAACTCTGGGATCATTTCCTGTACGTCTGTGGCTGAGGGCTAAACAGCATATGCACAAAGAACAAACACAAAGAACTTAATATAATCAAAACAATTTTAATAAAAAAATAATATGCTAAAATGTTACAGTAATTGAGACAGTTTGGAATTTAAAAAAGACAGACATATACATCAATAAAACAGATCAGAGAATCCAGAAATAGACCCATATATATATAAACAATTGATTGTGAGGCAATTCAATGAGAAAATAAAAATCATCAAAAATAGTGCTAAAAATGAACATCAACCCTTACTTAAAATCATATACAAACATTAACTCAAAATGAATCATAGATCAAAATGTAAAATCTAAAATTCTAAAACTTGTAGAAAAAAATTATAGGAGAAAAATCTCTGTGACCTTTGAGTAAGCAAAGATTCTTATTTAGAACACAGAAAATATGAAATATTAAATAACAATTGTTAAATTTATTTTTTAAAACTTTATCTCTTTGAAAGACATCATTAAAAAATGAAAAGCAAAGCCACAGACTGAAAGAAGACAATGTGTCACACTGAAAAAGAACTTGTATTCATATTACTCAAAGAGCTCTACAAATCATTATTATTACAAAAAAACTCATCAGAAAACGAGCAATAGGTTTGAATAGACACTTAACAAAAAAAGATATATGAGTGGCCGAGAAGGATATAAAAGGTGCTAACCACCATTCATCATTAAGGAAATAAAAATTAAAACCATAATGGATACCATGACACACCCTGTAGAATGGCTACAAAGAAACAAAAAGGACAGCTCAATTCATTTCGTCCAGATACAGTTTGATTATTTTTACACTTAATAAATATCAAAAATAGTAATATACCTTTATAAATTACATATTAATAATACCTATAATAATTTATTCTAAAAGAATGATTTTAATCTGTAGCTTTTAAGGTATGAAAAGTCTTTTTAATATTTATACATAGAAAGTAGAGATAAAATATGATGATCAATAAAAGATTTCCAAGCAAATATACATATAGTGCATTAGGATAATTCTGTGAGGAAAGTAGTAAAAGGAAAATATGACTTCATATACAAAGAAGAAACAATGTAAAATTTATGCTCAGAATAGTCAATTTAGTTTTCAATTGACATTAACAACTAATAATCATACAGTATTTACCATTAGCCAAACACTCATCAAATTGCCAAATTACTTTAACTCATTTAAACATCATAACCCCAGGAGGTACGCTCTATTATCAACCTCATCTTCCTGTGAGGAAACAAAGATACAGAGATAAGTAAATTACTTAAGGTCATAAAGCTAAGTAATTCATAGAACCTGGCTGTAAACCCAGGTACTCTAGCTTGAGTCTGATTTTATTCATCATACCATAATCGGATATTTTAATCCAATCTGACACCTTTATATTTTAACTGAGAAATAAAGTCCATTTACATTTATTGCAATTCCTGAGTTTATGTCATCTGGCTTTTTCTAATTATTCCACTTTTGTTATGTTTCTTCTCCTATCTTCTCTTCTATTTAATCAGGTTTTCTTTATTTCTCTTCTTCCTCTCTGCTAGTTTGGAAGTTCCCATTCTATTTATGTTCTAGTAGTTATTATCCTTAAAATTTTTTAAGATCATTATCTGACATACCAAAGTATAAATTTAAATACCTCTACCTTCAAGAACCTTAGAAATATCACTCTTCTTAAAGTATTCTTTCTCCCTAACTATTTTTAAGAATTTCTATTTTTCTATATATTCTGCAGTTTCACTGCTAACATGTCGGGGAGAGGTGACTTAAAGGATTTAGTTTCACTTATTTTTCTCAGGTATTGTACTTCTCGAATCTGAGATTCCTATCTTTCACAAATTATTACTTTGCATATTGTCTCTATCTAATTTTCTTCTGAGATTCCAGTCTTCCTCATTTTAATGTCACTTAACTTCTATATATTTCGTCTCTATTCATCTCTGTTATCTCAGTTTTGTCTTCCACTTAATCTCTCTTCATTGTGTCTAACAGATATTTAACCCAACTGCAGAAATTTTAATTTCATTGACTATATATTTCATTTTCTTAAGTTCAAGTTGGTTCTTTATAAACATGCCTGATCTGCTTTTATGATATCTTTAGTTGACTTTTGAGTCCTCTTTTATGTCTTTAATCATTTTAAACTTCTGTGGTTTTAACTTCTCTTTGAAAGGCCTAGGAATTTAATCTTAGTGTTTGTTGAGTTTGCTACCTTCCATCCACACAACATTGTTTCCTCATGTGTTTTATAATTTTTGATTTTAAGCTCACCTACATTGGAGCTTTACCTGTAAGAATCCCTGTGCTGTCAGTATTAAGGGCATGACCCTTCAGGGATTTTGGAGTTTTGCATTTGTTTTTCTTTCTTCCAGGCACTCCAGGAATATATCCATCCTGTTACTACTTTTTATATTAATTTTTCATTTGGAGAGGATAGCACTGGGACAAGAAAATGTGGAAATTTAAAACTCAAAACCATGGCATAAGGCCACAGTTACAAATTTTAGGAGAGACCATGTGTTCTGCTTTTACATATTGGAAAACTCATAAGCCTCATTAGACAGACACAGATTTGAATCCTAGCCCTGCCATTTACTAATTTTGAAACTTTGGCAAATCTTCTAACTGTTCTAGACCTCAGTTTTCTTGTGTCAAATGGAGATAAAAATATTTTATTTATAGTATTATTGTTAAGATTAAATGATATCTTGTATATAAATTACCTAGTCAGTGATGAAGCCCCAAAACATTGGAGTCATCCTTGAGTCTTCTGTTAACGTCATACTGAATAAATAATCCACCAAGAAATCCTTTCAAATATATCTAGAATCCAGCCACTTATTATTTCCACAGATATCACTTTAATCCAAGCTACTCTCTTCTACCTGGATTACTCCCATCTGGTCTCTTTGTACCCCTGTAGTCAATTCTCAACAAAATAGCCAAAGTAATCCTTCCAAAACATTAGAGAGCATGTCACACCTTTTTCAAAATTCTCATGAGGTTTAGCATTTCATTCAGAGTAAAATCCAGTTTTTAACCCATTTCCTGTTTGCCCTGAGAAAACGCACCCATGGTGCTTGCGGTTGCAGTATTTACGCCGAATAACTGGCGGATTACAGTCCTAACCTTACCCCCTAAATTTGCCATATTTCTCCAATGGTTTTCAGAGAATTACATCAAAACAGGACTGAATCAGTTGGGATAGCTCATTTGAACAGAAAACAGATGCCAAATGACCTGAAAAAAAAAGGATTACAAAGGGGACAACTGTACCCAAATCTGTGGTGAATTTACCGCACTGCAAATGGTGTGACAAGAAGGAGGTGACAATGTTGCCAATATTCCACAATGATACTGTGATTGAAGTGGACAACAGAAATAGAAAAAAAACTAAGAAGCCATGTGTCATTGTGGATTATAACAAGAATATGGAAACAGTGGACTCAGCTGATCAAATGCTCACTTTTACCCAACTGAGCACAAAAGGCACAAGTTTTGGTATAAGAAATTCTTTCACCACCTTTAAACATTACAGTCCTGAACTCCTACATCCTGTTCAGAAGGACAATCCTGAGCACACAATCAGCCATGTGAACTTCAGACTGACAGTGACTGAAAGAATGCTGGAAAAGCATCACAAGCCAGGGCAGCAACGTCTTTGAGGTTGTCTGTGCACTGATGATGTCATTCCTCTTTGCCTGTCTAGAAGACATTTCCCCATGAGCTACCAACAACATCAGGGAAACAGAATCCAACTGCAAAGTTTGCTGCTTGTACAATGACAAGGATGGCAAGGAGATCTGGAGAGAAACGTGTTAGTTTTGTATGGAATGTGATGTTCCACTTTGTGTTGTTCCATGCTTTGAAATTTACCACATGCAGAAAAAAAAAATTATTAAATACTGATCATCATATACATTTCTGTTACATTAAGATTAGAGAGACAAGTTCTGTTTAGAAATAACTCCAAGAACAGTTTTATATTTTATTTTCACATTGAAAACCAGTCAGATTTGCTTCAGCCTCAAAGAGCATGTTTATGTAAAATTAAATTAATGCTGGCAGCAAGCTGTACTTTTTTTTTCTAAACAAGAAATAGGTTAAATGATTCTATATGATCTGTCCCCCCCACCCCACTTTCAACTGTTTGACCTCATTTCCTACTATACTCATACAACTTGGCCTCACTATTTCTATGTCAGGCACACCTCAGCTTTAAGAGATTTGCAATGGCTATTCCCTCTGCTAAACTTCTCTTTCCCCACATTTCTATATAGATGACTCCCCAACATCCTTCAAGTTGTTGCTCAAATTTTACTCCTCAATGAGCTCAACCTGACCACCATATTTAATGTTGCAAAATACTCTTTTCTCACATTCCTGATTCCTCTCACCTGCCCTAATTTTCCCAAAGCACTCATCACATTCAAGCATACTATAAAGATTATTTATTATGATTATTGTTTTCTTCTGTCCTCTCTGGTAAGAATGTAAGTGCAGGAATATTTTTCTGTTTTGTTTACTGTTGTATATCCAGCACCTGTCACAGTGTCTAGCCCAAACTAGGTATTCAACAAGCATTTGTTGAATAAATGTATAAAGAAAAGAAAATGCCCAAAATTCTTAAGCAATATAAATGACAGAGTAATAGTGGCTATATTTGAAGGTCTGTTCTGTTCCAGGCCTTGTGCTGGTCACTGGGAATACAAACATGAATAAATCAGTCCCTGTTTTCATGGAGCTTATAGTCAAGCCAGAGCAATAATTACACAAGTGGATCATTTCAATTCAAAACATCAAGTGCTCTGATGGAGAAATTCCCAGAACAACAACATCCTAAGATGCTGTGCAAAAGTGAGTTATTATTATATTTACAATAGAAAAACATAAACTAGTCCAAAAAAAAGCTATGAAAATTTCCAACAATGGATCTTTAAAATTGTAAATATTTTTCTGTGTTTGTCCATTGAATATTATTTTCAGAAGTCAGTCAACTTAAATAGCCTATGTACTTGACCTCTAAATGTTGGCTTATTTTCTTTGCATAAAATTTACACTATATAGTTCACTTGATTTTCCAGAATAAAGAGGTGCATATTTTCTTCTTTATTTTGGCCATTAGTTTTTTCTGTATTCCAGGAATATAAAGGAGCTCTAACTGAAAAACCTCTCTCTGAAGAGAAATATATAAGCTTTCTGTTTTCAAAAAGAAAAAACTGTATGCAAAAAAATGTATTTCTCTTACTGCTTTCTAAAGGGCTCTTTTTCATTAATTTATTTTTTCATCAGATCTTTTATCTCACACTAGAGATTAAACTGAAAAATATCTTAAATTATCTAGGAAGTAGATAAGGAACAACAGATACTTTAACTTATATTCTGAATTAAAATGCCCATTGGAACGGGTGAATTGGGATCTAGGGGTCCTTGTAACTGACCCTCTGCAGCCTCTTTCAGCTTTATGACTCTTTGAAAGAAGGAAACTCAAATTATACACGTGAGTAACATTGGAATATTTTAAAAGATTAGGAGCCCCTGGAAATAAAAAGGAAAACTAAGAACCTCATTATGCTGGAAAATTAGCAAAGGTCATACAACTCTCCTATTCTGTCCGGCCTATTAATTTCCAAAATTTCACCTTCTAAAGAAAAGTAACCACTTTGATTCAAGTAGACAGGTTAGGAAGATCCTCTCAGAAAACAAAGTGCTCATCCATGTGAGAGAAATGACCTCTTTCTGGATATCATTTAGAGTCCTGGATAGGGCAATTTACCAAATGGTACCTGCTTCCCTAATCTCTCCTTGGCAGATCCACATTTTCCTGAGAACATGTTTGTTTTCTTGGCTCACTATAAAAAAAAATTAAAAGGCTTTTAAAGCTGTGCATTTGCCTGATCAAAAGACTAGAAAGGCAAAGGGACAGAAATCAATGTAGTCATCTTACATCACTACAGTGTTGTTGCCTCTATATTCAAATAATCACCAACAATGCAGAATCATAATTAGCCCTTCCTCCAGAAAAGATTGAAAGAAAAAGCTTGAAAATGCATATTATTAAAAAGTCATCAGATTTGTATGGAAGCACAAAAGACCCCAACGCCATCCTGAGAAAAAAGAACAAGGCTGGAAGAATCACTCTGCCCGACTTCAAATTATACTACAAAGCAACAGTAATCAAAATGGCATGGTATTGGCAGCAAAATAGACACATGGACCCATGGAACAGAATCAACAGTCCAGAAGTAAACCCATATTTATACAGGCAAATAATTTACGCCAAAAAAGCCAAAAACATACAGTGGAGAAAGGAAACCCTTTTCAATAAATGGTGTTGGGAAAACTGGAAAGCCACCTGCAAAAGAATGAAACTAGACAGTTGTTTATCACTACACACCAAAATTAACTCAAAATAGATTAAGGACCTAAATATAAGACCTGAAAAAATAAAATGCATAGAAGAAAACATAGGAACTAAACTCAAGGACTTGGACTTAAAGATTTTATGAATTTGACCTCAAAAGCAAAGGAAGTAAATGCTAAAATAAATGAATGGGACTACATCAAACTAAAAAGCTTCTGCTCAGCAAAAGAAATGGTCAACAAGGTAAAGAGACAACCATCCGAATGGGAAACTATATTTGCAAGCGATGTCTCTGATAAGGGCCTAATATCCAAAATATACACAGAATTCATACAACTCAATAACAACAAAAAAAACAAATGATCCAATCAAAAAATGGGCAAAGGACCTGAACAGACACTTCTCTCTAGAGGACGTACAAATGGCAAACAAATATATGAAAGGATGCTCAACATTGCTAGCTCTTAGGAAAATGCGAATTAAAACCACAATGAGATACCATCTCACACCTCTTAGAATAGCTATAATCAACAGGACAAGTAATAACAAATGTTGGAGAGGATGCAGAGAAAAAGGAACCCTTGTACACTGCTGATGGGGCTGCAAATTAGTACAGCCACCGTGGAAAACAGTATGGAGGTTCCTCAAAAAACTAAGAATTGATCTACCATATGATCCAGCAATTCCTCTACTGGGTATTTACCCCAAAGACTTGAAAATCCATATCCAAGAAGATATTTGCACACCGATGTTCATAGCAGCACTATTCACAGTGGCCAGGACATGGAAGCAACCAAAGTGTCCTACGATAGATGATTGGCTAAAGAAGCTGTGGTATATCTATACAATGGAATATTACTCAGCCATAAGAAGAGATGAAATACTGCCTTTTGTGACAACATGGATGGACCTCGAGATAATCATGCTAAGCGAAATAAGCCAGACAGAAAAAGTTGAAAATCACATGATATCACTTATATGTGGGATATAAACCTAAAAGCAACAAATGAACAGGACAAACAAACAGAGACTCATGGACATGGACTACAGACTAGTGGTTACCAGAGGACTATAGAGTAGTGGTTACTAGTGAGGTGGGGTAGGAGGGGGTAGGTACATGGGGTAAAGGGGGCCAAAATGGGGGGGGTAGTGGGTGGGTGAAGTGGGTAAAGGGGATCAAATATACGGTAGCTGAAGGACATTGGACTTTGAGTGGTAAACACACAGTAGAAGATACAGATGTCAAATGATAATGTACACCTGAAAATTATAGAATTGTATTAACCAATGTTACCCCAATAAACTTAAAAAATATATATATAGAAAATAGAGGGAAGAGACAAACAGTAAAAGTCTTGCTAAAAAAAAAGAAAATGCATGTTATTACATGAATATCCTCAAAAATGCACACTCTCTAAGAAGAAAATTGAAACGAATACTGAATCCAGCAATAAGTATCTCCAAATACAGCGATGCAGTAATACATTCTGGCTACCAAAAGACACTAAAGAAATCTGGTATCTCTTTGGTTTAATCACTACATGTTCATTGAGCACTTGCTATGTAGCAGGCATTCTGCTATTTACTAGGTATTCTATTTTGTTAGCATGTAATAGTTATTAAAAGCACAGTTGTTAAAAGCGCAGTTATTAAGAGTTATTAAAAGTGAACCCTAGAATAAGACTGCCTACTCCTCTCTAGATGTGTGGCCTTGGAATAGATACTGTGCCTCAAATGTTCCAATTGTAAACTCATAAAATTGTTTAAGGATTAAATGAGATGGTGCATGCAGAAAGGTGAAAACAATTTCCAGTGCATTGTGAATAGGGGTAAAAGAGGCTATCGATCGATTGAGGAAAACTAACAAATAAGTAATTATAATAAAACACAGTAAGAATCATAGTCAAGATATGTGAAATGTGCTATAGTGATATAGAAGTGAAAAGCCTAACCCTACTAGGGGTTGCAAGGCTGGCAAAGAGTAAACAGAAGTAAGAGACTTGAGTTATATTTGAAGCATATGTAGGAGTCTTCCAAATGCCAAATGAGAGAAGGCAGAAAGAGCATTATGTGAAAGAGCACAGAGCAGTGAGACAGAAAACCTAGGCCAGGGAATTGCCAGTATAGCCAGGGTCCAATAATGCAAGGAGTGCCAGGACATGAGGATGAGGAGGTAAATTAAAGAAATGGGGAGACATTAGAAGATTTTAAGCAAAAGAGTAGCACATCAAATTTCATTTCTAAAAGATTTACCTAGGAGTAGTATAAAGATAAAATGAAAGAGTTATAGAAAGCTTGAGATAGTAACAGTAATAATACAAAGAAATATATTGCAATGGGTCAAGCAAGAATTGATGAGGGCTTGTGTGAAGTAGTGAGAAGGAATCCACAGTATTTGTTAAGGGATAAACAATTCTTCCCCACTTGATCATATTATTTAAATGTCTGATTAACTTTCATAGGAAAGAAGGGACAAAACAGTCATATTAATGAAAAATAGAAATATATTTAATGTCCTTTCAGCAAAAAATCAGTGAGCCTATCTTAGATATATGTTCATCATCAATACAGAACTTGAAGAAAGGGTTGGATAATGATTTGGCAGGTTTGGTCTAGGTAACCAAAGGTCCTTCCAACCAGACATAGATTTACTGAGAAGCAAATGAAGCTTAAGCTTTAATACTCCTCATGTACAAGGGCCCTTATGAAGACTAGGGGTTGCAGAGAGTATGGTATGAAAAGAAAGCAAGACTGTACTTCTTTGAAGTATTTCTCGTAAACAGCTTAAAGAGATCTCAGCAGAAAGGGATGTGAATCCTCAAGGTGCCAGCAATTTATCATAATGTCCTTTCTTTATATTCATAATTTTGTACAATTTTTCTTAAAGAAGACCCTCTGAAATTATATAAGCTTCAGAGCATACAAAACTTAGAATAGCCCTTGCTTCCAGCCCTAGGCTTCTGTGGCATTAAGAAATAGAGCTGTAGTACGACTCGTGTAGTTGAGAGCATATTTTCATCTTGATCTACAGGAATTGATTTTCCAAGTAAACAAACAATATTATTTCCTTAAAATATATTAGGAGCTATTAACTAGCAATTAAATATTAAACACAGATGAATAAATAATGCTTTATATCTCAACATTCAATGATGAATAAAAATAGATATTTGAAGGTTGAGTGACATTTTCAAAGTCATTCTTCTTCAAAGAATAAAAATACTTTCTGACACATACTTTTAAATGTATGGACTATTGATTAAAATGGCAGCCAAAAGACCTGGTTATAGCTCTGAATCTATCACTGATGATCTTTGTGACCTTGGGCTTATGACAAGATTACTGCCTCTTGTAACTGAAAGATTCTCACATCACCTTCTCTTGCTTCTCAATTAATCTTTTCTTAGTCTGTAACAACAAACTCCTAAGTGGTCTTCATGCCTGAATTATCTAATCACATGAAGCCCCCTCTCTCCACTCTCATATGTTCCAATTTACCTTTGATGGTTTGATCTACCTTTGATGGTTTTTCTACCACATAAAAAATGAACTGCAAAATCAGTCTGCCACAAAAAACCTCTATAATTTGTCCTTTATAGACCTGGGCAATTTTATCTATCATTGGAATTCCTGTTTCTTTATACACAGATTTATTTCTGTTCCACAATCATACATTGTCTTGGCACATTTACTCAAGCTATTCCCATAGTTTGGAGCCCTCTTGTCATCTGTGGCTTTTTATCAGAGCCTTCAAGGCCTTGGTCAACTGCAACCTCTTCCAAGATAATTCCCAAAAATTAGTCGTTCCCTATCATCTTCTCAAACCATTTTCTTTTTCCCTCACTTATAATGCCCACCACATGGCAAAGTGGGTAAGGACTCTAGCAGTTAATCAGACACACATGTTTCAAGTCTTTGCTCTACCACTCACTAAACTGTATAACCTTGAAAAAGGTATTTAACCTCCATGAAATTCAACTTTCATTTATTAAGTGGATCATGCGCATATGGTGTCTTCTATATGCAAGCAAACCAGCAGAAATTCAGTGAAGAGGAAGCAGAATAACTCATCAGGCTTCCAAGTCTAAGTCTCAGAGTCAACTGTGCTTACGAAAGAAGCCCAATTTTTCTCAGTCAGTGGAGTGAGGGTAGAGTAGAAATGAGGGGTAAGAGACCACTCAATGACTTTCACAACTAGTAATAAGGTACCATTTAGTTTCCCATTTGGCTTTTTTCTTTGGGACTTTAATAGTCTCAGCAAGTAGCCTAAGAAATCGGGAGGACTGAATGGTATGATTAATGAAAGAAATTCCCCTCTAGACTAATAAGAGTGTGAGTCACTCTCTTTTGCTCTTATTTCTAATGGAAATGTTCAAGAAGTACTTCCTGAAAGTAGATAAAACATATGAAACATCTTAGTTCTCTTGTTTGGAAAGTAAACTAACCGACTTTTTATCTTTCATGAAATAGTCACTTAAATATTTGTTGAGTATAAATTATAGGTCAACATATAATTATTGTTATGGTTATGACGGTGAACAACACAGACATGGTCCCTGTCCTTGGGTTCTTAGATGCATGTGGAGAAGATAAACATTAATTGAATCACTTCAAGTATGATAAGAGTTACAAAGAAGAGATATATCCCTGGTATAATAGAGGCATACAATAAGAGAACCTAATCTAGTTTATAGGATGAAAGTAGATAACTCTTGTTACTTAGTGTTACAGATTGGTTATGCCTCCACCTCCATCAAATTCATATTTTGAAAATCTATCCCTCAGTGTGTCTTTACTTGGAGATTGGGCCTGTAAGAAGGTAATTACGGTTAAATGAGGTCTTAAGAGTAGGGCCCTGATACAATAGGATTAGTGTTTTAATAGATATCACAGAGCTCAAGCATTCCTTCTCTCTCTTCCTCGCCCTCTCCCTCCTCCACCCTCTATCTCCCTCTCTCCTTCCTTCTCCCTCCTCCCTCCACATGCACAAAGAAAGGCCATGTGAGGACACAGGGAGAAGAGGACCATCTACAAGCCAAGAAGAAGGCTCTCACCAGAGACTGACCCTGCTGGAACTTTGGAACTCTGATCTAGACTTTACAGGCTCCAGATCTGTGAGAAAATAAATTTCTGTTGTTTAAACCATGCAGTCTACAGTATTTCGTTAGAATCTAAAAACGAGGCAGTAGGAAGAGAAGCACTTGCTTTTATCATTTACCTAGCAAAGTAACATTTTCTCCTCCTCTCTGAGTATAATGGACTCCATCATGAGAGGCTCTAGGCTAAAGCTTAGTTTACAAGAAAGATGTATCTTTGTTTATATATGTATCTCTCTGGATTAAGCTTTGCCACTCCCAGAACATTTGGTGGAGCACTTTAAAATTTATAAGTGTTAATAAATGCTTGCTAAATTCATGTCTAAACTTTTCTGACTATACTTCTTTTCCAATCAATAAAGTGAAAATGTATCATTAAGGTAATAGTAAAGTAAATCATCCCAAATCTCCACTGCTTTATAACAATAAGCATTTACTTTTAAGCCTATAGCTTTGCAGACTGAGTTTGGTTGATCTACACTGGGCTGGGCAGCTCTGCTTAGGCTGCAGGTAAGGTTGGGCTTAGTTCTAGTGTGAGGTTGCATCAAGGTATCTTCTAAATGTCTTCCATCCATATATTTTAATGGCAAATCATCAACATACTAAAGCCAACCCAAACTACACAAGCATATTTAAAGTCTCCATTGTAATCATATCCATTAACATTCTATTGACCAAAGGAAGTTAAGTGACAAAACCCAAAATGAAGAAAGAGGGAAGTTGGGACCAGGGGAAATGACAGATGATGTGGTCAGATTTTAAAGGACCTTATAAGCCAGGCTGAGAAATACTAGAGTGAGCTGATATTAAAGAAAATTAAATAGGAAAGCAATGTGTTAAATTCTCAGAATTATACTCAGCTGGCAGAGTAGAAGAATAACTGGCAGGGTAGGGGTAGGGAGTTGCTGGCGGAGTTCAAATATGAGATGATAGAAACCCAAACAAAAGCAGTGGCAGTGTGAATGAGAAGATGAGGATGTTAACAGACTTGTAAATATAATTCACTTATCTTTTGATTGAAGGAATACAAAGGTCAAGTCTTTCTGAGTTTCAAGTGACAGAGACTCTACTCCAGCCAACTTAAGCAAAAATGGGAAGCTGTCAGAAATAAAAGAAAAACTTCAGAACCCAGCACAACAAAGACCTCAGGGGTAAGTACAGGGTCTTTAAATGCTGTTTGCATTATTTCTCCTTCTCTCATTGATATTAGTTCACTTATTCTCTTCTACTGTACATGAACTTATACCACATGAAGGAGTAACAGAGCCACAGAAAGCCCCAAATCACATTCTTCCAGTTGCATGATCCTAAAAGCAAGAAAGTGCCTCTCTCCCTATTTACAATAATTTTTTTTTAAATCTTGAGGAAGGTTCTGATTGGTACAAACTTGGGTCACATGCTCACCTCATAACTAGTCGAGTGGCCAGGATACCATAACTCATTCTAGTTACCTGCTGACACCCTTAAACAAAGGTATGTAATCTGTTATCAGTAGGAGAAGTAGATGTCCATATATCATCCAACCAGCCACATCAATTTCTATCAACCACAAAGAAAGTAAGAAACTAGTTGAAGGTGAAGAGTTGAGAGTTCCAGCTTGGCGACTAGTTCAGTGATGCATTAACTATAATAGGTAGTACAGGAAGAGAAGATGGTATTAAGGAATTTTATTTTTAATGTCAAATTTGAGGAATCTATGGATTATTTGAAAGGTTATATTCAATAACCACTGATTTTTTTCTTTGCACAAGATTGGTACTATATAGAATATATGTGACAACAGCAACTCATGATTTAGAAAAAGTCTAAAATTTCATTTCTGTATTTCAAATAAAAGCATTAAATCCAGAGAACTTCTCTTTCCATAGTAAAGACTACTTGAAAATAATGTTCTAAGATTCTCCGAACATACTGTGGCAGAAATTTGAGCCAATTTGAGATTCCAGAAATATCTCTTGAAATGCATATAGTCGGCATTATGTTTATAAAAGAGTAAAACAATGCTACGTCTTAGGTAGACATAACAAGTATCTATCAAACACAAGACGATCGGTTGTCCTGATTGCAGTTCTGTCACAGAAATTAATAAACCATGAAGCTTTCTGCTTTCTCAGAATATCAAGAGCACTGCTTACAAACAGAAAATTTTGTTGATTCCATCTTGGAAACCAACAGTCCAAATCTTCTGAAACAATATGCAGGTATCTCACAAAAACTCCAAGTATTTGACACTACAGAGGTTCTACTATACAGACTTAAACATTTTGACATCTTATTATCTACAACCATATTCCCCAAGGTGAAATAATGTTTCCTGAAACTCTCCATTTTGTGGTTCAATTAGATATTTACAGCAACAGGGAAGGGGGAAAAATGTATTGAAAAAGGAGTTTTGCATAGCCGTTCAAATCAAAACTGATAATTACCTTGATGCAAGAATAAATAATAAAGCCTGAGGGTTTTATTAATCCCAAAGTAATTTTCAAGTTGCACAAAACATTCTTTCTCTCCATATGTATGAAAGTTTTGCCTCTCCTGCCCTATACATTTAGTCTTCATAAAATATTCAACATGTTGCTTCTAATGTCAATAAAAAGTATCTGTTACTGGAAGAAGGAAAATCCATTTTGCAAAATGATAGGAAGATTACCCAGCATAATTATAATTAGCAGGGGAAAAAAAGCACAGAAAGAGACACATTAAGCAATTTGAAGATCTTAAGCCACACACTGTGTTTTCCTACAAAGGATTTTTAAGATGACAAATAGACCTTGAGGGTCTTAGATAGTCCTGAGGCAATATAAAAAATAAAAATAATAATAAAAAAAGGTCAAACATTCTCCTAAAAGGCACTACTATCTTCAGAATAATAACTTATCAGCCAGCTTGCAGCATCTCCTTATTTACAGCTATTGGTCCCAAAGGAAGTACACTTGAGTTTGGGCCACTATTACTTTATAATGAATTTGCCAGGAATGATACAGGAAACAAATTTGTAACTGTGTGTCATTCCCAACTCAGAAACTTTAGCAGAGGTTTTTCTTTTGGTGAGGAAGAAGGGGGAAGTGAGATACAAAGGAGAGAGGGGAAAAATGGAAAGAGAAAGGAGCCCTAACAATAAACAGCCATCTTCAGTTATGGTCCTAATAAGCAGCCAAGAAGGGCCCTTAGGAAGACTTAGTTACAAGTATAGTTTGGAAGATTCAAGGATTATCCAGGTCATCTGTCCATTCACAGCTCAGGGGCCTTACCGCTACACAGCTCCATAAAATGCTGGTTTCAAAGGGATGGGCTTGCCTCTCCAATTTAGGCTATTAAAAAAAAATCTCTGCATGGGTCACTGAATAGCAACAAAATATCAAATGTTTCTCTATCCACTTAGGACACCTCCATATTGTATGTTCACTTATAGAAGCCTAATCTGCCTCTCTTTCTTCAGAAAAAGTATACACCATGATAAATGGGGGAGGGCAGAGAATTAAACCTTATCTAAGAACTGTCAATAATCTGTTGTTGGAAATATATATGAATAGAAGTAGCAGAGGCAATCTTTGTCTTTTAAAGAGGCAGTTTTTCAAAAAGAGAATTACACAAAGTGCTCCTCTGTTTTCATCAATACGCTGCCAGGTTTTGAGATACTATTTTTCATCTACGATAAAAATCTTGACAAGTAAGCAACAGAAATTCACTAATATACTTGCGGCTGCATTTCAATCTATATAAATTCTTTAAACAAAAACAACCAAAGAACAGCCTGGTCTAGCAAAATTTTTTCATCATTTGAGCCTCATATCCAAAATAATTAAGAAAGAATTTATATTTCCACTAAAAATTTTTGACAAATTTTAAATTTTTAAAAATGAAAACCCAGATTAAAAGATAAAGATCAATATGTGAATTTCAAGAGCTGAAAAACAGGAAAGGGGCTTTTTCTCCAATTTCATTCTTGAGATCAAGAAAAAAAAGAATTTTTGATTATTTTATTTCTAAAAAATGTGTGTGAAAGGGAGGAGGGGAAAGAATTTGATGTCGGAAGACTCAGATCTAAACTCCAGCTTAATTAGCAGCAATATGTATTTAAGGGGAGTCTAAAAGAAGAGAGATTATTTCTATCATATAGTGAAGGGATGATAAATACTTAAACTAAGACAGTGGTAGTGAGAATGAGGGAAAAAAGGACACAAGTGGCAGACATTTTTGTAGACAGAATTAATGGGATTTATTAATGAATGAAAGTGAGTAAGCTGAGTATCTTCCATCTGCTCCTCCAGATCCACTCTCCAACTTCTCCACCCTGTTTTGTACTCTAAGAGGTTAATCTCTATGGACTTCCCCAATGGCCTACCTTCTCTCTAACGTCTAGTTAAGTTTGGTTAACAGAAAGCACCAACCCGAAATAAAGGACAATAAAATAGTGAAGTAGGAGTATTTGTTCCCTTGGCTCCCTCATTGCCTGGTCACAAGTTGTTGGCTGTGTTGTTCTACTGAACACCACAGCTTCTGTCAGCTATCCCTCTGTATTTAGTTTTGCCGACAGCTCCTTGTAACCACATGCTCTCCATTCTCTTTAAGGCCTAGGAGTGATTATAGCTCTCTGTTACTAGCTACCCAAAGACCTAAAATCCCATGTTGATTTCCCTAAATCCTACCCACACCTTTATAAATTATCCAAAATTACCTAATTTAAGCAAGCCATTTGTTTCTTGCCATGAACTTGACCAATAAAGTGGGACAGTTTATAAACCATAAAGCACTGTGCAAAAGGTTCATTCACTTAGTTCCTTTGTAAGCTGAACAAACTATGTCAGATTGTCTGTCACGCAGGAAGTAACCAATAAATATCTGCTGAATCAATTTAATACAAATTGCACAGTTAAGACTGAGGGTCAAATCCTACTTAAATACTTGAAATCTAAAGGAAAATTAAGAGAGGAGTTGTGAAAAATATCAATTAGACATCCAGGATTTATATAAGAACATATAAGCAATAAAAGAAATCAATCATTTCTAGAAGCTCTTTGGTTAATTATTAAAAATATATTTTATTCAAAAAAGTATTCTAATTACATAAGCCCTTTATAAATGTGAAAAAAAGATAAGTATTAACCCTCAAAACTCATAGCTTGAAAATTATAAAAGTGAAACTAGGAATTCTATGGCCAAATGAAGAGACAGGCAAATCCTCTACAAAGCAAATGTATAAACAACACAAGGTAACTTCAATAAGATTAACAGCTGACTTCCCATGGGAGCCAATAGAGGCCAGAAAACAGTGGTATGACATATTCAGAAAGCTGAAAGCAATTCTCAACAATTATATATCCAGCAAAACCATCCCTCAAAAGTCAAGGAAAAATAAAAACATTCCCAGATGGATAAAGGCTGAGAGAATTAATTGCTAGCAGACATGCCTTGTAAGAAATATTAAAGGAAGTCCTTAAAGCAGAAAGAACATGATACTAGTTGGTACTAGATGGTAGAGCCAATCCACAGTAAGAAATGATGAATACCAGAAATAATAAGCATGTGGGTAGAGATTATGTTTTTCTCATTTCTTCTCCTCTCTAAAAGATAAGATTGTATAAAGAAATAATTACAACACTACATTTCTGGATTTTTAACATATGTAGACATAATATACATGATAATAGCACAAAAGAGAAAGAAAAGAATAGGTTACATTAGAGAAAAATTTCTATTATAGTTTATAAGAAATAGTTCTTAGTTTTCTTAACTAGATTGTGATATTTAAAATACATATTGTAATCCCTAGAGAAACCACTAAGTAAAATAACTCAATCTATACAGTAAAAAGTAGCAGGAAGGAGGGACAGGGACCCAGAAAAGACAGAAGACATAGAGAAAGCATACAGCAATATGAAAATATAAATTAACTATAACAATAATTATATTAAATGTGGATGGTTGAAACACTCCAATAAAAAGGCAGAGATTGTCGAAATGGATTTTAAAAAAGCAAAATCCAACTCTACATTCTATACAAGAAACACAAATTATATTCTAAGATACTAATAGGTTGAAAGTAAAAAGATGGAAAAACAAATAATAAACATAAGACGTAAAATGACTATGCTATTATCAGACAAAATAGACTTTAATAAAAGAAACATCAAGTCAAAGGACATTCTCAAATGATAAAAGAGTCAATACATTAGTAAGTATTAGAGATGTTTTTACACCTAATCTCAATATACATACAGTAGAAACTGACAGAATTTTCAGAAAAAAAAATTTAGAAAATTATAGCAAATGATTTTGCATCCCTATTCTCAATAATCGATAGAAATATTATTAGAAATTGGCAAGGATATAGGTTTGAACGACACTATCAACTGACTTGATCTAACTTACATATATAGAACACTTCAACTAATGACTGCACCCATATACATATTATTTTCAAGGGCACATGGTACATTCCTCAAAGGTAAATCACATTCTAGGCTATAAAAACTTAAAACAAATTTGAAAGGCCTAACATTATAAAAGGAGAGTTCTCTGAAAATAATAGAATTAAAATCAACAAAATGAAATCTGAGAAACACGCAGTTATAAATTAAACACAGTTTTAAATAACTGAAGGATCAAAGAAGAAATGATAATGGAAAGTAGAAAATATTTGAAACTTAATGGAAATAAAAAACATATAAAAATTTATGTGGCTATTTATAGCTATAAATTCCAATATCAGATAAGAAGTCAGCTTTCAAATCAATAATCTAGATTCCACTTTAAGAAACGAGAAATGAGATCAAACAAAACACAAAATGTGCAGAAGAAAAGAAATAATAAAGCATGTACCAGAAGTAAATAAAATTTTAAGATAACAATAAAGTCAACAAAAACAAAATTTAGTCCTTTAAAATGGGG
>NW_011888916.1:5084553-5090802 GCF_000151845.1 Pteropus vampyrus
AACACTGACTTGAACTCCTCTTCTTCAAATCATTTTATATTACTTTGGGTTAAAATAAATAAAGGAAACAAATAATGAAAACATATCCTAACACATCATAACAAAAATTAAGGTACTTCAAAAAATTTCCCATTATATCAACTATGGGGTTCTGAAGTTATTTTCTTTTAATGCATAAATCCCAATTATACATTTAAGTACTTATAGTGAAGATTATACAATGTTCTACTGTCTTCTCTGCTTTTGCTAGAAAAATCTTTTCTCATTTTATGAAATTCATCTTCCAAACTTCAAGCCCACTTCAGTGCTGAGCTCACCTAGTATTTTTAAAGTATAAAAACCATATGACCATCAGAATAAAGAAAAAGCACAAATTCAATATCCATTGGTGATCAAAACTCTCAACATACTGTGAATAAAGGATAACTTCTTCAACCTGATAAAGGCATCTATATAGAACTACTGCTGATATTATATATAATGGATAAGTACTAACAGCTGTCCCCTAAGATAAGGAACAAGACAAGGATGTTAATTTTTGCCATCAATATTTGATATTTCAGTGCTAGAGCAATGAGACAGAGATCGAGAGATAGAGATGGAGAGATAGAAACAGAGAGATAGGGGAAAAAGAGGAGAAGGAGGAACAGGAGGGGAAGATGAAGGAAGGAAGAGGAAAGAGATGGGATGAAGGAAAGAAAAAAAAGAAAGGTATGTATATTGGAAAGGAAGAATTAAAGATATTCTTGCTCATAGATGATGTGATCTTATATTTAGAAGACCCCAAAGAATCCAACAAAAAGTACAAATACTAATAAATGAGTTTAGCCATGAAATCTTAGATCAATAATAAAATTCAATTGTATTCCTACAGACTAGCAAAAACCCAATGGAAATTGAAATAAGTTAAAAATTCAACTCATAGAAATATCAAAAAGAATAAAATATTCAGAAGCAAATTTAACAAAAAAAGTGCAAGACTTGTAAACTAAAAAATATTAAAAGTTGTTTAGAGAAATTAAAGAAGATCTAAATAAATGGAATTGAAGGGCTATTTTGTCAATATTCTAGTTCTGCCCCCAAATTAATCTGTAAACTTAATTCTATTTCTAGCAAAATCCCAGTAAGATTTTTGATAGAAATTGACAAGTTGATACTAAAATCTGTATAGAAATGAAATGACCTAGAAAAGTAGTTTTGAAAAAGAATAATAAAACTAGAGGATTTGCACTAATTTCAAATATTATTATAAAGCTACAGTAAACAAAACACTTTAGTATTTGCACAAGGACAGACATATAGATCAATGGAACACCTTTCATATTTGAGGAATAAATCCTCTTATTTAAGGCAAATCGAGTCTTCACAAATATTCAAGTCAATTTGATGTGAAGAAGATAATCTTTTCAAGAAATGGTGCTGGAAAATTGCATATCAACATTCAAAAAAAAATCAGTACACCCTTATTGTGATAAGCACAATAATGGCCCCTCAAAAATGTCCATTTCCTATTCCCTGGAACCTGTGAATATGGCAAACATATAGCAAAGGGGACTCTGAAGGTGCGATTAAAATAAGATCTTAATATGGAAAGATTATCCTGGATAATCTGTGTGGACTCAATGCAATCACAAGGGTCCTTATAAGATAGACAGAGAGAAAGGGAGAAAAAAAATTAAGATTCTACATTGATGACACTGAAGAAGGAGAAAGGGCACATGACACAAAGAATATAGTCAACCTATAGATGATGGAAAAGGCAAGAAAATGTATTCTCTCCAAGAGCCCCCAGAATAAATGCCCTACCAGCACCTTTATTTTATCCTGATAATAGCCATTTCAGACACTTCCCTCAAACACTGTAAGATAACAAATTTGTGTTATTTTAAGCCACTAAGTTTGCAACATTTTTTATACCAGTAATAGAAAACTAATACACTCGCCTAACAAGACAAACAAAAATTAACTAAAATGGATTATAGACATATAGTAAGAGTCATAAATTTTTAAGAAGAAAATGTGGGAGAAAATTTTTGTGATCTTAGGTTGGGCTAAAAGTTGTTAGCTTTAGCACCAGAAGTAATTCATTAAAAAAAAAAACAGTGATAATTGGATTTCATCAAAATTATATGTCTTCTCTAAAGACACTATTATGAAAAGATATAAAGAAATATGAAGAAATAGAAATTATTTTTTAAAAAACCAAATAGAAGTTCTGTAGTAAAAAAGTACAACTAAAATGAAAAAAAAAATACTAAAAAAATATCAACAGCAAGGCAGACAGGTAAAAGAAGCAGAAAACATGAGGATAGGTCAATTGAGATGTCCAGTTTGAAGAATGGGGTGGAAATATGAAGAAAAATAAAGACTCAGAGACCTTTAAGACACCACCAATCACACCATCATGCACATAATGGGATTCTCAGATGGCAGACAGATAGGGAAAAAGACAGAAAGAATATTGGAAGAAATAATATCCAAAATCTTCCCGAATTTTATAAAAATCATTAATCTACATATCAAAGAGATTCAAAGAAATCCAGTAGGGTAAACTCAGAGATACACACTTAGATCTATTATAATCATACTGTGTATGGTTATATGGTCAAAGACAAGAAAAGAATTGGAAAGAAAAGTGACTCATCACTTACAAGGAATCTTCAATAAGATTAACAACTGATTTCTCATCAGAAATAATGGAGTCTGGAAAGCAGTAGGATAACATTGAGAGCTGAAAGAAAAGCTTTCAATCAAGAATTCTACATCAGCAAAACTTTCCTTCAATGAAGAAAAAAGTAATACATTTCCCAAGAAAATCAGATACAAAACAGAGGGAATTTCTCACTAGCAAACCTGCCTTACAAGAAATCCTAAAAGGAGTCCTTCAACTGAAATGAGAAAGGACACTAGATAATAACTTAAATCCACAAGAAGAAATATAGTACACAAGCAAAGGTAATGAATTAGATAAGTCTATATTTAGAACAAAAAAAAAAGAAGAAGAAATATATTTTGCTTGTAACTCTTTTCTATCTGAATTTAAAAATAATTGCAAAAAGCCATAATCATAAATATGTATTCATGGGCATGCATGTATAAAGATTATATGACAATAACAGCACAAATAAGGCAGAGAGAACAAAGCAATACATAAACAAAGTTTTTGTATTGGAACCATAAGATTAGCCACAGCAATCTTGAGAAGGAAGAGAGTTGGAGGCATCATGCTACTTGATATGAAACTATACTACATGGCTATAGTATTCAAAACAGCATGATACTAGCTTGAAAACAGACACCAGTAAAACAGAATAGAGAGCCCAGAAATAAACCCGCACCTATATGGTCAATTAATCTATGACAAAGGAGGCAAGAATATATAATAGAATAAAGACAGTCTATTCGATAAATAATGTTGGAAAAACTAGACAGATACATGCAAAAAAAACATGAAACTAGACAACTTTCTTACACCATATATGAGAATAATCTTAAATAGATTAAAGACTTAAATATAAGACCTGAAACCATCAAACTCCTAGATGAAAACTTAGGGAGTAAACTCTCAGACACTGTTCTTAGTAATATTTTTTCTGATATATCTCCTCGGGTAAGGGAAACAAAAGAAAAAATAAACAAATTGGACTACATCAAACTAAAAAGGTTTTGCAGAGAAACAAACAAATCATCAACAAAACAAAAAGACAACCTACTGAATGGGAGAAGACATTTGCCAATGATACATCCGATAACAGATTAATATTCAAAATATGTAAGGAATTCATACAACATAACAACAAAAAGCAAAAAATCCAATTAAAAAATAGATATGAATAGACATTTCTCCAAAGAGGACATACAAATGGCCAATAGACATATAAAAAGATGCTTAATGTCACAAATGTTGGTGAAGATGTGGAGATAAGGGAACTCTCATGCACTGTTGGTGGAATTTTGAATTGGTACAGCCACTATGGAAAACAGTATGGACTTTCCCCCCAAAATTAAACTACCTACCTTAACCCAGCAATTCCACTACTAGGTATTTATTCAAAGAAATCCAAAACACTAATTCAAAAAGACATATGCTCCCCTATGTTCACTGCAGCATTATTTACAATACCCAAGATATCAAAGAAACCTAAGTGCCCATCAATAGACAACTGAAAGAAGAGGTGGTACATACATGCAAAGAAATATTACTCAGCCATAAAAGAATGAAAACATTTGCAACAACATGGATGAACAGAGAATTATGCTAAATGAAATAAGTCAGACAAAGAAAGACAAATATCATATGATTGTGCTTATATATGAGAACAAAATAAACAAAACAGAAACAGACTCATAAATACACAGAACAAACTGATGGTTGCCAGATGGAAGGAGGGTTGGGGACTAGGTGAAAAAGGTGAAGAGATTAAGAAGTAAATTGGTAGTTACAAAATAATCACAGGGATATAAAGTATAGCATAGGGAAAATAGTCAATAATATTGTAATAACTATGGTGCCAAGTGGGTACTGGAGTAATCGGGAGGATTACTTCATAAATTATATAAATGTCTAACCACTATGCTATATACCTGGATCTAATATAAAATAATACTGAATCTCAACTCTAATTGAAAAATTAAAAATAATAATTAAAGAAAAGATATGAATATTAAAGGTAAAATTCAAGAGAATTATTTCCTCTGGGGACGGAGGGAGATGTGGATTAGTAATAATAAACAGAAAACCCCTAAAATACAATCTGAAGCAAATATGCAAAATTCTAAGGTCCAATAAGATATTAAAGTATTAAAAATAATATTTATAAACATTACTATAAAAAATAACCTCAATATATTAAGTATAAAACATATTAAGTGTATTTTTTAAATTCTTGGCAAGAAAAACAAATCAGTGTAAGGTTAATTTTAAATATGATATTTTGAAATAAACCTTCCACCTCACTCCTTCATTCTGCTTCAAGTGTAAATCCCTACTGTAGAATTTCTCCATATCTCTGCAATATTATTCTATCGATCTAGAATTCCTTATGTATTTAGTCAAGGTGGAAATTTTATACTTCATAAATATTCAGCTAAATGGCAGCTCTTTTACACAGCCTTTCCAATTTTAACAACCCACCTCCAGGCCAATTAATTTTGTAGTATAGCTCTGTGCTTACCTCTATCATGAATTTTAATCATCCATTTGCATCTGTAAATTCTCAAAAGAATAACATCTGATTCTTCTCCATAACATCAGAACTTAGCACATGTCTGGTACATAACAGACACTCAGGGAATATTTTATATATGATAAATGAACTAGAACTGCTGAAGGGACATGACTATCCATGTCAATCAGTCATCATAGCCTATAAGAATAAGATCCAGGTGTCTGGAGTTCTGTCATCATAAATTCTCATTACAAGGGCATGCACAACAGAGATCTATTTATCCTTTCCTCACCTCTTGGCTCATTTCTTTGTTGTCCCAGGACTATCAGGTCATCCCTCTTGCCTCCCACTCTTCTAAACCAGAGTTTTCAAAGGCCACAAAAAATATACCATAAATCTCTCATAGCGATTTTATCATTTCTCCCAGGTCAGCCTATACCTTGGAGGCAGCACAGCCTTACAATCTGAAATCTGAGCCTGATGATCTACTGGTGTTTCCCTAACTGTCACAGACTATTTGGATTAGGCAGCACCTCTGGATTCAAAGACTTCATAGCTAACATGGCTATGTTATTTCCCATGTGTGGAAGAGACCAGTTCTTTTGCTCTACCAACAGCACATGGAGGCTGACAGGTTGCCACTAAAGCCTCAGCTTGGAGGACCTGGCACTCTTTGTAGCTCTGCTTCTTTATCTCACATATCATGTGGTCCAACATATTTTACATAATAAGAAGAATAAGAATAGCTCACTGTTACGTAGTACTTATTATACGATATATGTATATATCACTATATATTACACACACTCATTCAATCTTTATAACAGACCAAATGATGTTGCTTCTATTACTACTTGTCTTTTACTAATAAAGAAAATGAAAGAGAAAATTATTTTTAATGTACTCTGAGTCATGTAGCTTGGAATTAAGAGGCATGGCTTTACTCTTCACCAAAATGTTACATATTAAGTCAAAAGAACAGTATCTTTACTCTTCACCAAAATGTTACATATTAAGTCAAAAGAACAGTAACTGCTTTCAACTCATTGTATACATATCTAAACAGTCATTTCTCATCTTA
>NW_011888916.1:5090852-5164582 GCF_000151845.1 Pteropus vampyrus
CAGACTCATAAATACACAGAACAAACTGATGGTTGCCAGATGGAAGGAGGGTTGGGGACTAGGTGAAAAAGGTGAAGAGATTAAGAAGTAAATTGGTAGTTACAAAATAATCACAGGGATATAAAGTATAGCATAGGGAAAATAGTCAATAATATTGTAATAACTATGGTGCCAAGTGGGTACTGGAGTAATCGGGAGGATTACTTCATAAATTATATAAATGTCTAACCACTATGCTATATACCTGGATCTAATATAAAATAATACTGAATCTCAACTCTAATTGAAAAATTAAAAATAATAATTAAAGAAAAGATATGAATATTAAAGGTAAAATTCAAGAGAATTATTTCCTCTGGGGACGGAGGGAGATGTGGATTAGTAATAATAAACAGAAAACCCCTAAAATACAATCTGAAGCAAATATGCAAAATTCTAAGGTCCAATAAGATATTAAAGTATTAAAAATAATATTTATAAACATTACTATAAAAAATAACCTCAATATATTAAGTATAAAACATATTAAGTGTATTTTTTAAATTCTTGGCAAGAAAAACAAATCAGTGTAAGGTTAATTTTAAATATGATATTTTGAAATAAACCTTCCACCTCACTCCTTCATTCTGCTTCAAGTGTAAATCCCTACTGTAGAATTTCTCCATATCTCTGCAATATTATTCTATCGATCTAGAATTCCTTATGTATTTAGTCAAGGTGGAAATTTTATACTTCATAAATATTCAGCTAAATGGCAGCTCTTTTACACAGCCTTTCCAATTTTAACAACCCACCTCCAGGCCAATTAATTTTGTAGTATAGCTCTGTGCTTACCTCTATCATGAATTTTAATCATCCATTTGCATCTGTAAATTCTCAAAAGAATAACATCTGATTCTTCTCCATAACATCAGAACTTAGCACATGTCTGGTACATAACAGACACTCAGGGAATATTTTATATATGATAAATGAACTAGAACTGCTGAAGGGACATGACTATCCATGTCAATCAGTCATCATAGCCTATAAGAATAAGATCCAGGTGTCTGGAGTTCTGTCATCATAAATTCTCATTACAAGGGCATGCACAACAGAGATCTATTTATCCTTTCCTCACCTCTTGGCTCATTTCTTTGTTGTCCCAGGACTATCAGGTCATCCCTCTTGCCTCCCACTCTTCTAAACCAGAGTTTTCAAAGGCCACAAAAAATATACCATAAATCTCTCATAGCGATTTTATCATTTCTCCCAGGTCAGCCTATACCTTGGAGGCAGCACAGCCTTACAATCTGAAATCTGAGCCTGATGATCTACTGGTGTTTCCCTAACTGTCACAGACTATTTGGATTAGGCAGCACCTCTGGATTCAAAGACTTCATAGCTAACATGGCTATGTTATTTCCCATGTGTGGAAGAGACCAGTTCTTTTGCTCTACCAACAGCACATGGAGGCTGACAGGTTGCCACTAAAGCCTCAGCTTGGAGGACCTGGCACTCTTTGTAGCTCTGCTTCTTTATCTCACATATCATGTGGTCCAACATATTTTACATAATAAGAAGAATAAGAATAGCTCACTGTTACGTAGTACTTATTATACGATATATGTATATATCACTATATATTACACACACTCATTCAATCTTTATAACAGACCAAATGATGTTGCTTCTATTACTACTTGTCTTTTACTAATAAAGAAAATGAAAGAGAAAATTATTTTTAATGTACTCTGAGTCATGTAGCTTGGAATTAAGAGGCATGGCTTTACTCTTCACCAAAATGTTACATATTAAGTCAAAAGAACAGTATCTTTACTCTTCACCAAAATGTTACATATTAAGTCAAAAGAACAGTAACTGCTTTCAACTCATTGTATACATATCTAAACAGTCATTTCTCATCTTAAAGAAAAAAAAAGAGAAAAGCACAATAAAAAAGGCCTGCAAAACAAGATCACAATATATTAGAACTAGAATACTAAAAATTTTAAACACACGCTTTACAAATGAACTAAGGCCCTAAACGGGAAAGAGGACTAACCAAGGTCATATTATAGTAATCATTAGAATGTCCTTTAGTACCTTAGTTTGAAACGCCCTCTATATCTTTTAGTAGGATATAGTCTTAGATTCCTGCCTTAGAGTTCTTCTTAGTTTCAGTACATGTCTCTTCTGGACAAGCTGCCTCTTTTAATGCAAATCTTGGGGTTCCAGTATTTCTATTCCAGGCTATGTGTCATAAACACCACATTAAGCTGTCTTCTTCATAAAACTGTCAACAAAATGGTTTATATGTGGTACTAGGATGATTAGGGTTGACAAGTTGAAAGCAGTCACTCCAGGGACTTACTCTAGGTATCAAAACATTATATGAAAAAAGTCCATTTTAAAAAGTAAAAGAATGTTAAACCTCATGGAATGTTATAGCCCAATTTTTTAAATAAAATAAAAGAACTAAATAGAGAGAGATTCTATGTTCATAAACAGGAAGACAACATTGTCAAGATGACAGTTCTTCCCAAATTAATCTATAGAATCAATGCATCCCAATCAAAATCAGCACAATAAAGCTGGAGAAAAGGAGAATGAAGTACTGATAAATGTTATAACATGAATGAAGCTTGAAAACATTATGGTAAGTGAAAGAAATCAGTCATAAAAGACCACATACTGTATGAATCCATTTATATAAAATATCCATAATAAAGAAATGCACAGAAATAGAAAACTAATTAGTGATTGCCTAAGGCTAAGAGAGGTGGAGAAGAATGGAAAATGACTGATAATTGATATAGGGTTTCTTTGGATGGATTACATAAATGTTTTAAAATTATATTTTGGTGATGGCTGCACAACTCCATGAATATGCTAAAAACTGTACAATTTAAACAATAAAGCTGTTAAAAGAAAAAAGCCTGACCAAGTAAATGACAATTCAGACAGAAAACATCCCATGGTAGCTCACATACGCTAGAGCTAGGAAGATAGGAACCCTCTTTAATCCAGATCTATATTCCAGAATTGGACTAAATTACCCTAGGCCCTGATGAGGAGAAAGAAGTCCTATAACTGAAGTACCATGGCTTTAAAGTTAGACCCAGGTTTTCCTGCTCTGCCGAGTACTTACATTATGACTATGACCTCATTTTATTCATCCATAAAATAAAAACAAACATAATTTGCAGCAAGAGGTTTTGAAAGAATATACATAAAGCATCTAGCATTGCTCTTTAAGCACAGGAAAAATTCAACAAATCAAAGCACTTATTTTTATTCAGAACTTTGCTGAATACCACTAATTACCCACTGATACTATTAATATCCTGTTTCAGGATGGAGATAATACCAACGTATTTTGAGAGTATATGCAATGGGGATTCTAATCCTACTGCAAATTCTACAACCCAAATTGAACTTCAGCTAATAACTTTTGAAAACTACTTGCAAGAGTTTTTTTAAATCCTATATACCACCTGCTCACAACTAAGCCCCCTCTGTAGCTTCCCATTAGGAAGAATGCCAAAACAACAAGCTAAAAAGAAATGTCACAAAAATAAGTATTGCCACAGCATACCTCTCAGAATCACTAAAAAACAACAAGCATAATTCCAGAGTACATGAGAAATGCCAGGGAAAAAGAAACACATTTACTCAGGCGAGACCCATATAAGTTATGGAAATAGGTATCAGGAATAAAGAAGGACCACCCTTTCATATTACAGTTCATTAATCAATCTCAGGAAGATTGTCAAATATGAAGGCAAAATATTACATAAACCTTTGTCTATCTCACTGACGTTTTTCCAAAATATTCCAGAAAACATAGGTAAACATTTTTCTGATTACATGTAAATAACAACATATAAATAAATACCCCAAGTCCACCATGCTGAGAAAATTTTTGCTAATATCGGCAGTACTCTCTTCATATTTTTTCTATAAATATTCAAGTTTTTACATGATTGAGATCAAACTATACATAAAGTCACAAACTTTTTTCACTTAATATTATATCCTATAGATAGGTATTACCTATCTACTGCTGCACAATAAATTAACTCAAAATTTAGCTCCTTAAAACAACAAATATTTATTATATCACAGCCTCTATAGAATAAACCCTTCGCTACCTTGGGTTTCTGCTGAACGACGATCTTCAATCTTATAAGCCCTATTCTTTCATTGAAAGGATTGATGAAGCACATCCTGAAAATCTTTAGAGAGCCCTCTGTCTAACTTAGTACACTGGTCCTTGATCTTTCTCAGTTTCAACAAAAGATTTTACAGTCACATTCTCAGTTTCCTCTCATGACCAAGTTTTTATGAGAATACCCTGGCTTTTCTCTTTACCTGGAAGAATTAATTTTAGAATCACTTGTCACTTGGAAAGGTTGAGAATTTTTTAAACCATCAAGTCCTGCCTCCTTCATGCCTAACAGTCCTTTTAGTTTCTCGCTCTCTTCTCACATTTTACTATTAGCAGCAAGAAATCAGGCAGCACCTTCAACATTCTGTCTAGAAATTTTCTTAGCTACAACATTCAGCTTCTCTTAGTGCATTTTCTTCTTTCCATATAACTACAATGACAGTGTTGCTAAATGTTCCATCACTACATAACAAAAATCTTCTTTCTTCCAGTTTCAATAAGATTTTTTTTCACTTTCCTTTATGTTTTCAACTGAAGTATTCTCAAAGATAGACTTGTTTCTTCAGTTTCTGCAGTGCTATACAAGATTTCACTGACACTCTACTTAAAATCTTGAAATAGTATAACAGAGGGAATAAAGAGGTCCAGCCCAGCCTGAGTATAGAAATCTTTTGAACATCTCATTAACACCCATGGAATCCAACTGAAAAAAGAGAAAGGAGTTTGTACAATGTAATAAAGTATAACCTCACCCAGACTCACCTTAATAAAGATCAAAACCACACTCAAACAAAAACCTCAGGAAAGACAGTGTTTGGAGGTTGAGTCCTCTGTTAGGATTCCCAAGATCATCCCCAGGTTTGGTAGTTCACTAGAAGGACTCAGAGGACTCAGAAGAAGTTAAACTCACAGTTATAGTTTATTGCATGAAAAAGACACAAAGCAAAATTAGCAAAGGGAAAAAAAGAACATGGGGTGAAGTCTAGACAAAATGAAGCATAAGCTCCCAACAGTACTCGCCCAGTGATGTCACACAGGACACACTTAATTCTCCCACCAATAAATTATGACAACACATGAGAAGTTTTGTCTACAGGGGAAGCTCACCTGGGCGTAGGAACCCAGGGTTTGACGGGGTGATTATTCACTAAAGCTCTAAACCTCCAGAAGGAAAGCTGATATTCACCATTACATTTTTTACATAAACTATCTAGACAAACTAGTATTGTGTTCTGTACTAGCACCAAGCATGCAAAACATCCTTATCAGAATAGTCCAAGGAGGCAGCCAAGGGTCAGTCACAAAAAAATGCCCTTCTTGGTAATATGCAAGGTTTAAGAAACTCACGATTGCTGCTGAGTTAACTATTTCTTGCACAAGTGCCAAGTTAAAGAGGCTTAGGAAACCCTTTAGGCTTTCCTTGTGCCTTTTCAGAGCCTACAACTAAGTTCACATAAGTTCAAGATAATTAACCAGTATTTGAAATGATAGTAAATCAAACATCATCTATTTAGGGGATAAAAACAGAAACATAATTTCTACAATATATCATTCACAATGTCCAATTTACAATAAAACATTACTAATTTATAGAGAATAAAAAGGAAAAAAAATGCAGTTAATAGAGATCAATGCTGAGATGGCCCAGATTTTGGCTTCAGCAATTAAAGAACATATTATAAATATATCGAAATAACTAAAAGAAGATATTTCAAAGAATTAAAAAAAGATATGATCTTCAGAATGAATGGAGAATCTCATATAGAAAACTGGAATCTATAAAAAGAGACAAATGGAAATTATAGAATTAAAATTTATAATATTGGAAATAAAAAATTCACTGAATGGGCTTAGAGGTAGATCAAAAATGTCAGAATAAAGAGATATCATTAGAAAATTTCTGATCTGACTCAGTAAAGTTGAAAAAAATTAGCAAAGCTTCAGAGACTCACAGGAAAATAGCAAATATGTAATAGCAGTTCCAGAAAGAAAAGTAAATGAGAATGTGGCAGAAACAATATTTTAAGAAATAAGCCTTAAAATTTTCCAAATTAGAGAAAAACAATAATTTACAGATTTAAGAAGCTTAGTAAACTCCAAGCAGGATAAATACACATATTCAAAAAAAAAAAAAGTCCAATCTAGACATATCATAGTCAAATTGCTTAAAACCAAAGATAAAGAAAAATTCTTAAAAGTATACACATAAGAAGGACTACCACCATGCAGCGGAATAATAGTTGAGTTCTCATCAGAGATAATGATGATTATAAGACAATAGAATAATATCATTAGTGTTAAAAGTATACACAAACACACACACACACACATATACACACACATATATAATCATATCCACCCATATTTCTAATGAAAATATCCTTCAAAAACAAGAATAAAATAAAGACAGTTTCATACAAACAAAAGGTAAGAGAATTCAGTGCAAGAACATGCAAGACTTGACTATAAGAAATGATAAAGGATGTTTCTGAGGTTGATAGAAACTCCTGTCTACAGAAAGAAAAGCCATATGTAAACTTGGATCTACAGAAAAGAATGAGGAAAAGTAGAAATGATAGAAAAGTGGTTATATTATTGTTTTTTTTTTTATTTAAAATTTTCTTAAAAGCCAACTGACAGAAGCCAAAATACTAAAGTTGTAAAGTGAGGTTTATAATGGACAAAAAATAAAATAAATAACAAGAATTCTCAAAAGATGGGGACAGGGTAGGTAAATAGAATTGTACTATTATAATATTTACAAAGTTTTGAAATGTAAAATGGGAAGAGTGAAGTACTAAGTGTTGAGTGTGAAGTCAGAAGCAGAAAGTATGACATAGTAAGTGTGAAGTGTAAAGTGGTACAATATTGACTCTAAAGAGACTTTGATAACTTAAGGAAAGATGCATATCATTAGCCCTAGAGAAACTACAATAAACAAATAAATCTAAGATGCTAATAGAGAAAATAAAATAAAATAACAAATATATACATATACATATGTAAACATATACATGCTAAATGCTTACTGTGAAATTAAATTTCTGCCCCAGTTCAAAAGCCCATTACAATTTCAGCTAAAATCTCCACTTTCATCATACTATTAACTACCCGGAAATCAAATCATGTCAGTCTACTGCCTAAACCTCTTCAATAGTTTTTCAGTGAACACCAAATGAAGCACAAAGCCTTTACTGCATTACCTAGTACCTGTCTACCTTTCTAGTTTCATCATTTGCCACTCTTTTACCTAAGGCACTCTCCTTGCATCAAGAACTTTTTCCATGCTATCTCCATCCTTGCCTCTTCATGGATGCCTCCTTATCTTCCAGATTTCAGTTTAAAGGTTATCTCATCATAGAAGTTTTTCCTAACCACCCTAATAGTTTCCATAAAGTTTCTATCACTGAATTATCTTTCTTTCATAGTCCTTCTCACATCATGCAATTATAAATGTTTGGTGACTTCTTATTGACTTTCTCTCACTAGACTTTAGTTCCTTAAAGTAGGAACCACATTTTTTGTTCACTCATGTATACTTTGTATACTTCTTGCCTACCATTGTATTTGAAACATAGAATGTACTCAGTAAATACGTATTAAATAAATGACATATGTAAATACCTACAACACAAAGGATCTCAGTAAATATTCTCTTTATGAAATTATTACAAGCAATGCTGATGAAATTTGCAAGCCCAGTAGCATCATGGATGTGTTCTCCTGAAGAATTTTCATCATTTGTCTTCCTATTTATAATATGCTGGTATCACATCTTAAAATATCAAGAGCATAGTTTGAGAGGATTCCTTCAGTAGAAGAAATAGCTCCAGTGGAGCCATGTTTATACCTCAGCATTAATAGATTTATAATAGAAAAATATCTGCTCATTTACATTTATAATAAGAAAAAAAACTACTAACACAGTTTCTTGATAGAAAAGAAAATATAGTAAAACCCAGCAACTACACAAGATTGACAACCCATAATTGATAGTTACCGGAGAAATAAAAGTGTACATACTTAAGGCAGGAGCAAAACATACATCATATACAAGAGCAGAAGCTCTTTAAACTTTGAAGGGTAGCCAAATGGCAGTTTTTGGGGAGGAAATGAAAAAGAATAGTTATGATCTCCTAATTATTATAAGTCACTTACAGAAATGAGTAAAAAAAAAACACTGAAAGGAAAAAAAAGGTAGATGCTTTACACAGCTTCACTGGCAAGCATTATATTTGACCTTTATGTATTTGTTTGGAAAATAAATCCATTCCCTCCTTTCTTATCCCAAGTTTTTATCACACTTCATCTGAATTGTTTAAATATTCTCATTACTGGTCTCCAAGATGTAAGCCTCACCCAACTACATACATTGAATCTCCAAATTGCCTTAATGCCAATTTTTCTGGTAAAAAGGGAAAAGGAATACAATATAAATTCAATAGATATAGTCATAAAACAGCTCTGTATCAGGTACTTGAAAGTCTACTTAAATTGAACATGTAATTTAATCTTACAAAACTCTAATTTCTCATTTTTTGATAATAAGACTCATTTCATATGGTTATATGAAGGAAAAATTATTAGGGCATATGTAAAATCCTTGAACAAGGTAAGGCACTCCATCATTACTTGTTGCATAAATGAATGCCATCCAACCAAATAATGGAAGTCCACTACCTTCTACCCCCTTATTTTTATTCAGAGCACTCATCATCATATCAAACTTAAATATATATTTAAGTTACATATATTTAAATATATATTACATATAGTTATATGACATGTATTATATATAACTATATAATACAAAAACATATTTATAACATTTAAACATATATTTATGGACTAAAAACATATCAAATATCATACACTATATTATATATTTATTAATATGCTTATAAGACTATCTCTTCCCACAAATATATCAGGTCTACGAAGGCAAAACTTTGTCAGTTTTGGTGACAGCTATATCCATAGAGCTAGAACACTATCTGACACAAAGCTAGTACTCGAAATTTCTGGCTTTATTTCTTCAGGTAATGCTTATCAACTACAGGATTAAGTCTAAACAGATTACCATGGCATAGAAGGCACTCCTTACCATTTAACACTAAATGGTCTTCTAGCTTCTCTGACCATGCTCCTCCATGTCTCTCAGTCTTTAGGCACACCAATGTACTCATTTGCTTCCTTAAACGTAAAATATACTGGAGTAGTCTAAGAGGGATGATACTTCCTGAACTAGGAATTGATGGTAATAGGACTGAAGAGAAGCAGTCAGAATGCTGAAATGCTCTGAAGATAAGATCAATGGAAAATGCCAATAGACTGAATATCATGGGTGAATGAAAAGGAGGACTAGTTGACTCTGTATTTCTGGCTTGAGAAACTATGAATAAAGGAGGGAATGGGCTCAAGAGAGAAATCTAGAATTATATTTTAGATATTATTATTTTTCAGATGATTATGAGAATCCAAGTGAAGACGTCAAGCAGACAATTGAACACGAGGTTAAGAAAGGAGGTCCACTTAGGAAATGTAAATTTAGGAAACATTAAATAAAAAGAATGAAAAAAGAGAGAGAAAAGAGAAATGGATCCAGAACCATGAGCTGAGGAACTTTAACTCTTATGACCCGAATAGAGGAAAATGATCCAACAAGAGAGATTGGGAAGGAGCAGCCTGTGAGATTGAAGAAAAACAGAATGAACTCATTGCAGAGTCCAAGAAAGAAGACTGATTAAAGGAGAGGAGAGTCAATGATGTTGAAAGCTACTGAAATTAATTACTGTGAAGACAGAACTGTAAATTTAGCCACATAGTGGTCGCTGATGATTTTGACAGAAACAATTTCAGAGGAGTAGTGAGAATGAAAAATAGACTGGAATGAAATGAAGAAAAACTGGGAAGCAAGAGAGTAGAAACAGTGTGACAGTGTTTGAAAAACTTTGCTCCTTCAGAACACAGGCTCTTTGCAAGCTGAAGAGAAGGATCATCATCACGAAATTAAAAACATTGTCAATATTTTTCCAATTCATTATAAAAATGATTTAATGTACAGAGTACTCTTATTTATGTTTCTCACATAGAACAAAAATTGAAACTTTTTAAAGTTCAATGACCCAAAGTTCTAACATAACTAAGGTCTTCCCACAAGAAGATGAGAAAATTAGTTTTGTGCAAGGCACTTTAATTTACATATGTAATTAATTTAAAATTCACATCACATCTGTGAGGTAAATATGATTTTCTCTAGTTTAGGTGAGAAAATGATCTTCAAAGAGGTAGTAACTGGCTGAAGGCTACAAACTCAATGGTATTAAGAGAGCTAGATTCTAATCCTTGCCAAGAAAATGCTAAAGTTTCTACTATATGATACTAAAAATTAACTGCCAGCAGTTAGAGGAATACTCTCATAGCATTTTTACTCAACTGTATTTTAATACTTTGAATTTCAATTATTCACTTACAGATTTGTCTCTCCTCAATGCCCAGTAAAAATCTTGACAATTGAAATTATCCTATTTATATTTGTATCCTTGTGTTCCTAGTATAATACATGACTCATAACAGAAATTCAGTAAATATTTGGTGAAGTAAAAGTTGAATGAAAGAATACATATGAGAATTTCAGTGGCATGTATCTTCTATTGTCCCAGCAGCATAAATATTAATTCACTCATGACTATTTCATTTTATGGTCCAATTAGTACTGCAAATTCAATATAGTTCACCAAATATTTTTTGGACACTTGTTATCTTAGGTATTTCACTAGATGTTGAAAGGTAAAGGAAATGAATTCTGAAAATAATAAAACAAAACTTCTGTCCTTGAGATCTTCACATAAAAATAGGAAAATAAAAATAGGTAAAAATAAAATGGTAAAATATGATAAATACATTGAGAAGAAGAAGAAAGACACTGGGCTAAAGAAAAATCGAAATGAGACTTTAACTGAGTAGTAAATATTAAGTATAGTCATATATACTGTCCCAAACATTAAACTGAAATCTTTTAAGCATTAAACTGAAATCTTTTAAAAAGATGTGTCATCCTAAAATACATGAGAATTTTCATTTAAATTTAAATCCTTTAAGTTTTTCTGAAAGATAAAAAGGAAGATGCTAACAAATAGCAAGATATATCACATACCAAGATAAGAAGACTATTACAAAATTGCTATTATTTTGCAAATAAATGTAATTCCCACCAGAACCCCAATGGCATTTTTTTTTTTAATAAACTGACCAAAATTTATCTAAAAAGCTAAATAAGTGAGCAGAGTGTAAAATTCAGGACAGGGAGGAAAAATGAGTGATGCCCTACATATTCCTGAGGTACATCTACAGAGTTTCTAACTTGGTATCCCAGATTTGGGGTCCAAGAATATGCATTTTAGTAAGAACTCTAGATTATTTTGATTAGGAGGTCTAAGGACAAAATTTTGTAAACCACAGACCACTTGTAGGTGTGTCTGTGTGTGTGAGTGTGTATGTGTGTGCATCTAAGCTATAATAAAGGAATCATCATAAAAATCAGTAGAAGAGAAAGATTATTTAACAAATAATGATGAAAATAGCTACTCAGAAAAATTTAAGTTAGAATTTCAGTTTACAACATGCACCTACATAATTTTGATAAGAATTAAAGAACTAAACATATGGAACAAAACTATAAAAATACTAGAAGGAAATAAGCATATATTTTTCCGATTTGGAAGAATTTAGATGGATTAAACAAAAACAATGGTAGGAAATATAAAAAGAATCATCAATATATCGGACCATATAAAAATATGTAAATTCTCTTATGCCAAAAACATGATCATAAAATTAAAATATATCAACTAAGAAAAATACTGGCCACAAAGATAATTAAGGCTTCATATTTTTTCTTTTTATTAAATTTATTGGGGTGACATTGGTCAATATAATTATATAAGTTTCAAGTATACAATTCAATAATATATCACATGTATATTGCATTCTGTGTTCACCACCCAAAGTCAAATTTACTTCTGTCACCATATATTTGACCCCCTTTACTCTCATCTACATACCCATCTTCCTCTTTTCCTTCTGGTAACAACTAAACTGCTGTCTGTGTGTATGAATTTTTCTTTGTCTTGTTCATTTGTTGTTTTCAGTTTTATACACCACATAGTCTTAAACCATAAAGAGCTCAGATATACCAATAGAGAAATGCTAAAACTCCAACAGAAAAATGACATGAACAGACAATTCGCAGAAGCAGAAAAGCAAATGTCCACAAATATTTGAAATAAGCTCAGCCTTACCAATGATCAAAGGAATCCAAATTAAAACAATGAAAGGCCATTATTTTGCTTATGAAGATAATGAAAGATTCCAATAATGATTGTTCTCAATACTGGTGAGTATATAATGACTGTCTCACACCATTTGTAGAAGTTTAAACTGGTACAATCTTTCTGAAAAGCAACTAGTAGTAGTAGACTTTAAGGGCTCCAAAAAAATTCAGATCCTTCGAAATTGTAATTTCACTTTTAAGTACAGTATTCTCAGGAAATGAGAGGAAAGACAAAACTTTACATACAACAATGTTAAGTGCATTATTTGTAATAACATTAGCCATTAAATGTTCAATAATAGTGAAACGACTAAATAATTCCAATCACCACAAAATATTCTGTAATATGGGCTATTTAAATAATCTTTTAAACATTTAATGACAAGAAAATGTTCATGGTATAATGGAAAGTGAAAAGCACAAAATATTTTTTCACTCTTTGTAAATAATCTCTACCACATTTTTAAAAATTCTGTTTCTGAGTTTTCTAGAAATCAAAAGGAAATACACAGTTAACAGAATTTATTTCTATGTTGTATAATTATAATTTTTTAATTACAGATTATCTTATTTTCTTTACTATATCTTTTACATGTTTCCAATAATAAATATATATTACTACGTTAATATTTAAAAGTGACTTTTAAAATTTAAAACACATGGCTTGGTCTTTTTATTCTTTCATTATATTTTGAGCTTTGGTAAAGAAAGTTCCTAAATTAGCTTACCACTAAAGTTGCATAAAATGATGACAGAATTGTGATACATCTTAACATTCATTCAATTCTCTTATAATATTAAAGTTTTTCTAAACTTCAAAAAGATTAATGTTTTTTATAACCCAAGATTGTAACTGTACCTAGTATAATTAAAAGATTACATTAGTTATCATGAGTCATTACCAAAAGGTAAAACGGTAAGTATATATTTAATTATCTTTTTAAAAAAATCCTGTCCCTCCCCACTCCTAGAGGTGCTCTTAATCAATAAATTGGCTAAAATTCATGTCACCAGGAAAAGAACAGAATCTGATATATGACCAAATTAAGTAATTAGAAAATGGACAATGTTTGGTTGTACTTACGCTATGAAGAGAAAATGTTATTTTACTCTTGAGCCTTAAAAATGAGTATAACAGGTGTGAGATGATATCTCATTATGGTTTTGATTTGCATTTCTTTAATGAAAACCACAATGAGATAACATCTCACACTTGTTAGAATAGCTGTTATCAACAAGACAAGTAATAACAAGTGTTGGAGAGGATGTGGAGAAAAAAGAACCCTTCTCCACCGCTGGGACTCAAATTGGTACAGCCATATGGAAAAGAGTATGGAGATTCCTCAGAAAACTAAGAATTGATCTACCATATGGTCCTGCAATCCCTCTCCTGCGTATGTACCCCCAAAGACTTGAAAATTCGTATTCAAAAAGATATTTGCACACCGATGTTCATAGCAGCATTATTCGCAGTGGCCAGGACATGGAAGCAACCGAAGTGTCCTACGATAGATGATTGGCTAAAGAAGCTGTGGTACATATACACAATGGAATATTACTCAGCCATAAGAAGAGATGAAATACTGCCATTTGTGACATGGATGGACCTCGAGATAATCCTGCTAAGCGAAATAAGCTAGTCAGAAAAAGTTGAAAATCACATGATATCACTTATATGTGGGATGTAAACCTAAAAGCAACAAACAAACAGGATAAACAAGCAGAGACTCATGGACATGGACAATAGACTAGTGGTTACCACGGGGGAAGGGGAGAAGAGGAGGTAGATGGTGTAAAAGAGGTCAAATATGTGGTATATGTGGTGACAGAAAGAAATCTAACTATGGGCGGTGAACACATAGATATACTGCTAAATTGTACACATGAAACTTATTGGATTTCGTTAACCAATGTTACCATAATAAAAAAATAAATTTAAAAAAATGAAAATAACAAGAGCCATCCACATTGTTGCAAATGGCAATATTTCATCTTTTCTTATGGCTGACTAATATTTCATTGTATATATGTACCACATTTTCTTTATCCAATCACCTTGAAATTATCATGCTAAGCAAAATAAGTCAGACAGAAAAGTTGAGAACCATATGATTTCACTCATATGTGGGATATAAAATTTAAAGCAACAAACGAACAGGACAAACAAAACTCACAGACAGGCAAGTTTTGTGGGTACCAGAGGAAAAGGGGGAGAGTAGAGGAAGATAAGGGTAAAGGGGGTCAAATATATGGTGACAGAAGATTTGACTTTGGGTGGTGAACATAATATATAGATGACGTATCATTGAATTGTACACTTGAAACCTATATAATTTTATTAACCAATGTCATCCCAATAAATTTAATAAAAAAATAAACAGAACAAAAATTGCCTCAAAGGGCTGTTTTAAATAAAGATCTAATGAATTAAGCAATGTAAAACACCAAAAACAATGCTTGGCACATAGTTAAGTACTCGACAAAAGTAAACAGTGGTAGTAATAGTATTAGTCATCTTGCTACTCTTCACAGTAATATAAAATTATTCGCTGTCAAATAATTACTCACTAATACTTGTATTTAAATTTCTCTAACTGTATATGTCTTTAATTTAAAATCTTAAGCTTATAAGTTTATTCTTACAGATAAAACATGTCATTTTTATTTCACTATCTAGTTTGTTGAAGAATTAATCTGCATGCCAAATGCTTCTCTATGAGACATCTATTCATCTGCTGACTGATATAGTTAGTGGTTAAGTTCTTTTTATGTAAGTTCTGATTACTTCCTTTATGTGGGTTAGACTGATAATTCAATATTAACATTTTAAATGCAACCAAAGAACTTTTTATATGACAATTACAATATTATATTCAAAGGTCTTTGTACTAAACATTTGTTATTTCATTTTACAAATTCAGGAAGCATTTTATTATATTTCAAAGATTTCTAGCTTTTTTGTAAATTAAATGTTAATCCCCCACAGAAAATGTCAACAGATACTTAAATGTTTGGTTGCAGATAAAATGATAATTCATATCAATCCTTCAAAATCATAGCTACTTATCTTTACTCTGGTACCTAAGAAAATAAGAATGTCAAAAAATAGCTCTGAAAATAGAGAATTCTCATCCACTCTCCATTAGCCTAAGGTTAAAAAATATATAATGGTGCTATAAAACAATGAATTTAGATTCTTAAAAAGGGTATAAAATGAATTACTGTATCAGTGGTGCAGCATGCGCATTGCAAATGTCTCAGTAAAGTTAATTTTCATTAAAAGCACCCTTTGGCCACACAGAGAGCTTTAAAATATATGACTTCCTTTGTCACTCTAATAATTAGCCCTTCTTCACTATAGACAAATAAAATGTGATCAGAAGCTTTAAAAGCCAAGATTGTAAATCGAATAGAAAAATCCACAGAGTCAACTTTGGGAGACTTTCAGAAATACACAAATTTCTGAATTGAAGTACAGTAGTTGAGATAGTCTCAAAGAAATCCTATGCCTGAAATCAACAATACCTTCCTGATACACTTAACTTACTTATGCCTATAGTCCAGGGCTCAATGGATACTCTTGTTTGGAAAAATGAGCAATTTTAGCACCAAGGCCAGATGCACACAAAAATCTATTCTGGGACCACTCTTTTTACATAACATACTCTAGAAAGTCATATGTGAAGATAATAATAAAACCACAATACAGTGGGAAGTAAAATCATTCATACTGAAGAGTTATCTCTGTTATCTTTTCACTAGGGAACTGGGGGTGATGGGCAAGAAAGAGATCAAACAGTAGTTAAGAATCCTTTATACACATTACCTAATTTCATTCCCTAGAGGTATACTTTAGATTATCCTAATAAAGCTGAAAAAAACCATGGCTCCAGGAGGATAACTAATATGCCCAAGCTCATATAAGTGTCAGAGCTAGAATTTAAACCACAGCCTGTCTGATTCACTAGCTCTAAACACAAACTTATGCTAGAATAATGGCGGTGACATACTACATATTCAATATTTTCAAAGAAATGTGTGGGGATACATTACATTTACACAGAACATAGTCTTAGTCACCTTAAAGAATACCATAACACCTTTCATTTCTGTGTAGCAAGAATTACTGACGGTCAGCTATATGGAAACACTGCTAGGTATGAGGGAGGTAGAAAAAGGTATAGGGTAGAGGAGAAGGGTATAATAAGAGATATGATTTTTGTCTTTAAAGAAGCTATAATCTAACAAGGGAGACACACATGTAAACAAGAAACGAAAAAAGGAAGCACAAAATGAGAAAAATGCTAAGAGGCAATTTTTGTATTACAAAAAGCATGAGCTTAGGGTAGATTTGAATCCTAGTTCTATCCTAGAAAAGATGGATGATATTAGGCGAGTTATATTTCCTTGTGAGTATGAGTTTCCCTCATCTATAAAATGAAAATAACAGTTAACTCGAAGGTTATATGAGATAATAAATGTAGTGCAACTAGCACATATTAAATCCATAACTACTATTGTTACTTTTGTTGGCAAGCTGTGATCATGGAGGAGGTGTGATCAGTTCTCTTTCCCGGAGAACTGGTTGGTACACTGAAGGGATTCAAGAAAGTTTTATGCTAGAAATGACTAATGTTTCAGATTTAAAAGACATGTAAAATGTTTAAAGGCAGTTTATAAAAAGGAAGGGAGGGAAGGAAGGATAATGGAAGGGAAAAAGGAAGGAAGATAAATTCTAGAATGAAAGGAAAAATATAAAGGTATTATAGAGTAAAAGAGATGGCATCATCAAGATACAATAAATAGTCCAGACAAGTAGTCAAAATGGTCACACAGGATGTGAAAATATAAAGAACTCTCAACTGTTAAATCATTCTAAATGTGTTTCAAGTAAGTTGTGATCAGTATACACTATCTCCTTGAGTTTCTAGTACTTATAATCATGTCCACATACTAAAGGGTTTAACTAGTGGCCCAGATGGACACAGAAAATAAAATGACACCAGCTTCCATCACTGGCTTAGAAGTCTCTTTACATATGTAAAAGTTGAGAGGTTGGCAGGAAAAGGAAGATGAAGGGTGGGAATGGAGAAGGGGGTAGTTAATTATAAGCAATATAATAGATGTCAGTTCCACCATATCTGCCACTAAATAGCATTAACTTATTTTAACCTATTTGGATGTGTAACAGACAGACTCTTAAGGTGGCCTTCATAATCTCCAATCTCTGGTGTTCACACCATCGTGTAAGCCCCCCAACCTGAGTATGGGTGAGACCAGTACTTGCTTCTAACAAATAAAATACTGCAAAAGTGGAAAGATGTACATAATTACAGGTACCTGATTACATGATTCTGTTACATAATATTGCAACACCCATACCTCTGTCTCCCTTTCGGAGAAATAAATCAGCCATAGTGGGAAGATCCACATGACAAGGAACTGTGGACAGCCTATGGAAGCTGAGGGTAGACTCCATTCAACATCCAGAATGACACTGAAGCCCTCATTCTTATAACCACAAGGGATTGAATGCTGCAATAACTTAAATGACCTTGGAAGTTGATCCTTCCCTAGTCAAGGCCTTAGAAAAGACTTCAGCCATGGCCCATGCCTTGATTGTGGCCTCATAAGACCTTAAACAGAATACTCAGCTAAACCATGCCTAGACTCTTAATCTACACAAACTGTGTGACAAAAAAATAGATGTGTGTTGTTTTAGTGCTAAGTTAGTGATATTATTTTGCAGCAATAAGTAACTAATACAGAGAGTGAGAAACTAGACAATTAGATTTGTAAGAGCTATGTCTAAAATAAGCCAATAATGCACCTGAGGATTTCACATCTGAGAAAAGCACATGAGTGTTATGATATCTATTCTATACATTAAGGTTCTTTACTGTTTCCTTTTCTGATCTCAGCTGTATTCCTAACAATTGCCCTGAGAAGTAACCCAATTGAGACATTACTAATATACCTCCCCTATACTAGGCAAAGCAGTACCTGTATAGTTGCATGTAACCAGCAATTTCTTCAAAAACATAATATGAAAGATGTCACGGAACCATTGTCCAAAAATGTGTCTTGAAGTAGCTTGTTACAGTGTTTGAAATATTTCCATTACAGAGTCATTCTTCTGAAAATAAAGCCATGTATCTTTAGAGATACTCTTTGAGAATCAAAATATCCTGATGAAGAATAACACATTAGATCTTTATTATCTACCAATACTACTTTTATTGATTTCATTTACCATATACTCATTGCCCTAGCAAAGCCCTGAGAAAATGGAACAAGAAATTTTTCATTCGTAACTGAATGAATAAACAGATTGATAGACAGCATTTTAGGTTATTTTATAATTTCTAAAGAAACGTCATAAAGAACCTTCATAAGATAACTTATTTAATAAAATATTAGATATAAATCTCCTAGGACAATCCCTGCCTATAATTTTTGCTTAACAAATATTCATTCACTCTCTTCCTTTTGATCCTAAAAAACATTTGGTTCCCATCTTTTTAATGAGGAAATTTAGTAACAGATTATAAATGACTTGCCAAAGATCACAAATTTAGTTAAATTACAGAGATGAAACTTAAACCCAGGGCCTCAGACTATGAACTCCGTGCTCTCTCTACTTTTGCCTCTACTAGTTCAGAAAAGAACACAAACCTATCACTTGGAATATGAAAGTCTAAATAACATTCTCCATTCTTCTTCAAAGGTATGTTTGGTATTTTAATTTCTGTGCCACTTAACAAATGCATTGAGCATTAACTAGTATTAATTAAACAGAGCTTTATAAGAATCTGGAATCCTACTTCCAGGTATGCTACTTTTCAGCTATAGGACCTTGGAAAATTCACTCTACTTTTCTGAACTATAGTTTCCTTATGCCTAAAATGAAGGTGAAAATAATGATAATGATGATGATCTAACATTTGCCTCAAAGTGTCACTGACAAAAAAATTAGATAATGAATCTGACAAACTTTGAAAAATGAGACTTTAATATTTTACAAATATGAACAATTGCTATAATTATAATAATTATTATCAACTAGGTATCGATAATTGTACTATCTTAATTAAACCAGTTTTTCTAATCTCATGTCAACTAAAAGATTTGATAATTAATATTTCCAATATTGTATTTGCTTTAATGTTGCTTTTAGGGAACAATAGATAATGCTATTAAAAAGAATTTAAAGCAAAGTGCTGACTGCCTATTCTAAGATGTGTGGTTTAAATTCGTGCTAGAAAATAGCAACTTTGGACTGCTCTTCAACTAGGATGTGTTGCTAATCTCTTAAAATACTGTGTTGATAAGCTTTACATAGTTGGGATTTTTTTTTAATTAACACTTATAATTTGGCAATTTACTTACAACTTCTCACAACAGACTCCTGCAAATATGAAACCATACAGTCTTTTATATTAAAGTGTAATTTTAAATGCATTCATGTTCTCTCATAAAAAACTGTCAATGTGTTAGTATGAGCCTTTCTCTAAATATAGTACACAATACATGAGATTAATAAGGAAGGGCAATGAGTAAATTAAAATTATTTACTTAAGTAAATTTAATCTTTATTATAAAATATAACTTTATCTATATGCAAGTAATACACACCATAATGGCCCAGATTCATGACAGGGAAAAAAAAAACATGAATTCAATTCATTATATTTATTATATTAGAAAACACTGATACTTTTGTTAAATTACCAAAGACTGAACTTACCAAGTAATTCATAAAATTGGATTCCACCTTATTCATGAATTGTAGTGTTGGACTAACTAGAATAACTCGCTTGTCTGTCTGCATAGAGACAACATAATTGTTATTTTTATTTCTTATTACTATACATCATGAATAATGAATTCTTTTAGGGGAAAAGGATAAATAATTTCCATTTTCATGAATCAACTAGCTTTTATATTTGCTGGTAAGATTAGAATCTATCGATACATTTTGCAAATAAATTAAACCATTTGAAAATCATGGTTTTCACGCCTTACATTTGCTTTCAGGATAATGAAGTCAGAGCTTACATTAGTGTATCCACAGACACATAACAAACCACAACAAAACTTTGTAGCTTAAAACAACAGTGTTTTTATTATTTCCTCCAATTTTGTGGGTTAGCCAGGTAGTTCATCTGGGCTCATCCTTGATAAATATGAGTCCAGAGTTCAAGAGAGAGGTCTGTACTAGAGATATAAATCAGTGTGTAGATAATGTTTAAAGTTAAATAATCAGATGAGATAACCAAAAGGCATAACTGTACAAGAACTGAACATTCCAGTGTTTAGAAAGTAAAGAAAGGAGTGAAATATATGGTGACAGAAGAAAATTTAAGTTTGGGTGGTGAACACACAATGCAATAAACATATGATGTATTATTGAATTATACACTTGAAACCTATATAATTTTATTAACCAATGTCACCCCAATAAATTTAATTTAAAAAAAGACGTGAGATGGCACCAATAAATGTAAAGACGTGGCCACTAAGATAGAAAGAAAAATAGGGGGTTGGTATACATCTGTGAAGCCAAGAAAAGTAATATATCAAAGAGGAAGGAATGGGAATAGTCCAAATGGGTCAAATCCTTCTAACAGAATTATAAGAATATATGATGAGAACTGTAATTTAGCAACCAAGAGGCCATTAATGATCATGAGAAGAGCAATTCTGGAGGAAGGGTATGGCTTTTGAAAGCCTGATTGAATGGGCTCAGGGAGAAAAGTACTAGAATCAGACAACTCTTTCAATATTTTTTTCTGTAAAAGAGAACAAAAAAAAGGAAGTAATAGCTGATAGGGAAACTACAATTTTTTAAAGATAGGAAAAATAATTGCATATTTATATGCTGATAGAAATGATATAGTACAGAAAAATAATAATAATAAAGATAGAGGGAGAAATTGCTGAAATAATAACTTTGAGTATGAGGGAAAAATGGGATCTAATGTGCAAGTGGAAAGGTTAACCTCTGATAAGAGCAGAAAGGGTTTCTCCAGTGAGAAGGAAAGAAAGAATATAGAGCATAGATTTAAGTGAGTTGGTGGATATAGGGTGGAAATTTGTAGAACTGCTCTTCCAATTGCTTTCATTTTCTCTATTTATTGATTGTACATTACCTATCAGACACTGTTCTAGGCCATATGGACACAAAGACAAAAAAGGCATTGTCCCAGCCTTAAGGAAATTTCTTGTTTGAGTGACAGAATAGATGGGGATACCCACAGACTCAGATAGGAAAGTCAGGAGGACAGTCTCCTAAACTTGGGGCCTGTTAGATTTGTGGTGCTTTTCAGACAACCTCCTTCATAATTTTGCACAGAGCTAAATTTAGTTATAATCGTGTAAGATCAGTTAATCAATATATCATTATAACACCCCAAGTCCTCTATTACTATTAAAATATATGTGTGTCATTCCTTCTATATTCTGCCCATTGGGACTCAGAATTCAAGCAATGAATTATTAGTTAAGAATGTCGCTCATCTTACATAAGAGAACTTATTATTTCTAACACTTATAAATATTAGAAGAAAAAAGCATGTTGAATACATCAGAAAAATATCCTTTTCCTAACATAGTAGGAGCTAATTTATGTTTCTGACATCATAGCATTCAGATAATTTGCACATGGGTATGATTCAAGTTAGTAGTCTATAAAAGATTGCTAGGATATAAAATCCTGTTGTATATTATGGTAATTTACCTCCACATTATTTCATTGTTATAGATTCTAAAGCTCTCACTAGCTTCTGGGGAAAAAAAAAAAAACGTGCAGTGATAATATATGGTTTGTTCCCTGTTTGCTTTCAGAAAGAAAAATACTAAATAAAAATTAACATGGAAAAATCTGAACCTAATAGGCAGCTAGGCACTTAAAGAAAATCAATCAGTATAAATGTGAACAGTTATATGCTACCAATGGAATAATACTACTGAACACTACATTTTTATTGCAATAGGTTTGCAGCTACACAGGAAAAATGCTAAAAATTCTTTCCTAATAGTATCCAACGACACTCTTAGGAAACCAAGAATGTGTTGGACAACACTAGTGCTATGGATATGCAGTTTCTATCAAGATTTGGTAGAACTATTATATCAGAACTATGAACTTACAGGTCTGCAAACCAAAGTACAAAAGGAACATTTCCCATTTCCCCAACTATTCCCCAATGCCTAACTGCTCTAATCAGATAGTTTATGGTCAATCCCAAATGATGTCCTCTAATAAAGCAAAATTAATATCAGCTTCGAAGCCCTCATATGTGAGACAGAAAAAAGGAGAAGAAATGGTCACAACCCGACAGAATGCAATGAACAATCAAGAATTCAGCCTTGTCCATCTCAGATGACTAATGCTAGGAAGTTATAATGAAATCCCTCTGCCAATATTTAAGAATGGTAGAAAATTTGAGATTATATATATATGTATATCACCAGTGATTTCTCAAATTCATGTCTGTCAAATAGATTAGCTGTCTCCAATTATACCTTTCCACCCCATATTAACTATTTAATTTTCCATTGGCTACTTCAATTCCATAAAAAATATTAGTTTGTTTCTAAACCAATAATAACTATCATTCAACATAAAACTGATTTTGTTCCAAATGTTTTACCTATCTTACATCATTTAATCTTTACCATTTCCCTCTCTGTAAGGTAGGTGTAAATTTTACTTCTAGATGAGGAAAATGAGGCTCAGCTAAATAACTTACACAAAGTCACACAACCAGTAAGTAGCAGAAACAGAATTTGAATTCAAGTCTATCTGACTTCAAAGCTCCTTCTACTCTATAACTCACAACTATGTACTAGATTCTATTTCAAGTCCATCAGAGAATTAAAAAGAGGAGTAAGAAATAATTTATGCCATTAAAGGGCTTATTATATGTTAGGAAAAAGTAGCTAAACTACAAAGCAGAATTCAATATGCTATGAGAGAAGTTCAAATAATTGGTTTAGTACAAGGAGACATTACACACCTGATCATTAACTTCAGAAAAGGTTTTATGGATGAGATGACATTTGAAATAGGTCTTAAACAATAAAGCGTTTTATCAAAAGGTGAAAATTTGGTAGTGGGAATAGGGGCCAAGGAAGGACAGAGTCAAAGGCCTTTCTAAGAGAATAATGAAGAAAAACCACAGCAAAAACATGTTTAATATACAATGAATACTTCAGATTGACTACAGCACTGGATAAATACAGTGGAGTGAATTAAAGGAAAACTAGAAACAGTAGCTGAATCCATATTGAAAGGTCTTAAATATCATATTAAAGAACTTTTATTTCATTCAGAAGGCAGAAGGAAGTTACTGAAAGCCTTAAAGTACGGAGTGATGTGATTCAAGCTATGCTTCAGGAAAATGACTTGTGCAAAAGTACTCTTTTTACATACAGAAACAAAAAATTAAAAAATAGTATATACGATATATCGAAATGGCAGAGGCCTGAGGAAGGAAGGTAAATTTGGAGATTATTGCAATAGTCCTGGCAGCCTGAACTAAAACAAATGAAAATAGAGAAGGTGGAACAGTGTGAAATCCAAACACTTCATCAAAATGCAGCGTTAGTACAAAGCTTAGGTAAATCAGAATCCAGAGCTGTCTGATTCTAAAATACATGTTCTTGCCCTTCTACCATGCTGCCTCCACAGTGTTATATGCCATGGTACTGGGCACAAAAGCACATGTTCAAAAAATATTTGTTGGCTTTTGTTGTGTTTGTTGCTAAGTATGTAAATTTTTTTTTTTTTCTTTTAACGCCTATAGCACCACATTTTCCTAGGTGGTCTCCCATCCAAGTACTAACCAGGCCCGACCTTGCTTAGCTTACGAGATCAGACGAGATCAGGCGTGTTCAGGGTGGCATGGCCATATACTAAGTATATAAATCTTGTACATAAGCAATTCTTGCATATAATTAACAGTCAATGAATATTTGTTGAGTGAACGAAGGTTCAATGAGGAAACTGAAACTCAAGAAAATTTAGAACTTTTAGACATAGACATTGAAGGAGTACATTCATTGTGCTGCTTATATATATAATCGTTCTGGCTTAATGCTAAAATAGTCACACTAAAACAGTCATAACTACATTTGCTAAACTCTGTTTGGGTAGTACATCCAAGGTGGAGTGAAAGAGAGAAATATCCATAGGAGTTCCTCTGAGCATGACTTCTTTCAGCACCTATACTCTGTGACTGTTAACAGTGGGAGCCACAGGCTGCATGCATGAACTTGTACATTTGGAGACAGCTGTGATCCTTAAATAATGATACACCAAATTTACCAACATGCATTGAAATAGATGCATTCATCAATGTATTTCCTACCTAAGGAGCACTGACATGCAGGTACAAGCCTAGGAGAAAAGAGTGCAAATTCATTCATAGGTGTCTCTACTTAATCTATGAACACTGACATTAGCTGGTTATTTTAGAAATGTCGACTTTAAGGAAACTGTCGAAGTGTCGGAGCATGGGATAATCACTAAGGTGTTTAAAATCCATCACTTATCCTTTTACGCAAATCATCCTTTTTTCTCATAGGTTTTCCTGATAAATGTCAATTTTCTACATGTACTCTCATTAATTTTCTACTCATTCATTCCACATTTACTGCAGAGCTACAATGTGCCATATACTGTACCAAGCTACATCACAGGAAATAGAATCTAAGAGAAGCACTTGTCTTCCAACAGCTCAAAGTCTAATGGAAGGGACCTACACATAAATAAATTATTATAGTGCAATGAGAAAAGTAGCTATATGAATCTCCCATATAAAAGATATGGGAAAGAAGCCAGAGCTATAAGATTTAATAGACCAAAAAGTTCATCTTCTGCAAGAACCTTAAAAAATAGCTGTAGAAGTATCAGGCTAGGAGAGAATCACAGAGTTCTAGAATGTTCCAGCTCCAAGGGAACTATAATTAATTTATATTTTAAAAAATCTACTTCCCAACCACTGTGTCGGGCTCTGAGGATACACAAATAAACCCTGGCCCTCACTCACCTTAAGAAACCTACAACTCATTAGGAAAGTTCATGACTACTCAAAAGAAGGCAGAAGGCATTAAAAAGAGAATTCTACACTTGAAACCTATATAATTTTATTAAATCAATGTCACCCCAATAAATTTAATTTAAAAAAACCTCTTGCTTAAAACATACTCTTCTACTATAAACACTGAAATATTCTATCAACAACTTATTTCTGCAGAGGCACGTACAAGCAGCACATGACAAAACTGTCTACTCCCACCCCCTTCCATTCTCAAATCACATTTCCTAACACCACCCCTTTCTCCCAGGTCAAAATAACCACTCCCTCTTTGGTGACACTATCATACCCTATCCAGACTCTACTCACTTGTACTTGATTCATTAATTTATTCACTCTCTTACTTAATCAGCAAGTATTTTTTGAGCACACATTATGTATAAGATACTGTACTAAGTTCTGGGGATATAAAGCACTCAGCAATACAGAAACAATCCTGTTCTCATGGAGCTTATACTCTAGAGGGAGACATAATAATCAAATTAAAAAATAAATATATAACAAAGCTAGTGATGATAAGTGACAAGAACAAAAATAAATTGTGTAAGAGTGATAGGGAAGCTGAAAAGAGTACTATATTGAATGAAGTAAGAAATGTACCATGTAAGTATATTGGGCGCAGAGCATTGCAGGCAGAAGTGCAAAGGCTCTGGGGTGTGAGTATACAGAATATATTTAAGAAACAGTCAGATGAGAGATAATGGTGACTTGAACACCATCAGTCCCTGTAGTTTTTTAGTGCACTTACTCTGACCTCTTTGACATCAAGGAACTGATCTTAGTTACCTCTGATTCTCTGCCTAGAAGAGAACCTGACATGGTAAACACAATAAATATTTGAGTAATTAATTAATGAAGATTCAGTCCTCTTCTCTCTCTTGGTAGATTCACTCCCTGGTATTACTGATGAATATATGCTACATCTTTCACCGAGCTTTAAGCTTTTCTGAAGACTATGCCGGGTGTATCTTTTCTTCTTCTTCCCATCCCTCACCTATGCCTATATAATATAAAACCAATAGAAATAAAATAATCGAAGAAATATCTTGGTATAGTGTTTTGATAGCAAATACGGAATAAATAGCAGAAGTTCTAGGAGATCAAAATTCTCTGAAATAACAAATGGTGTAAAAATATTGAAAAGTTGATATATAATGCCCCCAAACCAAAGGATGCTGAGGCATAATTTCAGCTAAATGTGGTTCTAAAAGGTCTAAGCTGTAGGCAGTAATGCAGGCCAAGCATATTTGCCACTTAATGATTCTGGGAAATCTGTCTATTCACATCTGGATCTCAGCCAAAGCTGAGAAGTAAATTTGAGTATAGACATGGTGAACATTAGGCCTCCCAGCTCAGATTCCCATCAAGAGAGAAAGCATTCAAGGCCATACCCTAGGCTAAAAGAGATACTAATTCTAGGCTTCAAAGCTAGGTGACTAGTAAGACTATGGCACAGAAAAGGAGCTGTCAAGAAAGAACCCAGTTCTGCAGACTATACCAATGCAAATAATGCAGGAAATGCTATAACTTATAGAGTAGTGACCAGGGTTTGTCTCTTGTACATGAAATAATAAAGTCTAGTTGGCAGCAACTCTGATACTACTCTGGCCAAGACTGGCTTAAGGATGAGGCATCTTGGAATGAAAGGCAAGGCCCATCAGCAGTATATCTAACTGCTGGAAACCAGGAAGAGAAAGGTAAAGGTATGGGAGGCAGCAGTTCCATAAAATAGAGATGTGTCAAGCTGAAAGAACCATAACAGACCTGCAAGGCCAACTATATTAGAGATATCCATCACTCCCCCTCTACAGCTCCTTCTTAGAGAATTTGTCCTACCCACAACCTTGAAAAGGCAGCATTATATATCCAATGGCCACTGACCTTGGCCACAACTGACCAAACCCAAGCTGAGCCAATAATATTTTTCTTTTGATAATTGATAATTTGGAATTGATATATGACTGAATTTACTAGATTATGTTGAACAGGCCAAAAATCAATGCTATGGCAACTGAAAGCCACAGTAAGCTGGGAACACAGGGAAAACAGACTAGAATATGCAGGCTCAGACATATATGAAAGAAGAAGAGGCTACCTGACAAGTTTTTAGTTTCCTTTATGCCCTATGCATGGGTTAAAAATGTTTGTTAGTGACTGAGAATTCTTGGATAAAATCTCCCTTGAAAAAAAGTCTTGTTCTTTGGAATTTTAGGGATCTTTAATAACATGTAATTCTCATTTGCTATGCTATTATTTATAGTTCTACATTAAATATTCAGATTCAATTATAATTATTCTATCCCTGAATGCTATCAAGTTATACTTTAAATATCATCCAATATCCCAGGATCCACAAATCTCAGGAAAAAAAAACACAAAGAAAAAGTACATACCCTCCCCTTCAGCAATGGGCATCCAAAATTTACTTATAAAACTGTTTCCAATATTTTACCCTGTTTAGATGTATAAAAGGTTAACATCTAATTCCATTTACAATGCTGATCCAGCAAGAAAGAAATTAATTTGGCATTAGGGTAGTAACATCAATTTCCCATGTATCTGAAGTAATGCATTTACTGGAAAGAGATTAATATCAATTCCATAAATCATTCACATGCATTTTCCGGAGTTTGAGACATCTGAGTAATGTCACATGTGTGAGCTGATATCACTTTGTGCATACTCCATTCATTAATCAATGCCTGGGGTTGCAGAATAGTTGTCAGGAGAAAATATCAAACTTGGAAAAGGATCAATCTTTCTGTTCTTAATTTTCTGTGACTTGTTTTAGGTAAGGTAAGCCAAATGTTGCCATAAATGCAATGGCATTGATCCATACTGGCAGCCAGCATTTTCAGAAAAAAACATTTGGTCAATTATCTTCCTAATGATGACAACTACTTAATACTCATGTGATAAGAAAATGTGTAAATGTCAATGTAAAGATTCTATTAGGGATCCTCAAAAAAATACTGACTGAAAGGAGAAATGAATCTGAACCTCTCCTGTAAACAGCAGCTCTTCATTATTACTGTTTAATTTCATAATCACACAATCTGAGTTGCTTTTGCCTGTATTCATCAGGGTGCTTCAGAGAAACTGAAAAAATAGAGTGGGGCGGGGGGCGGTGGAGGGATGGAGGGAATGTGTGTGTATGTGTGTGTGTGTGTGTGATTGCGCGTGCACACACGCGCATGCACACGCACATATACAGAAAAAAGTTCATTATAAGGAACTGGTTCACACTATTGTGGAGGCTGACAATTTCCAAGATCTGCAGCTGGCAAGCTGGAGACCTAGGAGAGCTGATGGTGTAATTCTAATCCAAATGCAGGCAGGCTCAAAAACCAGGAAGAGTCAATATTTCAGTTCAGCTGAAGGCAGGAAAAAATTGATGTCCTAGCTCACAGTACTTAGGCAGGAAGCATTCTCCCTTACTCAAGAGAGGTACAGCCTTTTTGTGCTATTCAAGCTTTCAACTAATTACACGAGGCCCACACACATTAGCGAGGGCAACCTGCTTTACTCAGTCTATCAACTCAAACGTTAATCTCATGCAGAAACACGTTCACAGCCATAACCAGAATAATATTTTACCAAATGTCTGGGTACTCCATGGACCAGTCAAGTTGACATGTAAAATTAAACATTGCAGGACCTTAGAGATCATCTACCAAACCCAAAAACGCAGGCCCAAATTCCTTCATGATATAGAATGAGAAAAACAAGACTCAGACATATGAGCTCAGAGCTCCTAATGCCCAGTAAATAGTAATTATTTTTGACCAATCGAATATTATTAACCTAAACTTAAGTCTTCCATTCCAAGTCATCTGTGGCTAACAAAACTGCAGAGAAAAGAAAGTATGTGATCCAGTGGAAAGAAATCAGGCCTTTGAGTCAGACAAAGGTCAAATCCTGGCTCTGCTATTTACTAATCGCTACTTAAATTTTGAACCTCAGCTTTCCATCTGAAGTACAGAGGAAATAGTGTCTATTTCATGGAATTCTTAGGAAAATTAGAGATGAGGTATAGAACATTTTTTATGTAGTATCTGGGGTGTAATAGATAGATACTCAATATTTCCCTAACTGTCCTTACCCTGTTCACTTTCAGAACACATGGGAGAATTCTATTTTTTTCCCTCTTGAAAACAGACATAGCCATATGATGTTTTGTCCAAAACAATGTGAGTAGAAATTATTTGTAATAATTTCCAAGGGGTTCTATGTTACTTTAAAATCACATGGATTTCTTGACTTAAAAACTTACTGAGAAATTTCTCTCTTACCACAAATTACAAAGGATGAAGTCCTTACATTTTATAGTATATTAACAAAGAACATTTTCCCTATCTGCTACCATTTCCTTGTAATAGCAGTGTTGTCAACTATCAGGACAGGCTTATTACTCTATTTTAGTGATTAAATCACACACTCGGAGAAGTTAAGTGAGTTGCCCAAGGCTACATACATAATAAGTGTCAAGTCTCCTGATTCCTAGGCAAAACCAATCTGTGAAGGGGAAAAAAATACCACACTGACAGTAAACAGTTTTACAAGATAATTTATCGAGCCGTTCATTTGTTTTGGTGTTTTGTATATGATATCCCACATTCTGTTTCCCCCCACACTGGATACTGGCCCCCACTACACACACACACACACACACACACACACACACACACACACCCCGCACACTCTTCTCCAGACTCTGAATTCTCTTGCCTCAGAAAGTATTTTGAGTGTGAAGCAATAAAAAGGCAAAGGTAGCCTCCAACAGTTTTCTTCCTCACCTTAGCCAGGATTATGCTAATAGAAAGAGGAGACTTCCATTAGAAACAGAAGGGGCTAAATCATCCTCCACATTGGGAAAGTGAAAGTCAAGGATCTCATGAGTGGTGGGAGGAAGAGGTGCTCCCTAGCAGTCCTCAGCAGGGAATGGCTGTGCAGGGCATCTAGGAAGGAAGAACTCTGAGCACTTGGGCTTTGGATCTAGGCAAAGACCCCATAAAGATCCCCTTTGCCTGCTTGCAGTGACACAGTCCACCTTCAAAGAGCTACCTGGGCTTGGATGGTGAGGATGCCATAGTGCTCAGAAATTTCAAAATCAGGAGGGTCTAAGCATTGTCTAAGTATCACATAAGCCTCTTGGAATCTTATGTAATCTTAGGGAATGAGAAAGAGCTTCAGTGAAGCTCTCTATGAAATAGAGACCCAGAATCAGATGAGTTAGATTTAAATAAACTAAAATAATTTGACATTTCTTGCTGAGTGTATGAACTACATACAAACAGGCCAAAATCTTTCTAAAAACATATACTTAACCCCCAATTTCAAGCCTATGACATTTTCCTGACTATTCCTAAAGGACTGACTTCTCCAAATCCACTAATGTCAGCCTTTCTCCATTAACTGCTAGAAAATCCAATTATCGGCCTCCGTCAATGAGAAACAAGATATGCTATGAAGACACACAATTAGCTTTCCCAGATCAGACATTCAAACCCTGCATGAGGAGTGAGTTAAAGCTCCATAAAGTAGTAACAGGTACATTACCATCTACTTACCTCAAAGGGTCTCAACTTCCTGTTTTATAAGCTAATAGGATCATCGGACTGGTTATTTACTTGTACTTCAACTTGGCAATGCTCAGGTTGTCATAAATAAGCCAGCAAGTGATCAAAATTGAAAAACCAAGAGTGAACTAAGGTGCATAAGCACAGGCTTTGAGTTTAGGTAGGTCTGGGCTGACCTCAGGATTCTGCCACTTATTAGCTGTGTGCAGTTAAACAGATCACATAACTTCTCTGAACCATAATTTACTCAATATTCTTTCCCCAAAATAGGAACAAAATGCTTGCCCTACTTTTTGTCCAGGATTTATAAGAGGCCATAATAGATGTGAAAACACTTTGTAAGTCATAAAATGATATATAAATATTAGGAATTGCTACAGTTTTTATTCCATGACAACAGAAAAAGGAAGAAGAAGATAGAGATGAGTAAAAGGAGGAGAAAGAGAAGAATTAGTGTTGACATTTATGGAGCATCCACCATGTGTTAGGCATTTGATACATTACCTTATGTGACCTTCACAACCATTCTATAAGATAGTTTATTATTCTACATATTTTAAAATGAGAAAACTGAATTTTAGAAAGGCTCAGTGCTAATTTTATGTATCATCTTGGCTGAGCTACAGTGCTGAAATATGTGATCAAACATTATTCTGGATGTTTCCATGAGGATGTTTGGGATGAGATTAACCTTTAAATCAGTGCATTCTGAGGAAAGCGGATTACCCTCCATAATGTAGGTAGGTCTCACACTATCAGCTGAAAGCCTAAGCAGAACAAAAGACTGACCTACCCCAAGCAAGAAGAAATTCAGCTAAAAGACAACCTTCTGACTTGAACTGCAATATCAACAAAGATTTTTCCTAGGTTTTTAACCTGATGGCCTTCGTAAAACTTCAGTATCAGCTCTTCTCTGAGTTTTAAGCTTGCCAGCCCATCCTGCAGATTTTTGACTTACCAGCCTCCATAATTTCATGACTCAATTCCTTAAAAATCTCAATATTTCAATCTCTCTCTCTCTCTCTCTCTCTCTCTCTCTATCTCTCTCTCTCTATCTCTGTCTCTCTCTTCACGTGTGTGTGCGCGTGCGTGCGCGCGCGCGCGCATATATATCCTATTGGTTCCGTTTTTTTCTGGAGAATCTTGAGTAATACAGTAAGTAACTTCAAACAAGGTCACTCAAGTAGTAAATGGTAAAACTAGAACTCACAACAAAATCTGTCTGTTTCCAAATTTAACACTCCACTACCTATACAATTTCCCATAAAGTATCTTTAGGCATTAATATATTAAAAATGAAATCTCCATTTACATAACATTGTAAAACTGTTTCAATATCTCTTTGATAAGTGAAATTGACAAGTGAATTGGCCATTTCTTTCCTATGTTGGCATACTCTTCAGGAATAATTATGAAAATTAATAAAAGTTAAAAACTGTCTAATTTAAGTTTACTGTACAGGAAAGTTTTTTATTTTTTTATTAAAAATTAATTTAAATATTTATTTCCAGCATGCAAAAAATAGTCCAAATGGAAACTGCATATTATACAAATACATATGCCCCTTGATAGATAAAGAAAATGTGGTACAGATATATAATGGAATGTTACTCAGCCATAAGATGAAATACTGCCATTTGCAATAATATGGATGGATCTTGAGATTATCATGCTAAGTGAATAAGTCAGGCAGAAAAGGTGATTTCACATCTATCTGGGATATAAAACTAACAAGACAAACAAACAAGACAAATGAAAACTCATAGACACAGAACAAACAAACAAGACAAACGAAAACTCATAAACACAGAACACAGTTTAGTGGTTACCAGAAGGAAAAGGGTAGATAAGAGTAAAAGGGGTCAAATACACAATGACAGAAGGAGATCTGACTTTGGGTGGTCAACACACAATTCAATAAACAGATGATATATTATCAAATTATACACTCAAAACCTATATAATTTTATTAACCAATGTTACCCCAATAAATTTAATTTTAAAAAAGCTAACCATTGTAAGAAAAGGAAAAAAATTCTGGTTCCTGCCCTCAAGGAACTTACACTTGCAGACAACAAATCTATATTACATAATAGAAATATCAATAAGGTTGTAATGGGAAATTAAAAGAGAGAAAAGTCATATACAGCTGGTAGATCATAAAAAACTTCACAGAAGAGTAACTTTGGGTGTAGACCTTAAGGATAGGTCTGATTTCAATAGAAATGTGGAAAAGAATTCCCAAATAAAGAGACTATCATGATCAAAATCAAAATAATAAAGATTTGGTATTGGGTAATAGGAAGAAAATGAAAATGCATATATGAGAAGGATCATATAGGTAATGTATTCTCAACAGGGGTAATATCTGGAGAGGCAAAGAAACTTTAGATATTACAATGATTTGTGACTCTTTGAGGGGCCACAGCATATAAAAAGATATGTATTATATCTGTAGCATTAAAATTTTGTGACAGTGGGAGGTAATTAGAAAAATAAAATGTCTGAAAGGTTTCTTAGCAGAGTGATAATGAAAAAGAGGTTAAGAAAATTTGAATTAGAATACCTGGATTTAATGAGTGATTGGGTAGAGTGGAAAAGAAAGGCTTAAAGCGACTCTGGATGACAAACTATTGAAATTTTTTAAATTTTTTAAATTAAAAAAGAAGTCGAAGGGCTCTTCTGGTTTGAAGTTAGAACATGAGAAGTTTGGTTTTGGGGGGTGTCCACTTTAAAATACAATAGAACATCTAGCTAGAGATATAATCGGTTAGATTAAGATAAAGGATTGGTGAATTGAAAAGAGTTCAAAACTGATGATACTTTCCAAGACAGTGCTAGTCAAAATATAATCTATAAATTGATGCTGGCTTGAAAGTTGTTTATCATAGATCTGCTATTAAAATAGGTGCAGTATGATACTTTAATAACTACTTGCCATTCAAACTCACAGTTGGTGTTCTTATCTAGTTAAACAGGGTATAAACCGTTTGGATGTTGACAAATTCATGTGGTGAATTGCATGTGGCATGAGCAAAACCATACACAGAACCATCACATCAGAATTTTTTTTAAAATTCTTAACCACACATAGTTTTGCAAAGCACTGTACCAGTACATTGACTATGTGCCAATAATCATATAAAGATAATGACTTAATAAAAGTATATTCCACACTTTCTAAGAGGGCAGGGATACTAGTAAAGTGGCTAACAAAGACTAACTACTCAAGAAATCAAGCATTTTAAATTTTTAAGCAATCTTTTACTGAGTGTACATAAATGCATTTTTACTGGAATAGAAGTCACAGTCATTTTCATCAGATTCTCAAAAATGCTTGTAACCTAGGAAAGGCTAATAACCACTGCTGTACAAATTACTACTATTATCTCTGTTCCCACAGTATCTGCCACAGACTTGTTCATTCATCCTTTTGACAAATGATTATTGAATGCCTACTATGTCAGGCTCTGGTGATACAGCAAATAGACAAAGTCACTACTTTTATTGAAGGGGAAGCAGATAAATAAGTAAATAAACAGAGAATAAAAACAGAATGACATGATAGAGTGATTAGGTGGCTACTTTAGACTGCCTAATCAGAGAAGGTTTCTGAGGAAGCAATATGTAAGCTGAGATCTGAATGTCAAGATGTAAAGACGTTGGGTGAGTATCCCAGGAAGAAAAAAATGGCCGGATCAAACAGCTTAAAACAGAAACAAATCTGGTCTGCTCTATGAACAGGCAGAATGTCACTGTGGCTAAAGCATTATTGAGAAGAGTGAGAATGGCAAAAGATGAAGTCAGAAAAAGTAGCCAAGGACTAAATCATGTACCACTGTAGTCAGGATAAGGAATCTGGATTTTATTCTAACATTGATGGGAGACAATGTAATAATTTAAATAGGACAGAAATAGGACCCAAATTGAGTTTTAAAAGGATCACTTTAGATGCTGTGTTGAAAATGGATAATGGGAGGAGGGGAATGAATGGAAAAAAGCAAAAGAAACAGTAGTTTCTAATGACAGATGTTAGTAGTTTGAATGAAGGGGGAAGATAGAAAGAAATTAATGGATTTAGGATATTTAATAATAATAATTCTCACTGGATGGATGGATGGAGAATCATTATATGTATATTCTCAATGGATGGATGGTGAATCATTATATGTATATTCAATAATAATAATTCTCAATGGATGGATGGATGGATGGATGGATGGTGAATCATTATATGTATATTCAAGAATTATAAAGATTAAACATGGGTGAGCTGAATCTTAGAGAATGCCTTAAGTGTCATGTGTGGATGAAAGCAAGACAGGTCAGTCAGATGTGGGGGCAGAGGATAAGGATGGTATAGTCAATGCTGCCAGGGGATAAGAGTTCCAAAAAGTAAGAGTAATCATTAGAAATGTCCTATGGGGCAGAGTAATCAAGAGCTAAAATAAGACCACTAAATTACATGATTAAATCCCTGGCAATCTTTCAGAAAACTATCTTGCTAGAGTAGTGAGGACACAAACCAGACTATAAGGAAAAAGATGAAATGAATAGGTATACAGGGACATTTCTATTTTTACTGGCAGTCTAAAATCATCTTGTATATAATTTATCTTACATTGATGATAAACAACAGATATCTTAAAGGTTACGTATTTAAATTTTGTTGTTTACTTTTATATTTTCTGCCTCCTCCCTTTGTCAGTTTGTCAACTTTGATTTCTCACCAAAGAGCATTCCTATCCCCTCAGGCTCCACCGCGTCCACGGATTTCCTATGCTGAAAACCCATATTATCAAGATAGTTAGAACTTATGTCTAAATAAGAAATAAATTCTAAGTATCTCCTCTGAGGAGTAAGGTGCATGAACTTTAGTGCATGTATTTTATAATAACTATTCTGGCTAGTCAAAGGTTTCTCCCCTCCCACCCAAGTTCTCAGTCACACTCTCAAAAAATAAGGTTGCTGGATAAGTGTTTGTTTTCTATAAATCAATATGCCCATGCTAAATTCCTCAACCTTGCATCCTATAATTTGAGGTCAATAGTTATAAAAATACAATACGTGAATGTATAACTAATTTCATCTAATAAAGTTCTAGTCTTCTCATACATTCTTTCGACATTATTTATTGAGCACCTATCATATGCTAGGCATTGTTCTGGGCACCAGAGGGGAAAAAAAAACTTTATAGAGTTTATATTCTATTGGAAGACACAGACAATAAATAAAAACAAGTAAATAAGTAAATTTTATAATATGTTAGATAGCAGTAATTGCTAAAAAGAGAAAATAAAGCACATAGGGGATTAGGAAATGAGGGGGAAAAGAGTTGAAATTTTATACAGGGTAGCTAATATAGACCTCACTGAGAAGACATTTGAATAAAGAACTGAAGTAAAGGAGAAAACCATGCTATCTGGAAGAACATTCCAGGAAGAATATTAAGGTACAGTTCCTGTATTATCTCCTCTATAAAATATTCCTCAGTGGCCTCCCACACTCACCCCACTCCATTCCACCCCATCCATACACAAAAAAAATGAATTACTTCCCTCCCTGGGGTTCCTTGACATTTTAGAACTGACCACTGACTATCTGCTAGGCTTTTGGTAATTCTAATCCACACAACAACCCTGCAGGGTAAATACTGTTATACCTATTTTAAAGATGTACTCAGGCTCCATGTTTAAATGACCTGCTCAAGGTAAGCATTAATGAATGGCAGAGCTAAGATTTAATGCTTTCTGTTCTGTAGAACTATCTAACTACAATGCTTCATGCTTCTTATTTTCTGTAGCAAGCAAAAAAAAGCGGGGGTGGAGGGTGGGGGAGGATGACATTTTCACTTATTCAAAAGCTCGGCCCTATCTGAAAGAAAGCTCAGCCCTATCTGAAAGAAAAAAAAAAATTTAAATAATAATTTCCCAAAATAAAGTGTAAACTCAAAGAGTAAAGTGACATCATATGGGTACATTCTCAAAACCAAACAATATCTAATGACTTCAGCGTAGGCCACAGGATACAAACTCAGCAGAGGGCCAAAAATATTCTGTCACAACATTATGACATTTCTACATAATTATGGTTTGTTTTTAAATTTTTTGTATAAACCAGATTCCCCCCAAAAAAAAATCTGGGCAGCCCTTCAGTCTGCACACATAAGCTCTATTTTAAAATGTAAAAATCTGGTCAAGAGCACAACTCATTTACCAACATAAAACAACTGAGCATGACCTAGCATAAAACAACTGAGCATGACCTAGCTCAGGAAATTACTAGATCAGCAATGACTTAAGCCATTAGTGTTAACTCTGACTATTAAAACAGAGCTTCCATTAAGGTTCAGCAAAACATGCCCAACTACTATGGTCCTGAGCTATGAGAAGCAGCAAGTGGTAAATTGAAGATCTAGCCCCACCATTTATAGGAAACTCAAGGAATCACTGAGCAACATTTCTTGCCTTCAACATTGAGGCATGAATCAATCAGGGATGAGTCAATAAAAGAGCCCATGCCAGGTAATTCAATAAAAAGAAGGTATTACAGGAAACTTGTTATAGAAATGTTGGGCGAGCTGAAAGGACAAACAGGTGAGAGTGGGGCAACACAGAGATTAACAGCAGTAGGAATTCTCAACACTCATAGAGGAGCAAAGGCAGGAGTCAGCAATATCCTGGGAGCCAGGGCGATCCAACAAAGTCAGGATCACAAGGAAGGGGCTGTCTGGCAAAACCATGAAGGAGACATAGCCACTGCTGGAGATGCTGCCCAAAACAAAAAGGAGTAAAACTACCCAGGCTTCTTGCTTCTTCCTGCCTTTCAATCTCCTGCTAGTGCCTCCTATTAGCTGAACCTAGCCGGAATCCAGATATAATTAGACACTGGGAAGCATAATTTTCAGGAGGTTAGTCCCCTGCAATATAAAGAATGGAGAATGAAACTAGCTGCAAACAGATGACCTGCACAACATATTCTCATACCTTCAGAAGGCAAATCTATTTGAAAGCTATATGACAACCCACAATTTGTATGGATTTTTCAATACTTAGAGTATACTATCAAAGTATGACTATTTTATGGAGACTGAAGAGTAAAAACACAGATAACATTCTCGTTTTGCTAATTAATGTAATTTTAAAATTTTTATAAGTAGGAAGCAGTAGTAATAAATTAAAAGCAAATTCTAATTGAAAATGTACCTTTTGGTTATCACTTGAAAAACTATTTATGTCTTAGATCTTAAACTAATATATACTTATACTGTAATCATTCAAGTAGTACCTTAAATCTTTATTGGATAGAGGAGGGCTATAACCAAACTCAATCAACCATAATTAAGTGATACATTCCTCTTTTTGCTGCAATGTCACTTTTAAAATATAGGAAGTTTGTTCACGTGTACTGGAAGTTTCCTTCAAAGCAGCGTGTCAGTTGATTTGAATAAGCGGTTGAAGAGGTATATAAACAGGATTTCGATAAACACGGTCATATTTCTTCAACTGTTCTTTCCCAGGTCTTTAGGTTCAGGAATGTTACTGTACGAAAGGTCATCATTCTTAGGGGAAAGTTATTTGGGAATAAAATATTTTACTTCTTCTCCAAAAAGGAGGCAGAGGAAATAAGAAAGAGAAAAACATACAAGGCAATACATAACTATGTATGTTAGATATAGTTCAGCAAAGAGGTCAGAATTTTTTTTAAATGAAACACAAAAGAAGTTCAGTTTGTTTCGATTATAAGTCAGAAACAAAGAACAAAATTAAATTATTCACCTACAATTTAAAGCCACCAATATTTCTCTAACAGAATTTATACACTTGGTGAAATACCCCTTTATATTTCATAACTGTGCTGTTATCTCCAAAATATGCTATTTTTTTTTCTCTAAAAGAGATAATGGCCTTGTAAGGTGGCATGTTTCTGGAATAAAGTGATAGTATTAATAAGAAGGAAATTTGCATCAGATTTTATGTTAAACACATTGTTAAATAAAAACATTTGGATTATGTCCTGAGGACAACAGTGAGTCATGAAAGATTTTAAGCAATAAAGTAATATGAACAGTTGATTTGCATTTTAGCTTTGGTGGCATTGTTGAGGATGGAGCAGAAAGAAGTTGTGTCAGAATTATCAGTTGAAGTTGATTGCCAGATGTTATGCTATGTCTATTTTATATAGCATCCCTAATTTGCATAATAATTATATGATATAGTTATTTATTTTCCTAATTTTACAGATGAGTAAACTTTAAGTATATCATCAGCATGACGTAACGAGTAAAGATTATATATGACTCTAGGTCTGTCTGAAACCAAAACTTGTGTTTTTGTATTATACTTTGTTGCATCTTGTTTTGTTTTTGTTTTTTGTTTTAAGTTTATTTAGATAATACCCTCCAGATTCACCCATATTGTCATGAATGGCAAGGTATTTGTCATATATGTCATAAATGTCATAAATATTTCCTTCTTTTTATGGCTGAATAATAATCCATTGTATATATGTACCACATTTTCTTTACCCATTTATCTGTCAAAGGACATTCAGGTTATTTCAATATCTTGGCTATTGTGAATAATGCTGCAATAAAGTTAATTTCACAGAAACAGAGAATTGCAATTGTCAGACGCTGGGAGGAAGAGGAAATGAGTTGATGCAGGTCAAAGGGTACAAATTTTCAGTTATAATAAGTTCTGAGGCTCTAACGTATAACGGGTTCTCAAATCACATCGTTTCATGTTGATGAGATACCATAGGAACTTAACTCTTGTTTATATCAATTAGCCTGTGGTAAAATCGGTTTCACTACAAGTTGTTTCATTTCAAGTTTCAGAACCTATAGACAAGTCTAGATGAAGACGTGCTGTACAGCATGGTAACCAAAGTTAATAATAAGGTATTATATATTTGAAAGTTGCTGAGAATAAATCTTAAGCATTCTCACCAGACACAAAAAAAAGTTAACTATGTTAACTATGTGAGGTGAAGGATGTATTAATTATCTTGATTTTGGTAATTATTCTAAAATATATTTATATCTATATCAAATCATTACTTTGTACTCTTTAAATATATACAAGTATATTTGTCAATTATTCCTCATAAAGTTAAAAAACAAAGGATATCATCCATTTAGAGATCTAAAATAAGAAAAGTTTAGGTGAGACGTTAAGCTAAAAAACTGATTTCTAATGTACTTATGGGACATTTTCATACTGTGCTAAGAATGAAGATTTCTTTCAAAAGAAAATATAATATTAATTTTTAAAAATTACATAAGTAAATGTAAATTCCATTGGAGAAATTAAAAATTTTATGTTTTCATTTCCATCATTTTGAAATAGTATGTAAATAATTGATCCATAAATTTCTTTCACTGACCCTCTTCCTTGCAACAGTAATTTAAAAAACATATTAAATCTCTCAGGATAACCAAATAATTTGAAGTATAAATTACAGTGCTCTTCTCATATTCCATACACGTATACTCATATCTATCATAAAACAATACTCAAATTGCATATGATGGTACTCAAATTGCATATGATGGCAACCAAACATAGTATTTATTTGAATTACTTATTTTATTTTTTTAAATCACTTATTTTAAACAGGTAGAATTTTTTTTTTCATTTTTCTTTATCACAAAAACTTTTCCTATTTATCTTACTACCTAAGGAGTAATTGTCAACAATATATGTCATAAATATGTCATAAATTGACCTATAATAGATAACATGTATATGGAATTGTTAAAAGTATGGCCTTTGGAGCCAGGACAGTCACAGTTTCATATTCAGCTACACTGTTTGTCAGTCATGCACTTCAAGGTAAATAGCTTTATATCCCTAAGCATCAGTTTCCTCACCTACAAAAAGAGATAAAATACCTCAGAAGGTTTTTGTGAGTATTAAATGAGATAAACTATATACATTATTTATCACAGTGTCTGGCAAACAATAAGCAATTAAGCGATAATTTTATTGGCTTCTCTCCCTAATATTTTTGTTGTTGTTAACGTTAAACTTTCATTTAAAATGTAAAAATATTTTATTAATCTTAAAATCTCTTTATGAACACTATCCTCTCTCATTTATTCATATATTTATTGAGCTCTTGATAGTACACTAGGTGCTGGAGAACAAAAATTAATAAGAAACCACCCCAGACTTCACGGAACTTTTAATGATAAAGGAAAAGTAAGACAATTAAATGACTGCAATGCAATAAGGGTTATCACAGAAGAGCCTAAAAGGTACCTGTAAATAGAGAGATAAAGACAGCCAAACCCGCCCAAGATGTACTGTTTCTCAGAAGAAGAAATGCTGGACTGAATCAAAATTAACATTTCACCAGGGAGAGAAAGGGATCTGGAGCACAGAGAAAACAGCATCTGCAAAGTATGAAGGCTTGAGAGAAGCTGGTGGATTAGAGAAGAGCAAACAATTTTTTTTTTTTTTTTAATGCCTACAGCATCTAGTATACCTACGTGGTCTTCCATCCAAGTACTAACCAGGTCCGACCCTGCTTAGCTTCCAAGATCAGATGAGATCAGGCACGTTCAGGGTGGCATGGCTGTACGAAGAGCAAACAATTAAATATAGCTTTTTCACAAAGCTATCAGAAAGTTAATCTTTCCCCATCTTTTTGTTGCTCAAGTTACTTCATTCAAAAAATAAATATGCTATTAATTTAGTGCCTAACTTTGTAAGCTTTCTGCTCAGTTCTGTGGGAGAGCAGGGATTAATCAGACTCAGATTCTGTCTTAAAGTAGGATATAGTCTAATAGAAGAGAACAAAAGAAGTTTTTTAAAAAAATTATAAAAAGTGTCACATGTCTCTAAAGAGATAAAATTAGAGCGGTGTGGCTATTTTCCCAAGGGAAATAATATTTACAGAGAGGGGTATAGGGGAAAAACAGATTAAGGATTCATAGGAGAGTTCATATTTGACCTGCAGACCTTATTTCTCATAAGGAAAAAATTAATTATCCGTCAGCTCAAGGCTAGGCAATGTGCTAGGCACTTTACATATTACACAACTCTGAAAGAAAAAAATACTTATGGAGGCTTATCTGAAAGCAATATACTTCATCCACATGAATTAATACTCCCCATTCATTCACTGATCTATTAATCACTTTACTCCTTCTCAGCAGTCCGGATGCACCTACAGAATCCTTCTCAACAAAGCATACCAGGCAACCACAGCCAATAGCTCAGAGTTAGCACGTAAGAGAAAAGCCCTCACACTTCACTATTTTAAATCTGAAACAAATTCTTGAATTAGATAAAATGAAAGTTGCATATGTCAAATGAATTGTTTCAAGTGGTAAGTGAACTGCTTTACCAAAAATGCCCATTAGCATTACATTGAAGGATGTTACAAAATACACCCCTATGAAATATATTGCTGTAAAAACCACAGGGATATTGTTGAGGATGCTGTTCATCACATTTCAGAGTATGCTTTAGGAAGCCCAATAGGGAGAATTTCTGTTAGATTTCAGTACCTGTTTATTTTTATCTCATGGACATTGTTTTTCTCTTGGAACTGGCTGCCAGAAAACTCATAGTTAAATTTGTAATCTACCTATATCAAATTTATGGATCTCACAGCATGCATTTTATGTATTCATACAGCTAAATTTTCTTCTGCTATTTCTCCTTTCTGAAATTTCCTCATTATCTATTTTTTAAATAGTATTTTATAAATACTTTGGTGAAATGGCTGAATTTTAAGCAATTAAAATATTTTTTTTAATTTTTCTTTAATGAAGATATAAGATAGGCATCATTCACCATTAAAAGATGAAAAAACCATGGCTCTGTTTTCAATTCAGAATTTGAACTGCAGTCTGACTCCAGAGGATGTCACTTAACCACTCTACTATATTGCAAGACTTATGTACTGCTTGTACAGATCCAGTTGACATAAATAATCATTTATACATTTGGGGGGAAATATGAATTATCATTTGGTTACTTTGTGGGTAGATTGGGCAATTTATGTACCAAACTTTTCAGAAAGGAATGGAAAAAGATAAGTATAGTTAAGGAAAAGATGTTCTAGGAAAGGAATCTGGATTATTTCATACTATAGGTAAACCAAAACAACACATAATCTTTAAAATGAGGATAATTCCTACTCTCACAGAGTTATTTGTGTAAACAGCCTCCATGTCTTTGCTTGAGGTATAAAGAATTCAAAAGGCATTTTCTAGGCACCAAGTATATCCTGGACTACACAACAGTAGTTGATTCAAAGAAAGAAGACATTGTTCCTAATGATGTGGACAGTGTTCATATTTGACAAGAAGGACACTATAATACTGTGCTATGGGTTGAATTATGTCTCCCCAAAATTCATATGTTGAAGTCCTAACTGCCAGTACCTCAGAATGTGACCTGACTAGGATATAGGATCTTTACAGAGGTAATCAAGTTAAAATAAGGTCATTAGAGTGGGCCCTAAACTCAATATGACAAGTGTTCTTATTTTTAAAAAAGGTGGGGGGAGATATTTAGAGACAGATGTGCACAGAGAGAACCCGATGTGACAATGAAGGCAGAGATTAAGGTGATGTTCTACAAACAAAGAAACAACAAAGATTTCTAGCCAAACACCAGAAGCTAAAAGAGAGGCATGGTACAGACTCTTCCTCAAACACCCTTGGAATGAACCAAACCTGCCAACACTTTAATCTCACACTTCTACCCTCCAGAACTGCAAGACAATAAATTGCTGCTGTTTAAGCCACTCAGTTTATGGTTCTATGCTATGGCAGCCCTAGAAAACTAAAACAACATGGAATAAACAAAGAGCAACACCCTGCATAAACAAGTTTTCAATTGTTGATATAAGCAACCAATGTTCTTAGGGTTCAGAGAACTGGCATGTCCATTCAAACACATAACACACACATACACCATACACACACACATACACACATGCATACACATTACTAAGAAACAAAAACAACTGATTATTTTTAAAATAAAAGTATCTTAAATTAAAAATTATCGTTCTCATTAATATTTTCAACATATTCTGAATATCTACTATGTGCTACTCAGAGTAAGAGGCTCAGCATATAAAGAATTTAACAAGATACAATCCCTACTAGATAGGAATTAACAATCAAGTCCTGACCTCCCCTTTTAGAATACCCAAAGCATATGTTCATTATGATGCCATATTACTTTTGCTGTCTTGTTTGTGTTCAATTGAATTTGTTCTCTCATTACTTCTTTATAGAGAAGTATCCTGTCTCACAAAGATTAAGTTCTGTGAGCATGTCATACTGAACCAGATACATGGTAGACATTCAAAAATTAATGATTTATATAGTCAAATTATGTCCATTTTGTCCCAAAATAAATTAAATCTGGATAAGTACTTTATAAAATATAAGATACTGTACAAATATTCATTAGTATTACCATTAAACCTCTAATCATTTATAGCAACAACATAGCATTTCATTTTAAGTATTTCCAAGTTAATTCCTTCAAAATTGACTTTTCCCTGACAACTCGTTTCATTCTAGTGAAATAAATGTGTTGAATCACACTAAATGGTCAAATGAAACCAGATTCTAAAAGAACCTCACAAGACAAGCTCAAAAGCAAAGGCAGTTAATACACTCACCACTTTCAAAGCAAGCATCAAATATAAGATGTCCTTTCTTGGGCTGTCCACAGTATCCACTTGGAAACACCATATATTTGCTCACGTTCCCTCCGATGGCATCGTCATTTCCCACATCACTGCCTATTTTTTAAAAAATTGGCTCATGTTAAACAAAAATCAAAAATAACTTAGTAATATAAGTCCAATTAGATTTTTATCATTAATTTCCCTCCTCCCTCATACATTTTTTGCTAATCCAGGCAGTAAGAAATTAACTACACATTATGGTAGAATACAAAGAAAATGCATTTTGAAATCAGAAAGATACGGGATCAAATCTCATCTGTACTACATACTAATTCTCTGTGATGCAAAGCAATCAATTTAATCCCTTTAAGCCTCAGTTTCTCTCATCCATAAAAAAGAGAATAGCAAAATCCATCTTTCAAAATCGTGCTATGAGAATTAGATATGAAAAAAATCTAGAATGACTACTGAAATCCACAAGATGTTCATTAAATTGTATCAATTATTTAATAATAATGGTAATATATTTAATTTGTCACAAATATATAGTAAATCATTTTGAATAAAGCAATAGTTCTATAACTAGCATAACTACTAATGTCCTACCAGAAATGATTTGAGAACCAATGAATTAGCACAAAAGTTATATTTCCTAACAGGAGCTTTAATTTTTAAAAGATTTATGTTTCATTTCCACATAGGATGTAGAAACCTAGAAAGATTATTCCTTCCACCTTAACAAAAAATATCCCAGAGACTGCACTCATTCTGGCAGTCAGATGGGACTGGGCAAGACCGACAGACAAACTCGACCTCTCAGTGACTACACAGTCCAGGCCAACTGTCTGGCCACAGGTGCCCCTGGATGAGGCCGCCCTGCATGCCCCAACACTTCCCATAGGTTTATCTGTTTTATTGCTTACTACAAATACCCTTGGACTAATTTATCAATTTAAAAATATACACAGGTAGTGGATGACCTTGGCCTGCATGATATCCCCTCCCAAGAGGCACCAGAACTAATACAATAGGAGACTGGCTTCAGACCACAACAGAGTACCACCCCATTAGCCCCACAAATGGCACACCCAAAGGGTGGTCTCAGCAGGCACCAGAACCTGCTGGGAGAAGCCCATTCCATGGGGTAAGCCCCCAGCAAAGCGGTTCATATGCTATGGGCAAGTCAGCCTGATGGTCAACAGCAATCAAGACTCAACTACAGCAGAAGGGCACACACAACCCAAAGAAGAATATTCCTGGAGTAAGGATATACAGAAGAAGCCACCTCAAGACTGGTAGGAGGGGATAAGACACTGAATGGGCTAGTCCTACACCCACGTGTGGTGGTTAAAAATCAGGAAAAATATCTCAGCTGCAGACGTCCCCTCTGAAGAGCGAGGGGTCTCAGTTCCACACAAGGCTCCCCAGCCCAGGGTTCTAGTGCCAGGAAGTGAAATCTCTAGAACTTCTAGCACTGAAAAGCATCAGGGATTGTGGCTTACTGAAACAGAAGGCATCTGAAGTCCCAGATATTCCTCATAAAGGCCCTGCCCATGAACAGACTCACTTGCTGTAAGTTCCAGAGCTGGGGCAGCATCTGGAAAGGTGCCAGGGACAGCTAGGGAGGAACTGTATTGCCTGGCTTCAAGGCAAAGGCTAGAGGGGCAGCTTTCTCCTAGACAGAAGTGCTGGCAGAATCCAGCACTTTGTTGAGTCTTCCCATCACCCAACCTGCACACACAGGTGGGCACAATATCTGAGTCTCCATCAACCTAGCTAACACTGTTTGCTCTGTCCTGGTGATTCCCTGAGAAACTCCCCACCCCAGTCCCACCCAACTTGCAGGCCTACCCAAGCCACTTTCAGTGGTCTTTCCATACAAATGGCCTGTCTTGGTTCATGCTGCAGACTTTCCCAAAATCTCTCAAAGGTTCACAAACCCCAAACAAGCAGCATATGGTCTCAGTGTACCCTGTACCTCTTGCTAAGCAGCCCCAAGCCAGGCGCTATTGGCAGTTAACCTCGGTTCACAGCTTAGCTTCTGCCAGGCACCTCCAAGACCAGCAAAAGTAGAAATCATCTGCAGATCACTTTGTAGCTCATATAAGTGGTCCTGGGAAGCGGTTAAACTTGGTCTACAACAGTGCCCCTCCCAAAAGGCTCCAGAACCAATATACCTGGCGGCCAGCTTCAGAAGACACTAGTGCTGGCGGCCAGCTTCAGAAGACACTAGTGCATCACCTAACCATCTTCACAAATAACACACAAAGGGAGGACTCGGCAGGCAACATGATAAAGTGAATTCTGCTCCAAAGGGTCAGCCCCTGCACAACAGCATCTCTACTATAGTCATGGCCAGTCCTCACAACCAATTAGCCTGAGGGTAAATCCCTCCCATTGACATGCCAACAGCAATCAAGTCTCAACTACAACAGGAGAGCACACACAAGAAACACTCCTGGAGTACCCAGCTCAGATGATCAAGAGAGAGTGCGCCCCTGGACTCCACAGAACACCTACTTCATAACGCCACTTTACCAAGACTGAGAGATGTAGCAGGTCTACCTAATACATAGAAACAAACATAGAGAGGCAGCCAAAAAGAGAATACAGAAAAACATGGCCCAAATGAAAGAACAAAATAAAACTTCAGAAAAAGAACTAAATAAAATGGAAGCAAGCAATCTACCAGAGACAGAGTTCAAAACACTGGTTAGAAGGATGCTCAAAGAACTCTGTGAGAACTTCAACAAAGAGATACCAAGTATAAAAAAAGGACACAGAACTCATTTAAAAAGTCAGAAATGAAAAATGCAATAACTGAAATGAAGAATACATTACAGGGAAACGACATCAGATTAGATGAGTCAGAGTTTTGAATCAGTGATTTGAAAGATAAGGTAACAGAAAACAATCAATAAGAACAGCAAAAAGAAAAAAATTTTTTAATGAGGATAATTTTAGGGACCTCTGTGACAACATCATGTATGCCAACATTCACATTGTAGGGATACCAGAATGAAAAAAGAGAGCAAGGAACTGAGACTCTATTTGAAGAAATAAGGACTGAAAATTTCCCTAACCTGGCAAAGGAAATAGACATACAAGCCCAGGAAGCACAGAGAGTCCCACGTCATAATTAAAATGCCAAAGGTTAAAGACAAAGAGAGAATCTTAAAAGCAGCAAGAAAAAGGCAGCTAGTTACCTACAAGAAAGCTCCCATAAGACTGATCTCTCAAGAGAAACTCTGCAGGCCAGAAGAGATTGGCATGAAACATTCAAAGTGATACAAAGTAAGGACCTACAACCAAGACTACTCTACCCAGCACAGCTATCATTTAAAGGAGAGATAAAGAGCTTCCCAGACAAGAAAGAGCTAAAAGAGTTCATCACCATCAAATAAGTATTATAAGAAATGTTAAAGAGACTTCTTTAAGAAGGAAAAAAAGAACATAAATATGAATAATAAAATGGCAATATCTATGTACTTATCAATAATCACTTTATATGTAAATGAATGGGTTAGAAAACAAGATTTATTCATGTGCTGTCTACAGGAGGCCCACTTCATATCGAAAGACACAATTGATATTTTTAGAACATTTCACCCAAAAGCAGCAAAATATATATTCCTTTTAAGAGCACATGGTCCAAGATAGACCACATGTTAGGCCACAAAACAAACCTCAATAAATTTAAGAGGATTGTGTATCTTCTCCCACCACAATAGCATGAAACTAGAAATCAATTACAAGAAAAAAACTGAAAAATACACAAACATATGGAAGCTAAATAACATGCTACTAAACAAAAAATGGGTTAACAATGAGCTCAAGGAAGAAACTGAAAGATACACCAAATGAAAATGAAAACACAGCAATCCAAAATCTACAGGACACAGAGCAGTCTTAAGAGGGAAATTTGTAGCGATACAGGCCTACTTCAAAAAACAAGAAAAATCTCAAATAAACAATCTAACATTACACCTTAAGGAACTAGAAAAACAAAAGCAAACAAAGCCCAAAGTGAGGAGAAGGAAATAATAAAAATCAGAGCAGAAATAAATGAAATAGAGTTTTAAAAAGCAATAAAAATATTAATAAAACCAAGAGCTGGTTCTTTAAAGGATAAATGAAATTAATAAACCTTTAACCAGATTCATCAGGAAAAACAATGAGAGAAGGCAAAAATAAAGAAAATCAGAACTGAAAGAGAAGTAACTGACACCACAGAAATACAAAGGACTGTAAGAAAATACTGCAAACAATTATATGCCAACAAATTGGACAACCTAGAAGAAATGGATACATTCCTAGAAACATACAATCTTCCAAGACTGAATCAACAAGAAACAGAAAATCTGAACTGACCCATTACTACTAATAAAATCAAATCTGTAACCAAAACTCCCAACACACAAAATTTCTGCACCACATGGCTTCACAGGTGAATTTTACCAAATTTTCAAAGAAGAATTAACACCTATCCTTCACAAACTATTCCAAAAACATTCAAGAGTATGAAAAGCACCCAAGCTCATTCTACAACAGCACGATTACCCTGATTCCAAAACCAGACAAAAACATTACAAAAAAGAAAATTATAGACCAATATCCCTGATGAATATAGATGCAAAAATCCTCAACAAAATATTAGCACACTAAACTTAGCAATACATTAAATATTGGGGGTTTTTTTGTTTATCTGTTGAGAGCATAGGAAATAAGATATATTTTAAATTTATCAAAAGAACAAATAGTATTTTTACATTTGCAGTTTACTAAGATAAACAGTTGTGACATAATGAGAGACCAGATAGTAAAAGAAAGCAAAACACCACAAAAGATGCATATACTGACATAAAGACAGAAAGAGGGGGCAGGGAGGACTACAGCCTATAATGTTAATGCAATATAAATGGTTGATCATTGAAATACATAAGGCTGGAAATGAGAAGTTATTATTATCAAAGAAATCATATCTCGATTACATTACACATGTACATAAAACCATTCAAAATGGCGTTTACAGTAATACAAAATCATCTAAGGTGACACAGAATAATGGAATAATTATTGCTCTGGAATAAGAACTTGTAATTTCTTGACTGTGCATTTTAAAGTTCAGCACATAGCTGTTTCACCCAAATTTTGAAATCAAATTCTTTACTCTAATTTTAAAATACCTCTACATTTAGCTAAGGCAGCATGAATTAATATCAAAATTTGGATTTCAAAGTCACATAGATCTGAGGTTGAATCCACCTAACTCAGATATATATATAATGTAACCTTTTTTAAAGAAATTTAACCTAACTTCTTTGAGCCTGTTTGCTTATTTTGTTCTGAAGGTTACAGAAAATATATGTAAATCACTTAGAATATATTATTTACTCAATAAGTAGTTGGTTATTATTATTATCATCATCATTATCATTATCATCATCATTATTAAGACACCTGTATCTGGAAATTTATTTAACAAAAAGAATAAAAGATTCAATTATATAAAGTATAAGAGAGGATTCAGAAAAGGAAGGGAACAATTTAAATTGACATTCATAAAGAACGTCTTAGTGAAAGTATTTTATTTCAAGTAAACACTGAATACTGTTATATCCAGTTAAATTATACACTATAAAACACCATTATTATAGTGTGTAAAATATTTGTTTCCAAACACAGAGACAGAGTTACACATTGAATTTTTTCAGTTTAAGGAAGTTAGAGACAAAAGAGAAAATAAAACAACTGAGATTTATTTTTAAGGAAATAAAGATATAATCCTGTTGTTACTATTATTTACATGTTTTTAAAAATATAACATCAATAACAAATATTTAGTAATAAAATTTATGAATATATTTTGTGGAGGGAAAAACAACAAATGATATATATCTAAATATGTACCGAATGTAACAATATGATAATTATATCTTATTTTATTCTGATAAATAAGCTTGCTGAGGCATCTAGAAATAGACTTTAGGACTGCACAAAATTTTTGACATTTAAGTGCATTATGCTAATGATGGATGTGAAAAAGTTTCAATTTGTTTTATTTTCACATGGAAAACTACACAAAAATTACTAGCAATTCATATTGGTCAAATGAGGAAAAAATCTTAGTAATTAAACTGACCTTATATAAAACACTTTTTTCTACCTCTTGGGCTAAAACACCTTGGGAGAAGTAACAAATTACCTCTATGTATATGTGACATGCAGTTAAAGGGATCTGTCAAAAGTTCCATTATAAAGCCATATTTCCAAGGCTTCATAATTTTGAGAGAAAATTTCATTGAAGATGAGACTTAACCCACAAATTCTCAGCCAAGAAAGTAAATCTAAAATTCCTAATGTAGGGTGTTTTAGGAAAGAGAATCTATTGACTGGTGGGCTCTAATCTCAATCAGCTACAGCCTACTATATAGCTTCCTCCTAGCAGTTTATAAAATATGTTTGTTCTCATTAGAAATATATTTACAAGACATACTGAAAGGATGCAAAACACAAAAACTTTTTAAAAAATAATTTCTTAAATATACATATCCTATTTCTCTCTAGGCACATGTATCTATAATACAAATAAGATGTCTAGATTTGTTAAGCTACAAATCAATCACAGGATGTTTCAATTACCAAATATGTATGGAAGATCTATTTTGCACCCACCCCATTTTGTGCCCAGAACTAAGGACACTATATAAGAAAAATAAGCTATAAATCAACCTATTGTTTAATAAAAGAATAAGGACGTACTAACAATTAATACACTCTCAAAAAGCTGACCATCTGGTTAAGGACTAAACTGAAAATAATAAAATATATAATGAAACAATATATTTCTGTAAGAAATGAAAATTGAATACCGACAGTATAGTTTGGTGCCATGGGGTTTGGAGAAATATGGGCCTAAGGCTAAATCCTTGCTTGGCTACTTTTTAAGTGTATGACCATGGATGAGTCCCAATTCAGCAAGCTATGGTCTTGGACCTCTCTATTTTCATCCTACAGCCTTTCAAAAGAAATAGTTGGCCCATTTTTCCCTAAAAGAGTGGTTTGCATCTAATTTCCCAACATTTTCCAGTAAATGATCTCCCACCTCTGATCTTACCAAGATTCTTCTTATATTTACTCTATTTTGTATTACAGCTAATTGCATATGCCTTAATGCTCACATCCCACTTAAACACTAACGTTCCACTTATGTGTTAATCATAGTGCAGAGAACTACATATTCTTTGATTACTATCAATAGGAACACCTGCATTTACTGTAGAACTAGAAAATGCTAGATATAAGGCAATATCAATAAATACTTTTTGAATTGAAAATTCAATTAAAAAAGAATTTCTTCTAAGTATAATTTTCTATTTTACCAAATGGGAGCAATTTTTTTAATTGCCTCCTGCGCTTGGGTATGGGGTTATTAATTCATTTAACAAAGTATTTATTTATAACTCTTATGTACCCACTATTCTATGTTCTAGTAATACAAACATAAATCTTAAAACTTCCTGTCCATTAAGGATATTAGTGGAAGAGGCAAACCAGTAATCCACTACATTATAGTATAATGTGATAAATACTAGAAATGTGAGGTAAGCTCTACAAGAATACAGGGTAGCAACATCTAAAATTTCCCCACAGAAGACTTTCTGAACCACCTTTAAAATATATATAAAAATTAGCCAGGTGAAGAAGTCTGAAAAGAAGTTCCAGGAAGGCTTTACATAGAAGAACAAGGTAGGAATGTGTAGAGGGAGACAGGAACTAGTTGATACAAGGCCTTGTACAGCATGCTAAGAAGTTTAGATTTTATCCTGAAAGCAGTAAAAATCTACCCCTGAAGGATCTAAAGCTGGGCAAAGTACAATCTAGCCTTGGGGCTCAGAGCCCAGAACATTTTCACAGAGAGAAAAGAAGAAAGTTGCCTCTGTGGTGATGACTTGAGCATAACAAGTCAAGTGGTGGTAACTGAATAAGGGAGTCAGGAGGGCTAGAGGAACAAGGAGTCTGGGATGCAGATTTGGAGACCATTCTTCCACATAGATTGCACTATTTCACGAAGGCATGATGATGGATCAGCCTTTGGAGAATTTACATATGTGATCTTGTCAAGCTCTACAACTGCATTCTGGTTCCTAAATTAGACTTGTAATTCTAAATGAAATTTTAATTTACATGCTCAAAACAAAATCCTTAAAAACAACATCTGGCTGGTTTTCCTAATCTATTTCTGCCAGATTCAATATTCAAAGAGTTCCAGCACAGTATTTCCCAAACCATAGCCTATCAGAGGTCTCTGGTGGTTCTCATTAATCTCCCTCAGTATCTCACTCAGTATCCACTCTGTGTCAGGCACTGTATTAGGTGCTGCAGATCCAGAAATTAATAAGACTTAGGATATTCTTCAAGGAGTATAGGCAGTGGAATGGAAAAGTAAACAAAAATTGTTTTACATTCTCTGATAGACATGTACACTGTACAATAGAGACTTAAAGAAAGAGGTAATAAACCCCCCATGTTGGGGAAAAGTGGGGGAAGAACCCAGAATGTTTTTCTAGAGAAAAAGTAACAAGTGACACTTGAATTGAGTCATCAGTAGGTGCCTCTCAGGCTGCCAAGGTATGAAGCTCCAATTCTGGAAAGAATAGGTTGCGCTGAAATAAAAGGCCCAGAAATTTATGAGAATAGCCTACAGATTTACATAAAAGTAAGATTGTGGATAACCTTACATGTTTATTAAAACTGTAGTTTATCTCATAAACAATTGAAATTATAAATAATCTTAAGTAGTAAAACTATAACATGTACTTTGGACAATATAAAAACCCCCTCAAGTAGTAGTGGGGATAATGCATTAGAAAGGGATGAGATTATTAAAAGGCTGAAGCAATAGTCTAGATGAGAAATGATGAGAGTAAAAGCAGTGGAGATGAAGAGTAGAATAAAAATGAGAGCTATCCAAAAGGCTTGCTGAGTTATTAGGTATTGTTACTCCCCTAATTCTTGTACCTCGCTCTTAGAAGTACATTTCTCTTATAAATGGATCAAAGATGATAAGTGAATATAAGTGAAAAGATGATAAAAATCAAGAAATAGCAATTTTCAAACACGGCAATATTAAATTCTCACATTTTCCAAAAATATCTGATCACTCAAAGAAGTTCAAAGATTTTATTCAAGACTTAAAGAAAATAAATGTTATTACATAGTTTTTTCAGATATTTCAAAAATACAAGGGCTAGCCATAAGCATAAATGTCAGACTCAAGATTCAAACAATCTTCATAAGCAAAGATGTTAGGCCAAAATTAACAAAGACAAAAATAGAACCTTGCACTAAGCTTGTGGGGAAAAAAAATCAATTGCACAAATATGGATCTAGCTAAGTGGAAGGAAATGTGAAAAAAATCTCAAAGTTTTGGTTAATCAATATTACAAAAAAAGTCAACACAACTTGTGAAAACATTGGTAGTGGTTATCTTGATCGCATAAAATAATAGGTTTTAATGAATTATGTACTGCTGATCAGACTATAGTTGAAGCACATTTGGTCCCTCTCAGGCATCACATTTTAAGTGAGGCACAATTTAGTATTTACATAGGAAGAGAATCATGACCTTGTTGAGTCATCTAAAATCCATATCCAGTGAGGAGAAACCGAAAAAAATAAGTGACAGTAACAAATTCATTTTTATATCCACAACACAATAGATATTCCTAATGTTTATTAAATAAATGAAAACAAAAAAAATCTGAAGGGATATTTGTTTATTTAAAAAGAAACAAATAAATTGTAAGATGTGGTTTCTATTCTCAATAAGCTTATCCTAAGGAGAGGATTTAATCAATATATGTGAAATAATTAAAGAATAATTATTTACACAATAATTATTTACACAATTAATTATTTTCACATATATTGATTTAATCAATATATGTGAAATAATTAAAGAATAATTATTTACACAGTAACAAACTGTATTCTGTACAACATAAAAAAAAAAGGTAGGGATTGCTGAGAGATGAACTTACCAAAAGGCCTCTTATAGTTGGGGGAACTTAAGTTATGGACAGCTTTTGGTTTTAAAAATTTCATCAACTGACTATTTTGATAATACTTTTGTTCTTTTTTGAGTTCACTTAAGTGATAACATATTTTTTTTCTACTTTCCAATATATGTGTGGGAAAATAAACTTAAAATGCAATGGCTAAATATCTCAGGTAATTTCTATACTTCTGGCAAAGAGGATTTTATTTAAAAAAATGTTTTAGGTCTTGAGGTAGGGTGATACTCTAAAAAGAATTTGAAAAATGATGGGAAGGTAAGTTGTAATACATGACTTAAATAGAATTCCAATAAATGAGACACAGAGTCTCTTATTACTCAAAGGCTAAACATATTTGTTTATAAATAAAAAAATAAAAGACTTTAACACCCATTGGCACCAATGGACAGATCTTCCAGACAAAAATTCAACAAGGAAACGATGGGCCTAAAAGACACTCTAGACAAGATAGAATTAATAGATATTTTCAGAGCATTTTATCCCAAATTAGCAAAATATACATTATTCTCAAGTGCACATGGAATATTTTCCAAAATAGACCACATATTAGGACACAAAACAAGTCAATAAATTTAAGAAGATTGAAATCATATCAACCATCTTCTCTGATCACAATGGTGTAAAAAAAAATTAATTACACGAAAAAAAAGAGAAAAATACATAACACATGGAGGCTAAATAACATGCTACTAAACAATGAATGTATTATCAATGAGATCAAGGAAAAAATAAAAAAATACCTAGAGACAAATGAAAATGAAAACACAATGACTCAAAACCTATGGGACATAGCGAAAGTGGCCTTAAAATGAAAATTCATAGCAATATACGCCTATCTCAAGAAACAAGAAAAAAAAATCAAATAAACAATCTAACCTTACACTTAAAAGAACTAGAAAAAGGGCAGAAAAGAAAGCCCAAAGTGAATAAGAGGAAGGAAATAATAAAGATCAGAGTAAAAATAAACTAAATAGAGTCTAGAAAAACAATACAAAAGATAATGAAACCAAGAGCTAGTTCTTTGAAATGATAAACAAAATTAACAAACCCTTAACCAAACTCATCAAGGAAAAAAGAGGGAGGACTAAAATTAATAAAATCATACATGAAAGAGGAGAAATAACCATGGACTCTACAGAAATACAGAGGATCATAAGAAAATATTATGAGGAATTATACACCAACAACAAATTAGACAATCTGGAAGAGATGGATACATTCCTAGAAACATTCAAGCTTCTAAGACTGAGTCAAGGAGAAACAGAAAATCTAAACTGACCGATTACCACCAATGAAATGAAATCAGTAACCAAAAACCTCCCAAAAAACAAAAGTCCTGAATAAGATGGCTTCAAAGGCAAATTTAACCAAACATTCAAAGAAGAATTAACACCTATTCTTCTCAAACTATTCCAAAAAATTCAAGAAGAGGGAAGGCTCCCTAACTCCTTTTATGAGGCCACCATTATCTTGATTACAAAACCAAAGACATTACCAAAAAAAAAAGAAAACTATAGGCCAATATCTCTTATGAACATTGATGCAAAAATCCTCAACAAAATATTAGCAACCCAATTCAGCAATACATTAAAAATATCATACACCATGATCGAGTAGGATTTATTCCTGGGATGCAAGGTTGGTTCAATATCTGCAAATCAATTAATGAGATATACCACTTTAACAAATTGCAAGATAAAAAAACTCATGATCATATCAAAAGATGCAGAAAAAAACATTCAACAAAATCCAGCATCTATTTATGATAAAAACTCTCAGCAAAGTAGGAATAGAGGAACATACCTCAACATAATAAAGGCCATTTATGACAAACCTACAGCTAACATCATACTCAATGAGGAAAGGCTAAAAGCATTTTCCTTAAGATCAGGAACAAGACAAGGATATCCACTTTCACCACTCCTCTTCAACATTATATTAGCCATAGCAATAACACAAGAAAGAGATAAAAGTCATCCGAATTGGAAAGGAAGTAAAACTCTCGTTAGTTGCTGATGACTTGATACTATATAGAAAGAACTCTAAAGATTTCACCAAAAAGCTGTTATAACTGATCAATGAATTCAGCAAAGTAGCAGGATACAAAATTAATATTCGGAAGTCAGTGGCATTTTTATACACAATTATGAACTTTCATTAAGAGAAATTAAGAAAAAAATCCCATTTACAATTTCATCAAAAACAATAAAATACCTAGGAATCAAATTAACCAAGGAGGTAAAAGACCTGTTATAAGTCATTGAAAAAAGAAATTGAAGAAGATACAAATAAATTGAAGCATATACCGTGCTCATGGGTAGGAAGAATCAACAACATTAAAATGGCCAAAGCAATTTATAAATTCAATGCAATCCCTATCAAAATACCAATGGTATTTTTCAGAGAGCTAGAAAAAATAATCCTAAAACTTATATGAAACAATAAAAAAAAAATAGCCATGGAAATCTTGAGAAAGAACAAAGTTGGAGATATCAAACTGATATCAAACTGTACCTGATATCAAACTATACTACAAAGCTACAATAATCAAAACATGATACAGGAATCAATGGAATTGAATAGAGATCTCAGAAATAAATCCACACCTATATCTCAATATATTACAAAGGAGGCGAGAATATACAAAGGAGTAAAGACAGTTTCTTCAATAAATGGTGCTGGGAAAATTGGACAGATATATGTGGGGAAAAAAAAAACTGAACCACCTTCTTATACCATATACAAGAATAGACTCAAAATGTATTAAACAATTAAATGTAAGACCCAAAACCATAAAACTTCCAGAAGAAAATATAGGCAGTAAACTCTCTAACATTGCTAACAGTAATTTCTTTTCGGATATATCTCCCTGGGCAAAGGAAACAAAAGAAAAAATAAACAAATGGGACTACATCAAACTAAAAAATTTTTGTACAGCAAAGAAAACCATCAGCAAAACAAAAAGACAACCGACTGAATGGGAGAAGATATTTGCTTATGATACATCTGATAAGAGGTTAATATTCAAAATAAAGAACTCATAAAACTCAACAACCGAAAAACAATCCAATTAAAAAATGGGCAGAAGACCTGAACATATATTTCTCCAAAGAGGATGTACAGATGGCCAATAGACATATGAAAAGATGCTCATGGTCGCTAATCATCAGAGAAATGCAAATTAAAACCACAGGAGATATCACCTCACATCTGTCAGAATGGCTATCATCAGTAAATCAAAGAATAAGTGTTGGTGAGGATGAGGGGAAAAGGGAACTCTCATATACTGTTGGTGGGACTGCAAATTGGTACCATCACTATGTAAAACAGTTTGGAGATTTCTCAAAAAATTAAAAATGGATATACTTTTTGAGCCAACAAATGTACTTCTGGGTATTTATACAAAGAAAACCAAAACAACAATTTGGAAAGATCTATGCACCCTTATGTTCGTGGCAGCACAATTTACAATAGCCAAGATATGGAAGCAATCTAAATGCCCATCAACAGACTACTGGATAAAGAAGTTATGGTTCATATATACAATAAAGTATTACTCAGCCATTAAAAAAAATGAAATCCTACCATTTGCAATGACATGGATGGACCTAGAGGTTATTATACTGAGTGAAATAAGTCTGACAGGAAAAGGTAAATACCATATGACTTCACTTATACGCGGAATCTAAGGAACAAAAAGAACAAACTAATCAAAAACAGACTCACAAATATAGAGAACAATCTGGTGATGGCCAGCGGGGAGGAGAGTTGTGGGGCTGGGAGAATGGGATGAATGGTTAAAGAAGTACAAATTAGTAGTTGATAGATGGTCACGGGGATGGGGAGCACGGTATAGGGAATGCAGTTAGCATTAACATAATGGCTAGGTGTAGAGCCAGAGGAGAGAAAGAGCAATTAGGGGGATGGTTTTATAAACTATATAAATGTCTAACCAATGTATTATATACTTAAAACTAATAATAAAATAAAATTTAAAAATAAATAAATTTAAAAAGAAATAAAATTAAAAGAAATAAAATAAAATCTCTTTCATTTATCCTTGAATGTTAACAAAATTTAGAAATAATCAGATTGTATAAAACTCCTCTTCAACACTTCAATATATAACAAGTATTTCTGGTTTCCTCATATTACATAACAAAGTATCTTAAATAGAATACATAAGTCATAAACAGTTTAATTGCTTAATAAATGACTAAATGATAGTATATGTAGAAGCTCTCTCAAATTATGCTTATGTTATTTCAATAAGTTAAAAAGGTATGAAAATTATGTGTACTGAACTATTGTAGACAAAAAGAATCAATCAGAATTCAAAGTAGAATTTGGTTAAAACCAGTAAAAATAGCTAACATTTATTGAGAATTTACAATGTGTGAGATATTGGGTTAAGCATTTAACATATTATTTCATTAACGTAATAATCCCATAAATTATACAATAATCCCATAGGATTATTGTGTTATGAATGGAGTAGTTCTTATTCCTTTCCTTTTTCACATGAGAGAAGTGAGGCTCAGAAATGTTAAATAAGTTTCCCAATATCACACAGATAATAGAAAAGCCATAACACATTCAGCTCTGATTTCAAAATCACTAAATGCATTCATGCATTTATTTATTCAATAAGTAATTGAGTACCTAATGCTTACCAGGAACAATTCTAAGTGTAGAGACAGTGGCAGACAAGACAAACAACATTCATTCAGTGACTCTTGCAGCAAATATTATGAGCACCAATTATACACCAGACATTGTTCTTTGCACTTGGGATGCCACAGGAAACAAAGCAGTCAAACATCCCTGCTTTCATGAAATTTATAGTCTTGTTGGGAAGACATTCAATAAATATGTAATAATACTGTGGTACAGATGATATAATGGTCCCACCAAACTCAATTTCCTTTCTTCTCCTGGGTACAAAAGCTGACTACATTTCTCAATCTCTGTTGCAGTTAGATATGGCCATCTGACTGAATTCTAGCCAAAGTAACTGTATGCTTTCTATACACTTCTCTACATTCTCTTTCCTTATTCACCAATCAAAAAGAGAGAAGGAGAAGACTCTAGCAGACGAAAGAGTCATATTAAGGAAAGAGCTTAAATCCCTGTAGGGCTGCCTGACCATCTAACAAGCACAAAACTATGATCATAGTAAGAAACAAATCCTATTGTTCTAAGTTAATGAAATTTAGGCTTAATCTGTTATAACAATAATCCTACTCTTTTTTAACAGAAGTATGACAGGCAGTGATAACTGCCATGAAGAAAAATAAAATGGGTAAATGGGAATGAAAGGGAAGGAGGTACTATTTTAGATATAGTAGTCAGGGAAGGCCTCCCTAAAGAAATGACATTTTATATGGGACCTGAGCAAAGTGACAGAGTGATTTCTGTGAAGATCTAAAGGAAGAACATCACAGGTAGAATAAAGGACAAGTATAAAGACCCTGAAGCAGAAGCAAACTTGTAACTTTCAAGGAACAGAAAGAACTAACAAAAATTAAAAGCATAGTCCTATTATGAGTTTAATTGTAGGCTTTTGATACAAAATGGAAAAATGATCCAACAAGTTAACATAATCCTCCTTCCACAATATCACTGAAATGAAGATGTGTAAGAAAAGTTCTTATTTCTTTACCTATATCAATGGTTCTAAATCCTGGGCAATTCTGTCCCTCAAGGAACATTTGGCAATGTCTGGAGATATAGGTTTTTTGTTGTGTTTTTTTTTTTTTCATTAAAATTATTGGAGTGACATTGGTTAATAAAATCAACTAAGTTTCAAGTGTACAACTCAACAATATGTCATATATATATTGCATTGCGTGTTCACAACCCAAAGTTAAATTTTCACCATCACCAAATATTTGATCCCTTTTACCCCTACCTACCCCTATCTACCTCTCTCATCCCTCACTTCCCTCTAGTAACCACTAATACACTAGTCCATGAGTCTCTGTTTCTCATGTTTGCTTGTTGCTTTCAGTTTTATATCCTACAAATGAGTGAAATCATATAGTTTTCAACTTTTTCTGTCTGACTTATTTCACTTAGCATGATTATCACAAGATCCATCCATGTTGTCACAAATGGCAATATTTCATCTTTTCTTATGGCTGAGAAATATTCCATCATGTATATGCACCACATCTTCTTTATCCAATCATCTATCGTAGAACACTTTGGTTGCTTCCATGTCCTGGCCACTGTGAATAATGCTGCTATAAACATCAGGGTGCATATATCTTTGTAGATAAATGTTTTCAGGTTTGGGAGTAAATACCCAGAAGAGGGATTGCTGCATCATATGGTAATTCTATTCTTAGCTTTTGAGGAACCTCCACACTGTTTTCCATAGTGGCTGTACCAATTTACATTTTCACCAACAATATAGGAGGATCCCTTTTTCTCCACAACTTCTCCAACACTGTTATCACTGGTCTTGTTAATGATAGTCATTCTCACAGGTGTGAGGTGGCATCTCATTGTGGTTTTGATCTGCATTTTCCTGAGACATTTTTCATTGTCACAACTGTGGGAGATGCTACTAGTCATCTAGAAGGTAGAGGCCAGGGATGCTGCTAAAAAGTATATAATGCATAGGACAGACTCCTACAACAAAGAATTATCTGCTCCAAAATGTCAATAGTACCAAGGTGAAGATGTAACCTAACCTAATAAGGCAAGGAAAGCTGCTTAGAAACCAAATTTTGTATATACCCTGAAAGGTGAATAAAAGTTACTTTGGTGAACAGGAGATAATGGCTCAAGCTAATGGACTTCCAGCCCAAAGGCTAGCAAGAGAATATATCAGACACCACAGGAGAATTGATTAGATGAGAGCACCGTATATGAAGAAAAGCCAACAATGCACACCCTCCTCCACTCAGTAACGCTGGCCTTCTCATTCATTCCCAGGCCACTGCTTATATTGTTTTCATAACAAAGGCCTTCCTACCTTGAGATTAAGTGAACAGCAAATCTTAAAATTTAAGCCCTTGCCTTAAGAGCTTTATTATTCATTCCAAAACATTTCAATTTCAACTTTCTGGGTAATATAGTTCCATAAACACACACCAAGATCAGCCAACAAAATAGCAAAAAATAAAAGGCCAGAACAACCTCCTTTCCTGAAATTCATCCAGAAGCAAATAGTCTCTTCTCAATCCAGCAACCTAAGTACCTGCTTTGAATTTGGCAAGGATAATTTAAGTATTTTTTAAATGATTGTATTACAATCTATAAAAGCATTCTATTTTTCTATCTACATCCTCTATAAAATACATCTGACTTGCTAAAGCAGATCAGCTTTCAAATGTCTGATATAAGGTCTCTCCTTAATTCCAAGGAGGAATTAAATCCTTGTATTTAATTTTCTCTTTTAGTTTATGTGTTATGTCCTCTTGTATAATACCAATGTTTTTACAAATCACTATATTTTCTATGCTTACTCTCTTTACCATATCTTTCCTTTCTACCACATGCTTAACCACTACCATCTTAATCAAGCATCGTCCCCTAAAATAGTATACTACGTTTTAGAGGTTTCAAAATCATTTCTCTCCGAGATCCTTAGAAAAATACTATGAGATAGGCATAGTAAGTATTATTATTCCTAATTTGTGAATAAGACTAGATGTTGCCTATACCTCAAATTTCTGCTTTAAACTTTCCTCTTACCTTCAACTTCAATAATTTCTCTCTTTCCTTCTCTACCTCCTATCTCCAGTTCACTCCATTATTCATGCTAGTCTTCTACTATGACTCCTCTTTGAATCTCTCCAGTCCCTGTTCTTTTCTCTTTTCCAAATACTTCACAGGTTTGTCTAAGTCCTCAGCTCTTAGACATACCATAAGTAGAAACCCATCCTGGAAAAACTCAATGGAATATACTAGAAGCATTCCAGGGTCTTCAAGAAATTCCCTGAGAAAAAAGTCCACCAAGGTCAAAAAAGTGGAAAAAAAAATCCTACTAAGGTAGGGGAGCAGATACAAAAATCCATGGCACGATGTGTTCCTTTCCATTGTTATAATCAGCTATGTCTTCAAGTATAGCTGACATGCAGCAGGTATACTGGAAAGAGCCCCAATCTAAAATTAAACTTAGGTTCATATCCCTTCTGTGCCACTTATTGGGTGATCTTAAAGAAAGCCATTCTTCCTTCGTGGACTTAAGTTTCTTTATCTGTAAAATAAAGGACATTGAAATAAACGACCTCAGAAACTTCCACTTATAAAATCGCAATGGCTAACCAATTAAAAAAATAGATTTAAGATAAGACCTGTTGTGCATCTTTATTTTATTTAATTGGTTTGATATATAAAAAAGTGCATAATAAATGTTTGCTCAGTAACTAGGGAACGGGTCAGATAAATAATCAACAACTCTGCCAAGATCAAATGAAATGATGTTAAATAATCTTAATATCTTAGTGAATTCTTCACCTATTGGTTCTAACTGCAAACATCATCTGCTAACGTCAAGAGATTTTAGAAATTCAAGAAATAATTCCAACATATTTCCAACACTGTTCCTATACCTGACATGCAGCAAATATCACAATGATGCCTAAAGCCACATTTTGATTCCCAGAAAACAGAGCAGGCAGATCCAGAGGATGAAACAGGAGACCTGAAAGCTCATGTCAAAATGTGCTTGTGGTCTCCTGGGAAACTCCTCCAATTCAACAAGCTAAGAATATAATTCTACTTCACAGACACTACACTGATATATACTATTAAAGATTGACAGCTGCTCTTTAAAAACACTTGCAAATAGTTAGGTAACTCTCTGCAGAGTCTTCAGCTATAGTACAAACCAGAAGAAGACTTGGATTATGGATATCCTTGTTTAAAAGTGTTACTGCTGATGTTTCTTTATAGCTAGTATTTATGTGAGGTAACATAATACAGTAGAAAGAGAAATGGCTTTAGAGTCAAAGTGACCTATGTTTCAACTTTCTACTCTTACCACTTGATAATTGTGTGACCTATAGAAAGTTCCCTAAGCTCAATCAGTTTCTTCCAACTGTAAAATAGGGATTAATACTACTGATCTCATATATTTTTGTTAAGAATTAAATGAATAATAGGTTAAGTACCTAAAACAGACACTAGCAAATAACCAACTGCATTTGGTGTTCAAGAAATACTCTTACAATAATTATAATTGTGATAACATATATAATTTGTTGAGAACTACAGCTAAATAAATCAGAGAGTTGTGAAAAGTACAGTTAAAATATGTAGGCTGCACAGAGGGCAGTAATAAGAAACAGATAGAAAGGTATGGCAGTGTCAGATCAGCATGCCAGGCAAAGTTTAAATTCCAATATGACATACTGTTGAACTGCACACTTGAAACTTATTTGATTTTATTAATGTCATCCCAATAATTTTTAATAAAAAAAGTTTAGAATCCATATGGGGCTTATTAGAAATCATAAGCACTGAGTACATTCTTGAATGTGAGGAAATGGTCATTCTTATTCCTGATCTTTCAGAGAGTTAGACAGTCCTTTTTAGAGATAAAAAAGTAGGAAGAGGAGAAGAAATGCATGCAATGCAATTCTGGAACCTTAGGTTCCAGAAATACAAGTTTGATTAACAAAAACTACTGAATAACTACCATACATAAGGTAGGCATGGTGACAGGTAGCATACTGGACACACTCATTTATTTATATATATAAACATATTTACATATTTATATATATTTCCCACTAAGTACCAGCTGCCCTGAAAAATGCTAAAGATACAATGGTAAATGAAACACTGTTCCTATCTACAAAGATTTTATAGTTATAATGTAAGAGATGTAAAGCTAATCTTATTTGACCTCCTGGCTCAAAATATTCTCTTCTCTTGGTCCTGTTTTTCCATCAGCCTCTTAAGTTAGCCTTTTTAGTCTTTCTTTATTGACTCCTCCTTCTGTTCCTCCTCTTCCTCAATCTGGGCCTTAAATTTCTGAGTTCTTCAGACCCTTCTTCTCTTCTATAAATTCTACCAAGTTTGCTCTGGATTATGACCAAGCAAAGGTATAATCCACATTCAAAAGGACAAGGGTCAATAAGATCCTGGATAATTTTAACAGACTGTAGGAAAATTCAGCAACATCTTCAGCAACAAGAATCACATAAAATCATGGTATGCAACACGCAAGGGCAAAAATGTGGATTAAAAGACAATAGGGAATGAGTAGATCAGAACAAGCTTGAACAAAGAAAAACTCAGGACCACAGATAGCTCACTACCCTTCATTTCTCAAGTTCCTCAACACTTGAAACTAAAAGAGAAAATTAAGAAAGCAACATTTTTGGAATGCTTAATTTGTGACAACTGTTGTGTAGACTTTTATACATTATTTCATTTAATCCTATTATCCACATTTTAGAAATGGGAAATTTGAGACTTAAATAACTAGGCCAACATCAAGTAGCTATTAAATTAACTCAGATCTAATTTCTAAGGCTCCTGCTCTTTCCACTAAATCATAAATTCATTCATATGCAGTTCTTTACCTGAGCCTCAGGAAAATATAAATTGCATCTGTTCCATAATATTGTCCCTAAAAGTACAATCATAGACTATTAGAGCTAAAAAAGCCTTAGTGCTCATTTAGCCATCAAACACCTTCTCCAACATTGTAGGTGATGAAACTGATGCTCCAGAGAAGTTATGGGACATATCTAAACTTAAAATATACTGTAAATTTCTCCCAGCACACTTGAATTTTCAACATTGGAGCTGTATCACATATAGAGGCATTTGATGCAGATACTTCAGAAGGTCTTTGAAATTCAACCTCAGCACAAAAACACATCAATTGAGAAAAATAATCTCTGCTCTCTACCCACAATCACTTCATCTTAAATTTTTCATCAAAATGAAGGCCAATTAAAGAGACTCTTGTGTAAGAAATTAGTTCTTTTAAAAAGAATTAGTTGAGATTTCTAGTCAAGATGTAGGAGTGGGTAAATGCTATGCTCATCTCCTCCCAAGACCACCTCAAAATACCAACTAAACTACAGAAAAAACATCATTGAGAACTGAAATCTACCAGATGCAGAGGTCAAAATATTGGTTAAAAGGATGCTCAATGATCTCAGTGAGAACTTCAACAAAAAGATAGAAAACATAAAAAGGGAGAGAGAAAACATAAAAAAGAACTGGTCAGAAATGAAGAATACATTAGAGGGAATCAACAATAGATAGGATGAAGTGGAGGATCAAACCAATGATTTGGAAGATGAGATAGCAAAAAAACACTCAATCAGAACAGCCAAAAAAAAAGAATCCAAAAAATGAGAATACTTGAAGTGTTCCCTCTGGGACAATGTCACACATTAACAACATTCGCATCATAGTGGTACCAGAAGGAGAAGAGAGAGAACAAGAGATTGAGGATGTATTTGAAGAAACAACGACTGAAAACTTCCCTAACCTGGCAAAGGAAATAGACATACAACCCCAGGAAGCACAGAGAATCTCAAACAGGATGAACCCAAAGAGGCCCACACCAAGACACATCATAATTAAAATGCCAAAAGTTAAAGACAAAGAGAGAATCTTAAAAGCAGCAAGAGAAAGGAGGTTAGTTATCTATAAAGGAGCATCCATAAGACTGTCAGCTGATTTCTCAACAGAAACTTTCCAGGCCAGAAGGGACTGGCACAAAATATTCAAAGTGATGAAAAGTAAGGATCTACAACCAAGACTACACTACCCAGCAAAGCTATCACTTAGAATTGAAGGACAGATAAAGAGCTTCCCAGACAAGAAAAAGCTAAAGGAGTTTCTCAACACCAAACCAGTATTACAAGAAATGTTAAAGGAACTTCTTAAAGAAAAAGATGAGGAGAAGGAAGAATAGGCAGAGAAGAAGGAGGAGGAAGAGGAGAAGGAAAAAAGATCAGATATATAAATAATAAAATGGCAATAACTACATACCTAGCAACAATTAGTTTAAATGTAAATGGATTAAATGCTCTAATCAAAAACCCAGAGTGGCTGAATGCATAAGAAAACAAGACCCTTACATATACTATCTATAAGAGACTTACTTCAGATCAATGACACACACAGACTGAAAGTAAAAGGATGGAAAAAGATATTTCATGAAAATGGAAATTTAAAAAAAATTGAGGTAGCAGTACTTATACCAGATAAAATAGACTTCAAAACAAAAACTATAACAAGAGACAATAACAAGAGGCAAAGAAGGACTCAGTGATTCTACTTCTGGGTATTTATCTAAAAAAACACAAAACACTAATTCAAAAGGACATATACATCCATGTGTTCATTTCAGCATTGTCTACAGTGACAGAGATGTGGAGGCAACATAAGTGCCCATCAACAGATGAATGGATAAAGAAAAAGTGGTACATATGTGCAATGGAACATTACTCAGCCATAAAAAAGGAGTGAAATCTTGCCATCTCTAACAGCATGAATGGACCTGAAGGGTATTATGCTGAGTGAAATAAGTCAGACAGAGAAAGACAAATACCATATGATGATTCTACCTCTATGTGGAAACTAAAAAACAAAATAAATGAACAAACAAAAACAGAAACAAACTCATAGATATGAAGAACATTTTGATGGCTGCCAGATAGTAGGGAGGCTGGAGGATGGATAAAGAGGGTAAGGGATTAAGAGGTACAAACTGGTAGTTACAAATGGTCATGGAGATGTAAAATATAGCATAGGGAATAAAGTCAATAATATTATAATAACTATGTATGGTGTCAGATGGGTACGAAATTTATCAAGGTGATCACTTCGTAAGTTATATAAACGTCTAATCACTATGTTGTACACCTGAAACTAACATAATATTGTATATCAACTGTAATTAAAAAGTAAAAAATTATTTAAACAAAGAATCCGTTGAAAACTTCTAACGTCATTTGACTCCAATTTAGACTGCTTCGATGGTAACTGTAGCAGCTGTCAAAATAAATGGCCATATCCATGTACAGCACACTAAAGGCATATGTTCTATTTCTCAAAGTTGCAAAGATTTTCAAGAAAGTTGCTTTTTCATAGATAGAGCTAATCTCTTATGTAGAAGGTAAATAATCAGCCTACTTCCAGCTGTGAAAAAGCTTGAGTTTCTACCAAGCGAGCTGCCAGAGGCTATGCACATGCCACATTAAGCAGAAGACAAGCATGGCTGCAATATTCCAAGTCAGCAACAGAGACACTGAAGAGATAATGAAGTTAACAGCTGTAGGGTTAGCCTTTGGAGGATTAGATTTCCGGAGCAGCAAAGAGAGATAACAATGCCTATGAGAGATTTTCCTCTGCTAATCAAAACACAGGTTTTGTAAACAAATATTCTTCAATTAAGAAAAAGAAAGTTTAACATCATAAATAATTAGACAAAAAAATTATTTTCAGGCAAAGTATCATCACATTATACCTTCACAATACAGTATAGCATAACTTTTCTTAAAATATATATAATTGTATCCAAGTTTTCATAATTCAAAATTTTAATAACTACCCAAATAAAACAGAGGCAAAGTTTACAAATATGCTTAAATCTTAAGAATTAGTCTTCCCTCTGCCTGCAAAAGACTTCTACATATCCTTGAGAATTAAGAATTACCTCTTTGAGACAACCTCCCTGACTTCCTCCATCTCATCTAATGATTACATAGACATCCCTTTTCTGTACTTCCACAGCATCTTATGAGTACTTTTATCATTGCAATTACTGCCCTATACTATAATCACATGTAAATTTATCTATCTCCCCTTATTGTAACCTAGGAACACATCTTCATGAAATTTGTAATTTCAGTGACGAGCACAATACTGTATATAAAATACATGCTCAATACCTATTCAGTGAATAATTAAATTGCTAATATTTATTAGATCCTATTATGGGATATCTTCATATGAATACCCAAAAGCCTACCTCGTACTGGTCATGTAACAATATTTCCTTCTCACAGGAATATTGTATAATAATGTTATAATAATTATCTTTCAGTAAAATAGCTGAATGATTTTACTGAGGGAAATAAAAATTGTAGCAACACTTCACGTTGACGTTTCCTTGTTCGGGAATCCTGACTGCTTCTAGAATGTTTCTCTAATCCTTTTAGGAACAAACTTGTCTTTTGTTTTACATCTAATGGAATTTAGCCTGGATGAGGTCCTTTGGGACCTTGATATGGGTGGATTAAACCATATGGAGACTGTAAGCAGATTTCATCACCAGTCTGTAACCTTTGCCATAAGAAGAAGATGAAAAGCTCTTTCTTTGAAACAATCATATGATTATCCTCATGGTGGTATGGCTTGAGCTGAAGGCAAAACCCTTCTGTGTTGACATCCAAAAGGCAGCAAGTCAAACCATGCGCTAAATCCAGGATGGCTATGAAAGAAAATAAGCAGCAGAGGAAAGATGAAAACAGGATAAATAATATCTAAATACTTGGGAGCAACAAATTTTATTAGAAATAAAAGGATGTGTGAGCCCCTCCGTATTTGTCTATAAGAAGAACAGACAAATGATTCTTAACGAATCATTGTAATTAAATATAGATCAAAATATAGTCTGCTCCAAATAAGAGAGGCACCCATAATTTCAGCCAATTCTAAAACTGAACCACAGTCAGATATTTTTGGGGATTAGAGAACACAGTACACTACAATTATGAGAATTATTAATATGGCCAACAATTGAGAATGCTCTCAGAAATGGAGTGCAGATGCAGAACTAGATATATTAAAATAAAAACAAACTAATTATTTATTGAGCCTTCATGTAATCAAGAGAATTAGTTTTAAATTTGCCTAATCCCAACTCTCTCAATATGAGTGTAACTTTGGGCTTGCTTTTAGAACCCTAACGCATAGGATTTTGTAAGAATTAAATAAAATAATGTATATAAAGTATTAAAGTAGAGTATGTAACCATTGTTACTATTATTTCGAATCTTGGCAGGTTTTACTCATTTTAAGATAAGGAAAAACATGAGAGTGGTGTGTGTGTGTGTGTGCGCATGTGTGCGCGTGCACACATGTGTCTAACTTTATCTATATCCAGTTAAACAGAATAATTATATGGAAAGAAGTTTTCTTCACGATTATTTGGAAAAGAATATTTATTACAGTTATTGTTCTTAAAACATCTTATATACCTAAATACGTGTGATCATTTATAAATGCATAAATAAATAATAAATAAGACATAAAAACACAAATAAGAAAAGCTCAAAGTCATTGTGACATAAGAACCTTCACAGATATCCTGGTTTCTTCTATTCCCTCAGTTTGCACTTCAAAAAGTAAGGACCATCATCAGAATGAATAATTTATATTTTTATGGTCATAATTTTTTCCCAAGTTAAGCAACTGTTCAATGTCAGAGATATTGATTTAACCACCCATCACTTAATCCAGTTATCTTTAATACTAATCCTAGCCAATATTTACATCGACCCCTTTTATCAGCTAATAACCAATACATGCAAAAATCTGTAGTTGCATAAAGTATATTTCAAATGCTAAACATTTTTATTGTCAAGGTATGCTGTGGTTATGGGATAAAGAACTGTTGACACGTATACTACATATTTGCCCCTCTGTGATCTGGCAATGTTTCATTCGATTGTGGTCCATGGACCAGTGCTGATCTGTATACTGTCTGAACTGGTCTGCAACAAGGTAAGAATTAAAATTGAGAGTGTTTAGAAATTTGTATAACAATCTGACAGAGTAATTTTATTGAATCTATTAAATCTAATTGAATCTATTGAGTTTATTTTTTAAGATAAGCTAAATGAAAAATATAGCTATTTCTAACATTAAAATATGTATGTTACCGTGTGCATATGTGCATGTGTGTGTATACTGTACATGCTACTGGACATGTGTCAAAAGAGAAAACACAATCCAATTTCCTCCAGCAGCGCATGAAAGCTTGGGACATGGGCAATGGCAAAGAGAACCTACAAGGAACTATTTCAGTGTGTGTGAAATTCTTGCCTTGAGACTTCTTCATATTCATATTTTCTTCCAAGGTAAGCAAAAATGTCATGTTTAAATACAAGGCTCATAATATTATACAGTTTTCTACTTGATTCAATAGCTTCATGTTAACAGCTAAAAAGATTATTTCAACAAGGACCATTCTACCCATTCTGAAGTTTTTCTAAGTAGCAAAACAATCGTTAATGACATGACAAAAGTTCTTTGTTTAATTCTAAAAAAATACTTGACCAAACATATAGAAGGCTTAGAGTCATTTGATTTAATTGAGTGCCTAGTTGGTGTAAGACAACATAGCAAGTGCTATAAAGAAGAGAAACAAATCTTTCTCAAGTTCTTTTTAATCTAATTTTAAAGCCCCTCCAATCTATGACTTATATTTAAAATCTGAAAGAAATACTAATTCTACCAACCTTTATTCCAAAAAGAATATAGCCTATTTGTAAGAAAATGACTGAAGGTATTCCACAGTTGTTTGTTTATACTTCATGACCTTAATTAACATGAACTGACAGCTCATGCCAGACACTCTTCTTTCTTATATGTTATTTCCTTTAAATCTCACAAAATGTCCTTAGGTTGGAATTATTATCTTCATTTATAAACTGACTATACTGAAGATTACAGAATTAAGTAACTTGTCAAATGTCATTTAACTACTAAGTAGTGAAATTCGGAATAAATAAATTTTTGTTAAGAAAGTGTCTCAAACTGAACAATAAGAGCTTATTATGTAATACTAGTTAATAAACAATATTGCATGAATGAATTTAAAAGTTTATACTTTTTATCTTATTATTACTAACCACTGAATTTCATCATTGATAATTACTGCATATACATATATATTGAATCATATCCGAAAGACAGAAAGTCATAATGGTGACATGCACAATAGAGAAAGATGGCCTGGGTTAAAATCCCAAGTATGCCACTAGCAGTTGTTTGACCTCGGATAAGATAATTAACAGCACTGTGCTTCAATTTCCCCATATGTTAAGTAGTGATAATAACAGAACCTACTTCTTATAGTGTTTATGAGGAATAAATAAGTAAATATTAGTAATTTTAAAAGTGGCCGGCATGTGGTATTATATTAGTGCTTATTAAAGATACATATATATGTACACATATATACACATACATGGTTGTAGATATAGATATAGATATAGATACAGATACACAAACACATCTATATACATATATATGTGTATATAAATATATACATAAGTATATGTCTCTTCATAAGTGTTATAAAGAAAAATGAAGGATTGTAAAGAGGATAAAGGAATAGAGATGAATTGCTATTGTTGATAGGGTGGTTAGGAAAGGCCTATCAACAATTGAAAGGAGTTTTGAGCAGAAACCTGAAAAAAATAAGGGAATGTGAGTCATGCAGATAACTGAAGAAAATGTTCCAAGAAGGAAGAGCAAAAGCGAAGGTCCTAAGGGGAAAGTATGTTCAGTAAAGCCAAGGAGATCAGTATGGTTTAAACAGAGTGAACAACAGGAATAGGTAGGTAACAGTGGGGATATAAGTGAGATCATGTGGCATTTATCTTTTTCTGTCTGCCTTATTTTACCTAGCATAATGCCCTTGAGGTTCATCCATGTTGTCTCAAATAGCAAGATTTCACTCTTTTGTAGCTGAATGATATTCCATTGTATACATATGTACATACATATTATGTGTTATATGTATATTTGTGTACATATGTATGCATATATATGTGTGTGCGTATATATTGAAATATATGTATATATATATGTCACATTTTTTAAATCCATTCATCCATCAATAGACATTCAGGTTGCTTTCATACTTTGGACATTGTAAATAATACTACAATAAGAGTGTGGGTACACATATGTTTTTGAGTTAGTATTTTCATTTTTAAAAAATAATACCCAAAAGTGGAATGCTGAATTATATGATTGTTCTATTTTCAATTTTTTGAGGAATCTCCATACTGTTTTCCATAATGGCTGAACCAATTTACATTCCCACCAAATGCACAAGGGTTCTCTTTTCTCTACAAACTTACCAACACTTGTTACTTCTTGTCTTTTTGGTAATAACCATTCCAACAGGTATGAGGTGATATCTCATTGTGGTTTTGATTTGTGTTTCCCTGATGAGTAGTCATCTTGAGCATTTGTTCATGAACTTGTTGGCCATGTATATGTTTCTTTGGAAAAATATCTATATAGATTCTCTGCCAATTTTTTAAATTGTATTGCTTGTTTTTTTGCTACTGAGTTGTATGAGTTCTATATCTATTTTGGATATTAACCCCTTATCAGATGTATGATTTGCAAATATTTTCTCTCATTCAACTGGCTGACTTTTTATTTTGTGTACAGGCTTTCTTATTTCCTTGCTTAGTTTTTTAATTAAATTTATTGGGGTGACATTGGTTAATAAAATTATATAGGTTTCAAATGTATAATTCAATAATATGTCACGTGTATAATGCATTGTTATGTTCACCACTCAAAGTTAAATTTCCTTCCGTCACCATGTATTTGACCCTCTTTACCCTTATCTACCTCCCTCCTCTTTCCCTCTGGTAACCACTAAACTGTTTTCTGTGTCTATAAGTTTCTGTTTGTTTGTCTTGTTCGTTTGTTGCTTTCAGTTCTATATCCCACAAATTTGCCATCTGTTCCTTGACTTCTGTTTGTAGGGAGGGTTTTGACTACAGATTCAATCTCCTCTTTCAGATTTTATTTCTTCATGATTCAGTCTGGGTAGGTTGTATGTTTCTAGAAATTTATCCATTT
>NW_011888916.1:5164632-5167737 GCF_000151845.1 Pteropus vampyrus
TAAACAATATTGCATGAATGAATTTAAAAGTTTATACTTTTTATCTTATTATTACTAACCACTGAATTTCATCATTGATAATTACTGCATATACATATATATTGAATCATATCCGAAAGACAGAAAGTCATAATGGTGACATGCACAATAGAGAAAGATGGCCTGGGTTAAAATCCCAAGTATGCCACTAGCAGTTGTTTGACCTCGGATAAGATAATTAACAGCACTGTGCTTCAATTTCCCCATATGTTAAGTAGTGATAATAACAGAACCTACTTCTTACAGTGTTTATGAGGAATAAATAAGTAAATATTAGTAATTTTAAAAGTGGCCGGCATGTGGTATTATATTAGTGCTTATTAAAGATACATATATATGTACACATATATACACATACATGGTTGTAGATATAGATATAGATATAGATACAGATACACAAACACATCTATATACATATATATGTGTATATAAATATATACATAAGTATATGTCTCTTCATAAGTGTTATAAAGAAAAATGAAGGATTGTAAAGAGGATAAAGGAATAGAGATGAATTGCTATTGTTGATAGGGTGGTTAGGAAAGGCCTATCAACAATTGAAAGGAGTTTTGAGCAGAAACCTGAAAAAAATAAGGGAATGTGAGTCATGCAGATAACTGAAGAAAATGTTCCAAGAAGGAAGAGCAAAAGCGAAGGTCCTAAGGGGAAAGTATGTTCAGTAAAGCCAAGGAGATCAGTATGGTTTAAACAGAGTGAACAACAGGAATAGGTAGGTAACAGTGGGGATATAAGTGAGATCATGTGGCATTTATCTTTTTCTGTCTGCCTTATTTTACCTAGCATAATGCCCTTGAGGTTCATCCATGTTGTCTCAAATAGCAAGATTTCACTCTTTTGTAGCTGAATGATATTCCATTGTATACATATGTACATACATATTATGTGTTATATGTATATTTGTGTACATATGTATGCATATATATGTGTGTGCGTATATATTGAAATATATGTATATATATATGTCACATTTTTTAAATCCATTCATCCATCAATAGACATTCAGGTTGCTTTCATACTTTGGACATTGTAAATAATACTACAATAAGAGTGTGGGTACACATATGTTTTTGAGTTAGTATTTTCATTTTTAAAAAATAATACCCAAAAGTGGAATGCTGAATTATATGATTGTTCTATTTTCAATTTTTTGAGGAATCTCCATACTGTTTTCCATAATGGCTGAACCAATTTACATTCCCACCAAATGCACAAGGGTTCTCTTTTCTCTACAAACTTACCAACACTTGTTACTTCTTGTCTTTTTGGTAATAACCATTCCAACAGGTATGAGGTGATATCTCATTGTGGTTTTGATTTGTGTTTCCCTGATGAGTAGTCATCTTGAGCATTTGTTCATGAACTTGTTGGCCATGTATATGTTTCTTTGGAAAAATATCTATATAGATTCTCTGCCAATTTTTTAAATTGTATTGCTTGTTTTTTTGCTACTGAGTTGTATGAGTTCTATATCTATTTTGGATATTAACCCCTTATCAGATGTATGATTTGCAAATATTTTCTCTCATTCAACTGGCTGACTTTTTATTTTGTGTACAGGCTTTCTTATTTCCTTGCTTAGTTTTTTAATTAAATTTATTGGGGTGACATTGGTTAATAAAATTATATAGGTTTCAAATGTATAATTCAATAATATGTCACGTGTATAATGCATTGTTATGTTCACCACTCAAAGTTAAATTTCCTTCCGTCACCATGTATTTGACCCTCTTTACCCTTATCTACCTCCCTCCTCTTTCCCTCTGGTAACCACTAAACTGTTTTCTGTGTCTATAAGTTTCTGTTTGTTTGTCTTGTTCGTTTGTTGCTTTCAGTTCTATATCCCACAAATTTGCCATCTGTTCCTTGACTTTTGTTTGTAGGGAGGGTTTTGACTACAGATTCAATCTCCTCTTTCAGATTTTATTTCTTCATGATTCAGTCTGGGTAGGTTGTATGTTTCTAGAAATTTATCCATTTCCCCTAGATTGTCAAATTTGTTGGTGTATAATTGTTCATAGCAGTCTCTTATGAGTATTTATTTCTGTGTTGTTCATTATAATGTCTCCTTTATCATTTCTCATTTTATTTATTTGATTCTGTAAATTTTGTCTGTCTTTTCAGAGAACCAACTCTTAATTTCATTGGTCTTCTCTATTGTCTTTTTAGTCTCCATTTCATGTATTTCTACTACGATCTTTGTCATTTCCTTCCTTCTACTAACTTTGGGCTTTGTTTGTTCTTCTTTTTCTAGTTCCATGAGGTCTAAAGTTAGGTCATTTATTTGAGATTTTTCTTGTTTTTTGATGCAGTATTTATCACTATGAATTTTCCTCTTAGAACTACTTTTGCTGCATCCCATATTGGTATGTTGTAATTTCATTTTCATTTGTCCCAAGGTATTTTTTTCTTTTGATTTCTTCTTTGACCCACTGGTTGTTCAGCAGCATGTTGTTTAATCTCCATATATTTGTGAATTTTCCAGGTTTTTTTCTTGTAATGGATTTCTAGTTTCATATCATTGTAACCAGAGAAGATGCCTGATATAATTTAAATCTTCTTAAATTTATTAACAGTTGTTTTGTGACACATGACCTATTCTGGAGAATGAATCCATGTACACTTGAGAAGAATTCGTATTCTGTTGGTTTGGGTGGAATGTTTTATATACACGATAAGTTCATCTAGTCTAATGTGTCATTTAAGACCAATGTGTCCTTATTGATTTGTCTGTCTGAATGATTTATCCATCAGAATAAATGGGAAATTAAAGTCCCCTACTATTAATGTAATACCGTCTTTTTCTCCCATTAGAGCTGTTAATATTAGCTGTATATATTTAGGTGTTCCTATGTTGGGTACATAAATATTTATAAATGTTATGTCCTCTTGTTGGATTGACCTATTTACATTATGTAATGCTCTTCTTTGTCTCCTATTACAGTCTTTGTTTTAAAGTCTATTTTGTCTGATATAACTATAGCTATCTTAGCTTTCTTTTGGTTTCTATTTGCACAAAATATCTTTTTCCATCCCTTCACTTGCAGT
>NW_011888916.1:5168587-5188017 GCF_000151845.1 Pteropus vampyrus
TTCTTCAAAGAGATCTACAAAACTGACAAAACTTTAACTGAATATACTAAGAATAAAAAAGAGAGAAGACTCAAATGACTAAAATCAGAAATGAAAGTGAAGACATAAAACCTACCAAGACTAAATCACAAAGAAATACAAAATCCAAATAGGTCTATAACTAGTAAGGAGATTGAATCAGTAATCCAAAATCTTCCAAAAAAGTAAAAGCCCTAGACCTGATGGTTTCACCAGTGAATTCTACCAAACATTCTTCTCAAACTTTTCCAAAAAATAAAAGATGGAACACTTCCTTGCTCATTCTATGAGGCCAGTAAAACCCTGATACAAAAGACGAAGGCACTGCAAGAAAAGAAAATGATAGACATCAATATCTGTTATAAACAGTGATGCAAAAAATCCTAGACAAAATACTAGTTAATAGAATTCAGCAGCATATTAAAAGGTTTATACACCATGACCAAGCAGGATTCATTCTCAGAATGCAAGAATCTTTTAACGTATGAAAATCGATTAATGTAATATGCCACATCAACAAGATGACAGAGAAAAAGCATATGATCATATCGGTGGAGGAAGAAAAAGCATTTCCCAGAATTGAATAACCTTTCATAACAAAAACACTCAACAAAATAGGAATAGAAAGAAATTACCTCAACATAATAAAAGCCACATATGAAAAAACCACAGCCAACATCATACTCAACGGTGAAAGACGAAAAGCTTTTCCCCTAAGAACAGGAACAATGCAAGAATATCTGCTTTAATTACTTCTATTCAATATAATATTCAAAGTTCTAGCTAGAGAAATTAGGCAAGAAAATAAAATAAAATGCATCCAAACTGAAAAGAAAGAAGTAAAATAATGTCTGTGTATATCATATGATCTCATATGTAGAAAACCCTAAAGATTCCTCTCAAAAAGTTATTAGAACTAATAAATGAATTCAGCAAAGCAGCAGGATACAAAGTAAAAATACAAAATTAACTAAATTTCAATAATGAACAATGAATAATCTGAGAAGGAAATTACAAAATCAATTTCATTTACAATACCATTTAAAAAAATAAAATACTCAGGATTAATTTAACCAAGAAAGTGAAAGACTTGTACAATTAAAACTATGAAACATTGCTGAAGAAATTAAAGAAGACATAAATAAATGGAAACATATCTGATGTTTATGGATCAAAAGTCTTAATATTGTTAAAATGTCTATATCATCCAGAGTAATCTACAGATTCAATGCAATCTCTATCAAAATCCCAATCACAATTTGTAGAAATAGAAAAACCCATCCTAATATCCATAGGGACTCTCAAGGCACTCCAAATAGCCAAAACAATCTTGACAAAAAAGAATGAAACTGGAAGACTCATACTTCTTGATTTCAAAGCTTACTACAAAGCTACAGTAATCAAAACAGTGTGGTATTGGGAAAACAAAACAAAACAAAACAGGTATACAGACCAATGGAATAAAATAGCCCAGAAATAAACCTTTATATATCTGGTCAAATGATTTTTGACAAGGGTGCCAAGACCATTCAATGGGGGAAAGGACAGTCTTTTCAACAAATGGTGCTGGGGAAAACTGAGTATCTACATGCAAATAAATAAAGTTGGATCCTTAACTAACACCATAAACAAAAAAAAAATAACTCAAAATGGACGAAGGACCTAAATGTAAGACCTAGAACAATAAAATTCCTAGAAAACATAGGACAAAAGCTTCATGACATTAGATTTGGTGATGATTTCATGGATATGACACAAAAGGCACAGATAACAAAAGAAAAAATAAACGAATTGAACTTCATTAAAATTTTATGTACATCAAAGGCACTATCCATAGAGTAAAAATGCAAACCACAGGATGGGAGAAATTATTTGCAAACCATACATCTTTTAAGGGATTAATATCCAGAATATATAGCAAACTCAACAAGAAAAAAAACAACCTGACTTAATGAAAGTATGCCAAGTGAAATAAGTCAGATAGAAAAAGTTGAGAATCATATGATTTCACTCATATGTGTGATACAAAACTGAAAGCAACAAACAAACAAAACAAACAAAAATTCATAGACACAGAAGATAGTTTATTAGTTATGGGAAGGAAAGGGGGAAAAGGGGAAGATAGATATGGGTAAAGGTGGACAAATATATGGTGATGAAAGGAGATTTAACTTTGGGTGGTGAACACACAATGCAATATACATATGATGTACTACTGAATTGTACACTGATGCCTATATAATTTTAATTAACCAATGTCACCCCAATAAATTTAATTAAAAAAGAATCTCTTTCTTTTTCGTTCAAGTGGGATCTGGCCCAGATTTAGGATTTTTCCTTTCTAACCTGTGATCTTATCATTGGAAATCTATCTTGCAAATAAGATACCATCTACAAACGTAATGGTTAAGAATGGGAATATAGGCTTTGAATTAAGACAGACTTAAATTTATGTCTTTCATCTGTCATTTGCTGAGTATCCTTGAGCAAGTTATCTCATCTTATTAAGCTTCAGATACTCATTTATAAAATGGAAATAATATCAACCTGATGGGGTTGCTATGAATATTAAATAATATAATGTATGTAAAAGGTTTAACACATTACCTAAGACACAATAAATGCTCAAGAAATTTAGAAAGAAGAGTAGTAGGAGAAGTAATAATAGTAGTAATAGTAGTGATTTTTGCTAATTTTTATTTCTGAGAATGTTTTCTAAGCGGCTAAATTTAAACAATGTCAAGAGTGTAAGGAACTTTAGAATCCAACTATCCTTTCCCCCTCTACTTATTATAACAGTCATTTATTAAACAATCATTATAGAAATTGTCCATTTTGATACTATTTGAACTGTAGATAATAAATTATCTCAGATTTCAAAAGAATATATTATGATAAATGAATAAGTTAATCTCCATTTCTTTAATATAGACTCCAATTTCAAAATTGATATTCAAGCTCTGGAAAAGTGTTCTGGAAAAAAATTCAAACATTCAAAATAGTTATTAATGACTATAGGCTAACATGATTTAGATTTAACTGTTTTTTCCCCCACAAATTAATTTAGGACATTAGTCTTTGTTTTTATTCATAATTTGAGTGAAAAGCCTAAACGACTGAGTATGAATATAAAACATTTTATTATAAAGAATAAGTTAAACAATGTAATAGTTGGCAAGGTATTAAAAAGAGCAAAAGCTTTAGAAACAGAGAAACCTGTGTTCAAAACCCTACTGAGCACTTACTATGTGCATGACATTGGGCAAATTATTTTACCTCTCTATGATATCATTATTGCAATTACTACATTATTCTCAGACAGACAACGATAAGAAAACCCAGCTCCATAGAAAGAATAACTGCCTCCTCTCAACTGTCTTCAAGCTAATGCTCTCTAGGTGAGCACATATGTATGCATAGCACAGACCATCCTATCATGCTTACTGAGATTTTGAAATACAGTAGTCCCTCCTCATCCATGGATTCACTTTCTGTGGTCTCAGTTACCCATGGTCCAAAAATATTAAATGGAAACTTCCAGAAATAAACAATTCATACGTTTTAAACTGCATGCTGTTCTAAGTAGTGTAATGAAATCTCATGCCATCTGCTCCATCCCACCCACCCAGGATATGAATCATACCTTTGTCCTGTGTGAGGGGCAGCGGGGGAGAGACCACAGTCACATAACTTTTTTATTAAATATTTTTGGGTGAAACTGGTTAACAAAATTATATAGGTTTCAAGTGTATAATTCAACAATATGTCACATGTATATTGCACTGCGTTCACCACCCAAAGTTAAATTTCCTTCCATCACCAGATATTTGCCCCTTTTTATCCTTATCTATTACTCGGCCATAAGAAAAGATGAAATACTGTCGTCATTTGTGACAACATGGATGGACCTTGAGATTACCATGATAAGTGAAATAAGTCAGACAGAAAAAGTTGAGAACCATATGACTTTTATTACAGTATATTGTTATAATTGTTTTATTTTATTTTTAGTTATTGTTGCTAATCTCTTACTGTGCCTAATTTATAAAATAAACTTTATCATAGGTATTTATATGTAGGAAAAAATTTAGTATGCATATATGTATAGGGTTTGGTACTATCCACATTTCAAGTATCTACTGGGGGTCTCACAAGGTAACCTCTGCTATTAAGGGAGACTCCCGTACCTTCACTGTGACCCAAGACTGAGATGCCTCATGTTTATTCTCCCTTTGGTCTTCTCATCAAAGAAAGCCATCCAGGCCCTGATTTTTAGTGACAGGAAAGCAGGAAGTTAAGAAGAGGCATAAATAGAAAGCATCACATTGATTTTATCACACAAGACTATGAGCAAACCAGCACCACAATCCTTTTCATATAACTTCTTCATTGTGATAATCTCTTTTTCCTAAGTATATATAATTGAATGATGAATTCTTAAAACTACAGGCAGGAGAACAAAAACAAAACATACTTAAGTAATGACTGAGTTCTACTAAAGAGCCCATTTTTCAGGGTCCAATAAGCACTGTGTTACCTAGTCACCTATTGTACAAATATTAATGTAAATATCCAACACTATACACATCCTAAGATAACTAATGCCATGTCCAGTCTTTCCAAATAAAATATATTAGCACATTGCCAAGCAGTCATGAAATGACAAGAAGGGGAAGGATAACAGCAAACAGGGTCTCTCTTCTCTAGCAGCTTTTTGTTTAGCCACTGGTCAATTCTATCACAAGGCCAAAGAAGTATCAGCTTATTCATTCTGTTCCTGGATATGGTCTTAATTTTTTTTTCATTTTAGAAGCTATACATGCTAAATAAAGGCAATTTGGAAAGCAGAGAAGGAAAATTCAACTGGAGCCCTATTAGTCCACTATATACTTGTTAATACTTTTGGTGTTCTTTCCTATTTATTAAAATTCTAAGCAAAGAGTTATATTTTTACATAATTTTTCTTATCCTACATAAATAAAATTGTTATCATTTCTGCCTCTAACATAGAATAAGCATATTTCACATTAACCCAAGCTCTTTAAAAAAGAAAATTTTAACAAATGCATAAAATTCCAGCAAGTTCTAGTTTTCTTAACTATCCTGCTATTCTTATTCCCTGCTATAAATGATGCTACTGAAAACTCAAAGCAACGCACAGAGAGACAGCATAGCATGGTAATTAAATATGCAGATACTGGTGCCAAATTTCAGAGTTCAATCCCCACCATTTCCACTTAGCAGTGTAATAGTGAGAAAATGTCAGTCTTTCTGCTCCTCAGTTTCATTCATTTTAAAATGAGAATGAGAAAGAAGAGAATGATATAGTACCCATCTCATGGGGATCTTGTGAGGATTATGTAAAATGTTAACAACAATGCCAACACTGAGTAACCACTTAGTAAGTATCAGCTAATTTGATAATATTCTCTTTTGCCTCCTTCTGCTTCCAGCTTTTACTTATTTGGGATTATTTCCTTTACAGTAAATTTTAAGAAGTGTAATTACTGAACCAATGAGTATAAACAAGTTTAAGATTTTTGATAAAATTGCCAAATTGCTCTCTAAAAAAAGACTATACAACTAATTTATATAAAAAGAAATATATGAGGCTATCTTAACAAATTTAAGGCATTAACTTTTATTTCATTTTTTTAACTCCATAGGGTAAAAATTATACCTAGGCTTTGATTTAAATTACATTTCTTTGATTACTAATAATGCAGAGAATTTTATCATACTGCTAATTATATTTATTCTTTTATGGACGGCTGGGTATAACGTTTTCAAGGGATTTTCAAAAACATGGAATACATTTTATCTCCAAGACCCACTAGCAATTCCTTGCAAAACTATCATGTCTCAAAAAAGAGTATTTTTGGAGCACCTGTATAAAATTAACAATAATTTAGAGTATTACACACATATACACACACGCACACTCCACTACCTTCCAGGTTGTGAGTAGTTCAATGTATATAAATACAGAAGAATAAATTTCGGCAGTGAAATGTTTTCAAATATTTATCATACAAAGTCAATTCTATGATTTTAATCACAGTACACTGTGATTTTGCCAAAGATTATCAACTCTCACTCATTCATTCTCACAATATTTTGGCAGAGATTGTTAATTGCCTCCCAATACTTATTTTTACCTTCTTCTTTAATATCATAACCTTGGCTAGTATGCCAATTATAATACTACATTTCCAAATCTCCCTTACAGCTAAATGTGTCCACATAATTAATTAAGTCTGGTCAATGAAATGTAAACAGAAGTTTTGGGTGGGTATTCCTAGCAGACTCCTTTAAAAATAAGGAGCAAGCATCCTATTGTCCGTTCTCTCCTGCCTTGTTCTGCGTCCAGCTTGGAATGTGGAAATGATGGTATGAAAGCCAGGATGGCAGAGAAGAAAAAAGAAGACTGAGTCTTTAAAGAAAAAGTGGCAACATCAAACTACCGCTCAGCTGCCTAACTCTAGACTTAGTTTACATGACAGAGATATAAACCTCTGTGTTTTTATTCATTGTTATTTTAAGGTTTTCTGCCATATACAGCCAAAATATAAACAAACTGATACATGTGACCAAAAAGCATTTACATTTGACTTTGGATAGCAAAATCGTAACAGTATGCAGAAATATGGACTGTTTAAACTAGGAAGAATATTTGAATTCAGTGTAAATGGGAAAAATGCTGAGAAATTTCTTGGTTAAAATAAGAACAGTAATTTTAATGTGTTTTCATTAAGAAGAAAAATGCAGTAATTAATTGCATTCATTTATTTTATTTATTAATAATTTTAAGTCCATTGTGCATCTATCATTATACTTAGCATTGAGAATAAAATTACAGAAGTGGATTTTGTGCTCTGAGTGAAGGGTGCATAAAGGTTGGGAAAATAAGACCAAATAGAGAATTACGAGAACATTCATTTATGCAAAATGCACTACTCATTGAACAAAGACTTAATGAACACTTAATATGTGCAAAGCTCTATTTTAAAGTAATTTCTTTCTAGAAATATAGAAATGTTTATCAGAAAAGTGAAGTGGGGCTAGTTAGGAGAGGCTTCCTATAGGAGATAACTGCCATGCTAAGCAATGTGGCAAACATTAACATATGTTAAATATTGATAGCAGGTATATGGGTTTCAGGTGAATTATTATTCATACTTTTCAATATATTTGAAATATATAATAATTAAAAGTTTTAGAACTAAGTCTTGTGCTAAACTTTAAAATAAATGATGGATATGCTTCCACTAATTTACAAACCCAATATTTATCGGATACTACTATATGCTAGGCATTAGGAATACAAAGATAAATAGTTCAAAGTCTCTATCTTCAAGAGGAACTTATCAACAGAGAAAAATGGAAGTAGAGACAAACAGATAATTACATACAGTGTGGTAAGTGTTGTGACAGAGGCATGTGTACATGCAGGAGAGGAGTTCATGAAAAATTCCAAGAGAAGGTATCTCTTCTTAAGGTGAGTTCTGAAGAATAAGTGAACAAATGAATAAGGAATCTTAAGTCCCTAGCAAAAGGAGTCTTAGGTTCAAAGAATTAAAATTACAAGAGTACATGATAAGTGAGAAGATAAGAAAGCCCTTCAGTGAGGCTGGAGCATAGCATGTGTGTGTGTTTTGTGGTAGAAGATGGGGCTCAAGAAGTAGGCAAAAATGAATTACATCCTGGAAATGCCTTATATGGTATGCTAGTGTCTTTAACATTAAAGTTATAGGGAGAATCTGTGGGGTTTTTAGCGCCAAAATAAATTGTGTCTTTTAGAAAATCACTCTGACTACAGTATGGAAGAAAATCTGAATATGCAATAACCAGAATTAAGAAGACCAGCGCAGTAAGAATCCAGGAGACAAATGATGAGGGCCTAAACTGACAGTGACTGTAGCAATAGAGAAAAGAAACTAGGTCTAAAAGATATTTAGCCTTTATAAATTTGATATTCAACAAAATATTCATAGAATGAATAATGAAGGAATGAACAAATCAGTACAATAAAAATTAATGATTAGAAAAAAGGTATTCAGAAATTAGATACAATAAAATTTGAGATGTGATCATCTGAAGAAGGTAAGGGATAAGAAGGTTAAGATGATTGCCAAGTTTCTAATTTGGGTGACTGAGTATAATTAACTTCAAAAGAAAATATAAAAGAGAAAGAGGTTTATGGGGATCAAATTATGAGTTCAGCTTTGAACATGTTGAACTTGACACACCTAAGGACATCTAAATATCCTACAGGGAGTCAAAAATATGAATCTGGTACTAAGGAGAGAAGTTTGGGCTGGAGACAAGCCTGATAAGTCATGCCAGGTTCTGTGCATCCTCATTGTGAGAAACCTGATAGACCATTGGGTTTGATCTCACCACATATCAGGGTTTGTTTTTATATAGCATATCTTTTGACACTTTAAAGTGGGCTTGTGTGTGTATGTGCATACACTCATGCATGTGTAAGGTTTTATGTTGCTGTCATTTGTTTAGACTTTATAAGAAATCGAACAGAGAAGTATTAGTGAAAGATATCACCCAGGAAGACTTAATTATGGCTTGAATAATACGACAAGGAATCTACATTTGAACTAGTTGGTAGTTAAGAAGTACTAAAGGCTAGAGTAGTGACATTTTATTTTTCTCTTAAGTTTGCATAGGATTGGACTGGTATAAAAAGGAAATAGGGCAGCAAGATTAGCTTAAAAAGGTATCCCACCAATATATCAATAGTTTTATACTTTCAAAAATAAAAAAATGTCTATAAGCAATCATTAGGATTCCTCATCTTAAGAATTTAAATTTACAATATTATTGACTATAGTGCCAGGTGGGTACTAGAGTCATCAGAAAGATCGCTTTCTAAATTACATAAATGTCTAACCACTATGCTGTACACCTGAAACTAATATAAAATAATATTAAATGTCAACTCTAATTGAAAAATTAAAAATTAGATTTATTTTTCTTGGAGCAAACTAAAGCAAAAAAAAACTTAGAGGCAAACAATACAACAGGAAAGCACATGTTTTAAAGCCAGAGAAGTAGCCATGGCTAGTTACTTCACTTCTGAGCCTTAGTTTCAACATCTGTAAAACTACCTACCTTAATAATACCTACCTTAAAAGGTTGTTAACTTGGACTAAAATTTTTGAAAATATATATGGTAGCATTAATAAGTACAAAATATTTCCTCCTAAAAATTATGCAAAAATTGAATAACATGGTCTCTCTATAGCAATAGATCACATAAATTTTTAACAGCCTAGAGTCAGAAGGAGTGAAAGATGTAATTAAAAGCTGTGATAATCACTAGCTGAACTAAACTCTCTCAGTCAGTTCCTAAGCTATAATGTGATAGTAAGCTAATTTTAAAAGCTATATAACTTCTTAGAACTATTAATCTCTACTCAGTTGTAAACCCCTTTAAGGCAAAAATGACTATTATCTGTTTTTATCTCCTTGTCCTGGTATAAAGTAGCAGTGCTGAATGAATGTGAAAACGCTACAGAAATTTACTACATTAAGGTACTATATTATTTAATGATAAAAGTTGACTCAAGTTTTGAGCACTTTGTGTTCTAAATACTTCACCTGTATCATATTACTCAATTTCATAAAGTTATAATATAAGTAATATTGTCTCAATTATAGAGGAAGAAACCAAGGGCCAGAAAAGTTAACTACATACCCCAAGATCTGATGGTCATTCAGTGGCAGAACCAAGATCTGAAGGAAAAACAGCAATTGGTAGCAGTGTACAAGGCTGTCACCGGCCCATAAGATGCCTTTGTATGAATCAGAAACAACTGCCCTTTGGGGCACATACAAGTCTTTGCCAGGATATAAAGGATGGCAGGCCAAACACAAGCCTAATTTTAGCTTCTACTCAGCCCTTGTGTGTGACCCCTCTCTAAAGTGAACCAGCTGTACAACTATAAACAGCAGCTCTGGTGTAACAGTCCCATAAATGAACTGATAATGATTCATCCTATCAATTAGACCTATGATGTTCAATATAGTAGCCCCAAATTTAATATTCAGTTCCTCACTCTCATTGGTTCAATAAGTACATGAGGCAAACAGCTACCATGTTGGACAGTGCAGAGAGAGTAAAACATTTCTATCACTGCAGAAAACTACTTTGGACAGCACTGATTTAGAGTATACATGCGAGAGTATTAGAATATTTTAAAATAACAGGCTTGAATTCTCATACATATGATCTATCCCTAGCATCTACATTTATATCTTGCATCCTAAGATAATTATAAAATCACCTACATAGGATGAGGATTTTTTATGATATTTTAACATGATTTTATTGAATTTTCAGTGTACTGTGGATCTGAAGGAATTATGAGGAGGGAGTAAGAGATATAAAAATATCTGCATAGTAGAGAAATAGTGAGTATTTGTAGGAAAATTGAAAAACATGAGTGGAACAAAACTATTCATAGAAGAAAGACAACTATCTTATAAGTAATTATTGTTATGGCATCGAAACTTTTTAACTTCTTTATATTACTTGCAAGAATATGTCTTACAAAGGCACCTTAGGCAGACTCTTCAAAACACATCTTGGACAACTCCTTGAACTCAAAAAGAATATTAGACAAGAGAACTATAATACATAAAAAAGTTTCATTGCTTTTAAGTTAGTGCTCCGTAGCACCAGAAACATGTAGACAAGTTACAAGAAGCTCAATGAGGAGAAACAGAATCATTTCTAAGAAAAAGAGATACTGATTTATGAGAAAATGTTAATAAATAAATGTTAGTAAAACCAAGTGATGTTTAAAAGATCATAATAACTAAATATAAATAAATGGAGGATACAAACTTTAACGAAAATGTTTAGCAATGATACAAGGGCATAAGGGGATAATTGGACAAATCCAATAATTTAAATGAGGACAAATTTAGAAGAATTTTAAAAACTAGATTTCAGAAACCAGTATTTATTTTCAAGTGTGGAAATAGCTTTCTTCAGCTGGTAAGTGGCAAGAGGAGTTCACATTACTGTGCACTGAATTTAAAAAAACAAAAAAATACTCAAAAAAACCTTAGAATGGGAATCTGGTACTGATGACCTAGCATTCTATTTTTAAATTTTTGTTCTCATAATGCTATAATATATAACCTTTTTCTAGAAATGGTTTTCATGACCCTAATAGGATACACCAAAGAGATAAACCAATAAATTTCCTCCTAGAAGGAAATAATTCATGTGCTGATGGAGTTCATTCAGAAGGAAGTTCACACTTACTCCTACAATCCTCTCCAATATCCACCTCCTCATTGAATTCTTTTGACATTTTATTTTTAAATACATATGGTGTAAAATTTTGAAGGAAAAAAATGCTAGAGTAGAAAAAATAAACTTAATAAAAACTAGGAAAAATAAATACACATTTAAATCTTAAACATTCAAATCTGTAACAGAAGTCTACATGATATACTAGTACATTGTCTTTTTTTAATAAAAGTGTTCCATATCTCAGAGATTCTAAAGATATAAAATGATGTGGTCGTTGCTATAGAAACTATTCTCTTTTAATGAAACTCAGATTAAATAACTGCATAAAACAAGTTCAAATTTGAAATGCAATTACTATTCTAAAGCATATTTACATATTTGATTTTATAATGATTACAGAAAATAAGATAAAATATTAAGAATACCTTTTACATGTGCAAAACCAATGGTAGTTACAAACTTAATTGCAACTCTGCCCTTAAATACAATAGTATTGGATATAATTAAATTCTATTTTATAACAAAAACTCATACAATCTCTGTACCATTCTATTGCTACTTGGAAAAGTGCTAATTTTCATGCAATGAAACATTTCTGAAATTTATCATTTTGTATAATAAATGGTATAAATTCAAGGCAAGTATAAAAGATTCCCCAAAGGGTTGCCTACATTATATCAATATTAAGAAAATGGTGAGCAAGTAACCACTAAAATTCCACAGCAGGTGACCTGACATAATGGACAAGAAAGATCCTACCCACCTAGTGCTTTCTCCTAGCCTGCAGGGGCAAGGTCCAGACTCCCAAAAGTTGCATACTCCTGTCTTACCATTTGCTATAGTGGAAATATCACGGACTTGGGAATCAAACAGAGCAAGCTTCAAATCCTAGCTCTAACGTTTAGAAGCTATGGTATTTTGAACTAAATCTCGCTAAACCTGTAAAACAAAGATAATACTTGCCTTATAGGACTGATGCAATGATTAATAATATTTTGTGTACAATGCTTAGCATGGTTTCTGCACATAACTGGTGCTCACTGCCTGATAGCTTCTATTATTATTACTACTACCAAAATTAGTCAGTACTACTGCTGCTGCAAGTACTACAACAAAGTAAAATCAAGGTAACCTTTTTGACTTTTGTTTCTTTAACAGGTTTGCAAAGTCTTCCTAATGGGTGCACTGAAAGGCAAGGTAAGGATGCCAGTCATGGCTCTAATATAGAACTGGCTAGAATCAGGCTGTGGAGCTGACCTGCTTGGGCTTTTCTCAAACCCCTGTTTATCTCACCAGCTCCTCTGTCAGACACATGAGAGAAGACAAACAGGCTTCATTCCGGAAGAGCTCCACAAAATAGAGCCAACTAAGAACTAGAATTGCTCATTAATTAGCTTTTTGAATTTAAGAATTTTTGTTCATTCATTCTTTCTTTAGACAGGCCTTCCCTGACCACCTATACTCTTTCTATAGGAGTGTATGCATATGTACAGCACTTTTCTCCATGTATTTTGTATTGTGATAGATTGATTGCATTATTAGCCTCCTATTAATGACTATCTACTGCACAGGAACCCCTCTTTCTCCAGAGGTATTCTTCCAAGAATCTTGCCTTTCCATTTCAACCTGGGCCGATTCATTCTCTAGGCAGGCTGCTTAGCTTTCAATTTCTGATTTTCCCTCACAGTCTTCTGGGATTGGATCCACTTTTCTCTTCCTTCACATTCTCCCTAATTTTGCTGGTATATATCCTCAAGTAGCTTGCTGAGATCGGAAGGCTCAGAAATACAAATTCTGACTATGTGTCTGAACATGATCTTAATCTATCCTTACATTAACTGAAAATTTGGCAGGACATAGAATTTCATGTTGAAAATAATTTCTTTCAGAACTTCAAAGGCACTAGTCTCCTATTTTCTGGTCAAAGATACATAAAAAGAATTCCAATTCAGTGTTGTTTACAGTAGGCAAAACTAGAAAACCTAAATGCCCATCAATAGGGCAACATTAAATAAATTATAGTGTATCTATACTGTAATTCAGTCCTAAAACATGATAATGTGAAAATATGGAAAGATTCACAATAAATAGCTAAGTGTTTTCTTAAAACTGGTTCTGAAAGAGTATACAGACTTCATTTTAGTTAAATTATAAATAAAATTGTACATTCTTTATACACATACAAACACATGGACAGACACACACATCACATATGCATGGGTAAAGAAATAGAAGGATATATACCAAAATATTAATAGTAGTTACAGTAAAGAAAATGTATTTATGTGTAGTTCTCTTTCATTTACATTTTCTGTACTATCTGACTTTTTAACAAAATGTATGTGAACTATTAAAAAAAAACAGAAAAAATAGTATACAATAGAAAGGTTTTTCTTTTTAGGGGTAAAAACATTTAACACAAAATTTACCATGTTAACCACTTTTAAGTTTAAAGTTCAGTAGTGTTAAGTATATCCACATAGTTATGAAACAAATCTCCAGAATTTCTCATTTCGCAGAACTAAAACATGGTCTATACCCAATGAATAATTACTACACTTTTCCTCCACTACCTGGCCTCTGGTAACTGCCATTTTTCTTTCTGTGCCTATGAATTCACTATATTAGATACTTCTTATAAATGGAATCATACAGGATTTTTCTTTTGTGACTGGCATATTTCATTTAGCATAATGTTCTCAAGGTTCATCCATGCTGTAGCATGTGACAGGATCTCCTTCCTTTTTAAGACTGAGTAATATTCTATCTTCTGTATGTACCATATTTTGTTAAACCATTCATTTGTTGAAGGACATTTGAGTTGATTTCACCTGTTGGAATTGTGAATAATACTTCAATGAAGATGGATGTGCAAATATCTCTTCGAGACCCTTCTTTCAACTCTTTTAGATGTATAAATAGCTTTAAACTGCTCTTAACTAGCCTACCAGATAAACTAATCCTCTGAAAACACTCTGTCTGATTCCATGACACATTAACTGCTCAAGGCTAAGAGGCTGTTCTCAGGTATGTACTACACTTCTGCTCCTATCAGTCAAGTTATATAGTTTCTAAGAATTCAGTTTTATCTGATATCAAGACTATTTGTCAGTTGCACTTGTTATTATAATTACTTTAATTAAAATATAACAATCTATTTAATTATAAATGTGAAAGGGGGATGCTTATATAGAAACATAGTTAAATGCTTGCTGAAACTTTTATGAAGGTGAAGGCGGGTAGCTAAAAATTACTGTTGGATTAAGTACAGAATAGACAACTGTAAAAAGACTTAAAATTATAAAAATCCAGAAAGATTCTTTACACAGCTTGCTTTATAAGTGTCTTTAAATTCTTGCTCAACTTTGAAGGTAAACTTGGAAACTGTAGAAAACACGTTACATGAATATATATCTATATGTTTTAACTGACCTTTCTAATTAACTGACTATTGATTCAGATTGTACTAGATAAGATGGAATATTAACTCATTTCCGTTTAAAATATTTTATTTGTATTTTGTATATAATCTATAAATATTAACATAATATTTATATAATAATATAAATATATTCAGACTGCCTGAGTTCAAATCACAGCTCCACTAATGACTAGCTAGACAGTAATGGACTTAATGTCTCTACGCCTTACTTTCCTCATAAAGATAATAATGGTGATTAATTCATAGGGTTTTATCAGACAGATAAGCGTGTGCTGTTATAACTAGGTAAACCTCTATACCAGTTTCCCAATCCAGCCTATAAACAATCTAATGCTATAATTATAAGTGAATCCAAGAAATGTATTCTACCCTTTGCCCCTTTTATCCATTTTGCAATCCTTGCCAGGAAGACTTTCTTCCTTATGCCTTCCTTAAATTTCCCTTTTTATAATTTAAAATAATTTGCTCAGAGGAAGATGGCAGACTAGGTAAAAGCAGGGTTCATCTCCTCCCAGGACCGCATTGAAATTACAACCAAATTATAAAATAATCAACGTGGAGAATCACCTGAAGTCTAGCTGATTTTAACACCTATGTCTGATAATATAAAAGACCACATTGAAGCTGGTAGGAGGGGTAAAGCTGCGAATGGGGCTGGACCTGCACCCGCGGGTGGTGGAGGATCACCAGGAGGGAGAGCGAGGCTGCAGAGGCTCTCCTGAAGGAATGGGGGACACTGGTCCCATTTGGGAACTCCTCAGCCCAGGGTCCCAGCCCAGGGAAGAGGAGATTCCAATAACTCTGACTGTAAAAACCAGAGAGGATTCCAGCCATCTGGGTGAGACCGAAGGAGACTGAAACCCTAGACACCCCTGTGAAGGACCCGCGCGCAGGTTTTCTGACCCACGGACACTCAGCCAGGACATTGGCAGTAGGTCAGAGGCTCACACGGGATCCATACCAAGAAAGTCTGCATTACCTGTCACCAGAAGGAGGGCTGGAAGAGCAGCCATAATTGTGCCTTAATCCAGCCCCACTACTGGGCAATCTACAGATCCAGCCAGCTTGACTGTGCAGACCCCTCCCATAGGGCCATTAGGAAGCGCTAGCCTGAAGGGATTAGCCTCATCCACTCAAGGTGCAGATCGCCAGGTGCTTTTGTTGCTGGATGGCTGCCACAGCCTGCACTGATTCAGAGCCAAGCATTCTCAGCTGGTACCTCATTGTGGATGAGCCCAACAAGAACCTCAACAGAGAGATAGTAAGCATTAAAAAGGACATAGAAACCATAAAAAAGAACCAGACAGAAATGAAGAATACAATAATTAAAATGAAGAATACACTAGAAGGATTCAACAGTAGATTAGATGAAGCAGAAGATCAAATCAGCAAATTGGAAGATAAGGTAGCAGAATACACCCAATCAGAACAACAAAAAGAAAAAGAATTTTAAAAAATGAAGATAGTTTAAGAGACCTCTGGGACAACATGAAGCATAACAATATCCAGATCATAGGAGTACCTGAAGGAGAAGAGAAAGAAAAAGAGATTGAGAATCTATTTGAAGAAATAATGACAGAAAACTTCCCAAATGTGGCAAAGGAATTAGACATATAAGTTCGGGAAGAACAAAAAGTCCCAAACAAAAGAAATTCAAACAGACCTACACCAAGACACATTATAATTAAAATGCCAAAGTTCAAAGACAAAGAGAGAATCTTAAAAGCAGCAAGAGAAAGGCAGCTAGTTACTTACAAGGGTACCCTCACAAGAATGTATGCTGATTTTTCAATGGAAACTTTGCAAGCCAGAAGGGACTGGCAAGAAATATTCAAAGTTATGAAAAACCAGAATCTACAACCACGAATACTCTATCCAGAAAGGCTTTCGATTAAAATGGAAGGTGAGATAAAGAGCTTCCCAGACAGGAAAAAATTTAAGGAATTCATCACCAACAAGAAATGTTAAAGGGACTTCTGTAAAAAGAGAAGGGGTAAAAAAAGAAAATAGAAATAACAAATACAAATAATAAAATGGCAGTAACTATGTACCTATCAGTAATCACTTTACATGTAAACGGATTAAATGCTCTAATCAAAAGACATAGGGTAGCCAAATGGATAAGAAAACAAGATCCATGCATATGCTGTCTAGAGAGACCCACTTCAGATCAAATGACACTCACAGACTAAAAGTAAAGGGATGGAAAAAAATATTTCACACAAACGGAAATGAAAAAAAGCCGGGGTAGAAATACTTATATCAGATAAAATAGACTTTAAAACAAAGGCTATAATAAGAGACAAAAAAAAAAAAGGGCATTAATAATGATAAAGGGATCAAAAAATCAAGGCTATACCCTAGTAAACATATATGCACCAAATATAGAAGAATCTACATACATAAAGCAATTAATTATTGACTGACATAAAAGGAGAGATAAATAGTAATACACTCACAGTAGGAGACTTTAACACCCCATTGACACCAATGGACAGATCTTCCAGGCAAAAATTCAACAAGGAAACAATGGGCCTAAAAGACATACTAGACCAAATGGATTTAATAGATATTTTCAGAGCATTTTACCCCAAAGCAGCAAAATATACATTCTTCTCAAGAACACATGGAATATTTTCCAGGATAAATCACATGTTAGGACACAAAACAAGTCTCAATAAATTTAAGAAGACTGAAATCATATCAACCATCTTCTCTGATCACAATGGTGTAAAAAAAAATTAATTACAAGAAAAAAAGAGAAAAACACGTAACACATGAAGGCTAAATAACATGCTACTAAACAATGAATGTATTATCAATGAGATCAAGGAAAAAATAAAAAAATACCTAGAGACAAATGAAAATGAAAACACGATGACTCAAAACCTATGGGACATAGTGAAAGTGGCCTTAAAATGAAAATCCATAGCAGTACAGGCCTACCTCAAGAAACAAGAAAAAAAATCAAATAAACAATCTAACTTTACACTTAAAAGAACTAGAAAAAGGGCAGAAAAGAAAGCCCAAAGTGAATAGGAAGAAGGAAATAATAAAGATCAGAGCAAAAATAAATGAAATAGTCTAGAAAAACAATCCAAAAGATAATGAAACCAAGAGCTAGTTCTTTGAAATGATAAACAAAATTGACAAACCCTTAACCAAACTCATCAAGGAAAAAAGAGAGAGAACTAAAATTAATAAAATCATACATGAAAGAGGAGAAATAACCATGGACTCCACAGAAATACAAAGGATCATAAGAAAATATTATGAGGAATTATACACCAATAAATTAGACAATCTGGAAGAAATAGACACATTCCTAGAAACATAGAATCTCCTAAGACTGAGTCAAGAAGAAACAGAAAATATGAACCGACTGATTACCACCAATTAAATAGAACCAGTAATGAAAAATCTCCCAAAATACAAAAGTCCTGAACTAGATGGCTTCATAGGAGAATTTAACCAAACATTCAAAGAAGAATTAACATCTGTTCTTCTCAAACTATTCCAAAAAAATTCAAGAAGAGGGAAGGCTCCCTAACTCCTTTCAAAAGTCCATTACCTTGATTCCAAAACCAGACAAAGACATTACAAAAAAAGAAAACTATATGCCAATATCTCTTATGAACATTGATGCAAAAATCCTCGACAAAATATTAGCAAACCAAATTCAGCAATACATTAAAAATATCATGCACCATGATCAAGTTGGATTTATTCCTAGGATGCAAGGTTGGTACAATATCCACAAATCAATTAATGTGATCCACCACATTAACAAATCAAAAGATAGAAACCATATAATCATATCAATAGATTCAGAAAAAGCGCTTGACAAAATCCAGCATCCATTTATGATAAAAACTCTCAGCAAAGTGGGAATAGAGGAACATATCTCAACATAATAAAGGCCATTTATGACAAACCCATAGCTAACATCATACTCAATGAGGAAAATCTAAAAGCATTTTCCTTAAGTACAGGAACAAATCAAGGATGCCCACTTTCACAACTCCTCTTCAACACTGTATTGGAAGTCTTAGCCACAGCAATAAGACAAGAAAGAGAAATAAAGTCACCTGAATTGGAAAGGAAGGAGTAAAATTCTTGTTATTTGCCGATGACATACTATATAGAGAGAATCCTAAAGATTCCAACAAAAAACAGTTACAAAATAAATATTCAGAAATCAGTGGCATTTTTATACACCAATGATGAACTTTCAAAAAAAGACATGAAGAAAACAATCCCATTTACAATTGCATCAAAAACTATAAAATATCTGAGAATCAAATTAACCAAGGAGGTAAAAGACCTGTTCTCAGAAAATTATAAGTCATTGAAAAAAGAAATTGAAGAAGATACAAATAAATTGAAGCATATACCATGCTCATAGGTAGGAAGAATCAACATCATTAAAATGGCCATACTACCCAAAGCAATATATAAATTCAATGCGATCCCTATCAAAATACCAATGGTATTTTTCAGAGAGATAGAACAAATAATCCTAAAATTTATATGGAACTATAAAAGACCCCAAATAGTCACAGCAATCTTGAGAAAGAAGAACAAAGTTGAAGGTATCACACTGTCTGATATCAAACTAAACTAAAAAGCTACAGTAATCAAAACAGCATGATACTGGCATAAAAACAGATACATTGATCAATGGAA
>NW_011888916.1:5189847-5356180 GCF_000151845.1 Pteropus vampyrus
CAGATATACAATGGAATATTACTCAGCCATTTAAAAAAATGAAATCCTACCACTTGCAATGACATTGATGGACCTAGAGGTTATTATGCTGAGTGAAATAAGTCCGACAGAGAAAGATAAATACCATATGATTTCACTTACATGCGGAATCTAAGGAACAAAAAGAATAAACTAATCAGAAACAGACTCACAAATATACTGGATAATTTGGTGATAAACAGAGGGAAGGGAGGTTTGGGAGGCTGGGAGAATGGGGTAAAGGGTTAAAGAAGTACAAATTAGTAGTTAAAAGATGGTCACGGGGATGGGGAGCATGGCATAAGGAATGCAGTTAGCATTAATATATTGGCTAGGTGGAAAACCAAAGGAGAGAAGGAACAATTAGAGGGATCATTTTATAAACTACATAAATGTCTAACCAACGTACTGTACACTTGAAACTAATTAAAATAAATAATAACAATAATTTGCTCAATTCTGTTTCAAATATAAAGCTCACTGGATTTGACAAGAGCTCCAGAGTCCAGCTCTTGATGTCAAAAGTACTAATTAAATGTTTAGTGAAATTCACTGCAGCTAAAATACTATTTTGTTTCTATTGGCTATTCTTTAATATAATAATTTTTTAAAGAGAAAAGAATCTAAAAATAGTGAATGGCGTTAAGATGTGTTTAAAATTAAGTAATATCCCAAACTACATAAAACTTAGTAAAATTAGAATGTACTAATACTTTGAATACCTACTTTGATCATAAATAGTTTTCCATTTTTTCATATTTAAAGAAATTCACAAAGAAAATATTTTGAAATATTGTAGTATAACCATAAATCAGTTGTGTAACTTGATTTTGCACTATACATGTCACCATTACTTCCAGTCCTTGAATTCCAAGTTATTCTAAAGCAAATGAACAGTAAAGTTCAAATACTTCTGAAATCATAAAAATTGCACTTTTGAATAGATTCCCTCATAATGCTTTTACATTTAAATGTAAGTAGATATCAAATTTTAAATATCATAATTATATTATGACTCTCAAAACATTTTTAAAAGACTTGATGAAAATATAAATAAAATAAAATCCTAGGAATGCATCAATGACAAGACTCCAATGCCATATTCTACTGAAACTTGAAAGTCATATATAAACAACCAAAATAAGGGAAAAAATTCCTAAATCAGACAACATGACACAATTCTGAGCATTTATTTAGTGTAAGAGAATACATATAAGAAGCAAACACTACTGAATCAATGAATAATAAAAGTCACATTCAGTATTTCAAAGGATTTGTAATCTATCATTAAAAACTCACGCAGTTGTTATTAATGAGATAAGTTTATTAGAAATAATGCATAAAATGTTTTAGGTGCTCAAAATAGTAAATGAAATAAATTTTTGTTTTGTTTGTTTATTGCCCATACTCTAGCAAAGAATAAGAAAACTGCAAATTTTAAAGCTAAAGAAAACCTAGTCCAAATAATTTGTTAATCACAGATAAGAAAAGTAAAAACCACAAAAATGAAATAACTTGACCAAGCAAATAACATTAATATGTCATTTTGTTAAACCTCGTGTGTGGAATCCTGATTTTTATCACAGCTCTCTTCTGAAAACTTCACTAAAATGACAGGAATAAAAAGAATTTAAAATTACAAAAACCCAAAGTGGGAGGAGGAAAGGAAGTGATGGCAATAAAATTTTGGAAGCTGAAAAGCTAACAGACAAATGGCAGCTAAAACAAACAAACAAACAAATAAACAAAGCTCAAAATTATGATGGCAGTAGAGCAAAGCCCAGAAGTAGGATGATTTTCACTATGAAAAAAAAACAGAATCCCTCTGAAAACGGAAGTGCAGGTGAAGCTAAAAGCAGGAGGACTGAGTGGCTGCATGAGAAAAATCTCCTCTTCAGATCACTTCCCTCACCCCAGCACAGCAGGGAAACTGCCTTTCTCCTATCCTGGCAAAGGACCATTTTAACTTTCTAAAGTGTTAATATACTTCCAGGATATGCTACACAACCCCAAAACCTCAGTAGTTTGGTATAATAGTTTATTCTTATTCAGATATGCAACTCTATAGGGAAGCTCTCTACATACTGGCCATAACAGCACATGCTTCACATAATTGCCATGGAAGGAGTGGGTCTAACAACAGCAGTTAAACGCTTCTGCTCAGAAGTGACTCACATCATCTCTACTTGCTTTTCATCAGCCAAAGCATATTACATGAACACATTTAACTTCAAAGAGAAGAGAAGAACTAGAAATATTTGTGAGAATAATGTTTACTATATTGGACTCTGAACTTAAATATTAGGCAACACTGAAAACAGGGAAACCTTACTAAAACTGAGAAGATTATGTGAGAATCAGTCTACTAAATCTTAAGTTTTCCAGCCCCATTCCCTCACTTACCACCAAGAATTCTTGCAGCCCAGCTCTTCTCCACTAGGCAAAAAATTAAAGGATTCCTTTCTGGGAAAAATTACTTTTCAAAGATAAACTACCTATGAATACTTACAGTAGAAGATACCACAGAGAACAGGCCAGCCTAATTATCCTCTCTTCAGTCAATAAGCTTTACAAACACAAAAGTTCTAATCGGCTTTTTATTGCCTCACTTTTAAATATAGGAGTATAGCCAGAGATCACCACCAGACTTTTTTGGAAAGTCTCTATATAACACGAAAATAAAAATGAATAGAAGAGAGAAAACAGAATATATAGAAATAAAAACAATATAATGAAAGAAAGAAGTATTCATTATACATATAAGCATGTATGTATATAATTGGTATAAATTGGTATAAAAGATGATATTGCATAAATGAAACAAAATCAGGGGATTATGAAAATGAATCAGTCAAAAAACAAAGGGCATTTGGATATGAATCTGGGACTCAGAAGAGAAGTCTAGGATGGAACAATCACTGTACAGATAGAAACAGAAGACTAAAACTATGGATTTGATGGATTATTCAAGAGAAGGATGTAGACCAACAAGAGAGAGCTAAGGGTAGAACCCTGGCAGCACTAGGATAAAGAGAGGTGAGTAAGACTGAGAAAACACATCTAGACAAATGTAGGTAAAATCATTCATTCTTTTAACCAGCATTTCTTACCCATCTAGAGTACTATGTGCTTAGAAAAGACATGTTATAGAAGCCAAGAGGGAACTGATTCAAAGATAGAATAAATAGAAAGGGCATGAGAAACCTGGAGTTGGCAATAATTAGGACGTAATTACTGACATTAGAGAGTTCATTTTCCTTACAGTAATAGATGTGGAAGCTGAATGGTGACTTGAGGAAGAGAAATAAGGAAAAAGAAATCATAAATACAGTTGTTCCGCCTTATCCATGGTTTTGATTTCCATGGTTTCAGTTACCCAGTCAGTCGAGGTCCGAAAATAGTAGTAAGTTTTAAATTGTGCACCATTCTAAGTAGCATGATGAAATTTCATGCCATCCCATTCCATCCTTCTGGGATGTGAACCATCCCTTTGTCCAGCCTACCCATACTGCATATACCGCCTTTAGTCACTTAGTCACCCTCTGGGTTACCAGATTAGTTATCAGATATTCCAAGAGATAGAGACTACATTTACATAACTTTTATACAATATATTGTCATAATTATTCTATTTTATTATTAGTTATTGTGGTTAATCTCTTACTGCTCCTCATTTATAAATTAAACTTTATCACAGGTATGTATGTATGTGTAGGAAAAAACAGTATATATAGGATTTGGTACTATCTGTGGTTTCAGGTATCCACTGAGATCTTGGAATGTATTGTGGATAAAGGCGGGCTACTGTATAGACTGTTTCAAGAAGCTTAGCTATGAAGCAATAGCTAAAGGGGATACTTGTTTGAAGAATGGATTTGCTGTTCTGTATATAAGAGACACTTGAGAATGCTTACATACCATGAGGAAAGAGCCAGTAGATAGAGGCCTTTCAGAACACCCTTTAACAACTCATGTGTTTGCTGCTCAGTTTTTCATAAAAGATTGCCTGCTTAAATATAGTATCTATTCTTACTTATAGTTATTTATCTCTTTGAACATAATGACCCTTGACCTTTGATACTTGTTTGATTCATTTAATAAGAACGGTTATTATACCATATTTTATAACACTGAAAAATTAACAATGCTGTTCATTCTCATAAATACTATCTATTTACAGATGAGTACCTGAGGTTTAAAGAGAAAAAACTTGCCCCAGTAAATAGCAAGAGTCTTATGAAAAACAAGAGAGTAAAAGTCCAATTTCTCCTAATGTCTTCTATTTTTTAAGTTTTTAAAATCATTTCTCGGTTTCTTGATCTATAATATAGGGCAATAACTACATTTCAATGGTGTTGAGAGTATTTTTACATGTGTATGTATGAAGCACAAGATTAGTAGATTAGTTAAGTAAATACAGGCCTTACATGTAATGATCATTATACTTTTGTCTTTGATTACACTGCTAGCACAAGTTTTTTTATTAAATTTATTGGGGTGACCCTACTTCATAAAATTATACAGGTTTCAAGTGTACAATTCAATAATACATCATATGTATATTGCATTGTGTGTTCACCACCCCAGGTTAAATTTCTTTCTGTCATCATATATTTGACCCTTTACCCTTATCTAATGCTTTTTAAATTATACCCCACTGTTCCTCTATTAAAGATATTCCAGATACTATAAAAAATAATAGATCCTGGAACAGATTAATTTTTTAAATTCTTTTTATTTAGATATACCATACATACAGAAAGATACACAAATCATAAGTATGAAGACCAACAAATTATCACAATGAACACACTTGCCCACATCAAGAAAGAGAACATCCTCAGAACCCCAAAGTCATCAAATTGCCCCTTCCCAATCGCTACCTCCTATTCCTTCCCAAAGGTAAATCCTCCCTGACTTCTAACACTATAGAGTAGTTTTTTACTGTTCCTGCACTTTATACTAATGAAATCACATGACATACACTATTTTTCATCCATTTCTTTCACTCGACATTATGCAGCAGTGGCCCATTCATTCTCATTGCAATAGAGTATTCCATTGTAGTAATATACAACAATTTATCAAACTATTCTACTGTGGACAGTTGGGCTGCTACAATCTTCAGCTACTGCAAATAATACTGCTATTAATATTCTTGAACATGTCTTTTGGTGCACATACATACACATTTGAAGGAAGGGTATATACCTAACAGCGGTATGTACCTAATAGGGTATGCATATGCCCAACTTCAAAAGATGCTGCCAAACTGTTTTCCAAATGGTTGTACCAGTTTATACTCCCACCAGCACTGTATGAGAATTTTGACAGTTCCATATCACATGTGATAGGTTCATTTTGAAAATATTTCACATCAGTTTGTCACATATTTTTTTAATAATGCATTGTTTTAAAAACAAATATTTTGCTAATTTTCTTCTTTACTGAATCCCAAAGTCCCAGAAATTTCCTATTAAACTTAATAAGTTAACTTACTTATATGATACCAATGTCCATAGTAAACAACAAAATGATACCTATTGTTATCTATGTATTCTATATGTATCTCATACCATCAGTTATCTGTTATTCTAAATTATAATCTTTCTTTTTTCATGTTTCTTTGTAAGAAAATGTTTGTGTGATACTGGAGTGCCCATCTAACATCATCTATCCCCCAAAGACTACATGAGATTTGATGGGTTAGTCACTTATGCCTCTAGAAAACTACTTCCCTGCTGTTAAAGGAAATGATCTATGTACTCAAGGAAAAAAAATGGATTTATAAATTTATTTATACTATTTTATATTTGCAGTGCTTTGTTTATACTCCATGCTGAATCATTAGAATAACTAATTTTATTCACAATGTCAAGAAAAGGCAGAAAAAGTGTCTTAATCATAAGAGTTTTGAAATAATTTATTTCATTCTCCAAGAAACAAGCCTTTTAGCCAAGGAGCTTAGTATATTGTTAACACTTTTACATTAGCATTGTAACAAGAGCTGAACTATCTAAAATAGTTCTTCCTAAAGTTAAACAATTTCAGCAGTTTTTAACAATTAGGTGGCCAAGCTGACATCTTTAGAGAGATGAGATTCAGGGATCTGTTATTGGTTTTCACAAAACAAATCAAATATATTTTTCAATGCTTCTAGAAATGTGAGAAGCTATGTAAAATAGCAATGTAACAACAAATAAAATAATGCTGAGCTTTCTGTGTTTGGTGTCATTCATCTAAATTATGCCAAGCACATATAATGTATATTCAAAATGTCCACTGAGTTCAAACCTTGTTCAAATTCTATACAGGTACTATTAATTTGATTTCTTACCATGTAACTTTTTGCATTTGTTTAACAAACATTTATACTATATGCTTAGCACTGCGCTAAGTATTTTGCCAATATTAACTCAATTAATTGTTAAAATAATCATAGGAAAATAGCCAGAATTTGAACTCAGGCAATTTAAGTCAAGTTCATGCTCTTAACCACACAAATAATTGGAAATGTATATATAAATATAATCAAAATTATTAGCCCCTTTTTTTTTCTTGTTAATGATAAATCAGAGCTATATCTGGCCTTTTAATCACTTACTTCAGAGAAGTAATTTTTGATCATTTATTTAAGGTAAGAGAAGTGTATATGAAGACTCGAAGGCAAGAAATAAAGTCTTTTGCTATACGCATATTTAGCTTGCTTAAAACAGTATGTCATCAATTTTATAAATATATTGAGATAATATGAAAGTACACATCCCTTTGAACAATATGAAGCTTCTTTTAAACCGTTTAGAACTATAAAACCCAGAGGGAATAAAAATAGCTTGAACTTGTTCTCTAATTATTCTGTAATCAAGGATGCAATTCAAATCAAGTTTTTATCTGCCCATTTATTTAGTCTTTTCTAAGCATACAATCTGAGAGTACCAACTGGCAGCTTGCATTACTCTGGAGGGAAAGAGGAAATAAGAGAATTGAAAGGTCATTTTGTCAACTTCCTGCTCAGACATTTTATTTTTCCTACATTTTCCAGGACTTTGCAGAGCTACAATAGAGACAAGGTCTCGCTAGAATGAACCTTTTCCCCTCAATAATATAGAGCATTTCTGCCAAAATGAAAATACGTTGATGCTATTTTTAGGGAAAGGGGGGAATTTCATTGAGATATAATTGACATATAATATTGTCTTATTTTAGGCATACAACATAATGATTTGATATATATATGTACTGTGAAATAATTACCATAAGTCTAGTTAACATCCTTCACCACGCAGTTACAAAATGTTTTTTCTTATGATGAGAACTTTTGAGACCTACTTTCTTAGCAACTTTTAAATATATGATACAGTATTGTTAACTATGCTCAACAAGATATACATTACATCCTGTAAGTTAATTTTTTAAAAAAGAAAGCCTGCCTGCATAAAGAAAAATGATCCAAATCTTTACTTTCTTGGTCTTATCAGATTTCCACTAATAACAGCCCTGCTTTCTTTGACTGGTTTCATTATTAACATAAGTAGTTCTAAATCAAATACATCTAGGATCATCGCACATTAGCAGAACAATCCAAAGAACATCTGAAAACACTTTGCTTCTGTGGCTATAAAAATCATTTCAACTCTCAATGCTCTCTAAAGTCCAACCCAGTTTCTTAAAAAGTACTAGGAATAGTAACTGCAAGAGAATCAGTATTAGTACCAGACTGTATTTTATATGTACTCAAAAGTGCTTCCTTCTCCATCAAGCCACAGCTGAAATTTACATTAGAGTAAGCTATTGAGTATTCAGATAACACCACAAACGTGCCTTAATGATAACTTACATATATATAGTACTACACAATTAACCCTAGAAATAAACTTGTACTTGTGCCATTTATAATAGAAAGTGAAACTCAGAGAAGTTACCATACATGCCCACAATCACACAGCTTGACTGCTACCACTTAAATCCTCAACTAAGTCTAGTACAAATGCACTGCCTCAATTCTCAAGTAGGCTAAAAGGAGTAATAGATGATTGTGCATCAACATAAATAGATTAATTTCTAAAAATAATAGCATATGACAGAGCTCTGAGGGAAAAGGAGGCAACACACGTGCATTTTAAACATAAAAGGCTGATCTTTGGGAAATTTGCAGCTTGATGCCCTGCCCAGGAAGAAAAGGCTCTGATGGGATATCACTAATTAAGTATGGTTTGGGCAGTCAGGAACAATGACGGGACAGGCCCAAGAGAGGCATGTTACATAGATAAGTAGTTTCACAGCTTAACCTAGGCCTATAGTCGTAGTTACACCAACTATAGTCTAGGCTTAGTTGGTACTTTTATTTCTACTAGCTCAAGAGCTTGTTTCTTTTCCTCACAACACAAAGAGGAAAGGCAGATATCAAAATTTTAGGGCTTGCTCAAACAATTCCAAATGTAATATCAATAAACTGCCTCTACTTAGACCATTTAAAGGAATATCAGAAATTATTTTTTCTGTTGTTAAATTTATTTTTCAGTTACAGTTGACATACAGTACTATATTAGTTTCAGTTGTACAATATAGCAATTAGACATTTATATACCTTACAAAATGATCCCCCCAATAAATCTAGTACCCACTAGACATCATGCATAATTATTACAATACAATTAACTATATTCTCTATGCTGTACTTTACATCCCCATGACTATTTTTATAACTAGCAATTTGTACACCTTAATCCCTTTCACCTTTTTCACCCATCCCCCCAATTTGTTCATCATCAGTTTGTTCTCTGTATGTATGAGTTTGATTCTGCTTTGTTTATTCATTTGTTTTTTAGATTCCACATGTAAGTGAAATCATATGGTATTTGTTTTTCTCAAAACCATTTCCTCCTTTGATTCTTTCATTTATGTCAATGAATCCTCAAGTTTAAAAATTCAATCTTTTTTATCCCTCTCTCTCTCCTCTCTGGAAAGATATATAGAAGGAAGAGGAAAGGACTTTGGAGTCAACTGGATCTAGATAATTCCTGTTTCTATTTCTTACTAGTTATGTGAGTTTAAGCAAGTTATCATGCCCTTTCTGAACTTAAGTTTACATGTCTATAAAAATAGAAATTCATCTCACCTTGCAGGATTTTGTAGGACTTAAATATAATATATATATAAGGTACCTAATAAATAGTGAGCACTTATAAATCTTGATCAAGCACCTTCACTTTCTTCATCACATTCAGTAATCAAGAACTACAGATCCTTACTTTGAAATGTACCCATTGTCACCACCTGTACTGGGCCCTTCTTATTTAAATCCTCAAGTTCCAGGTTTCATCTAATTCCTTACCCGTTTGGGGCAATGGCCACAAAAACGGCCAGCCTGTCCAGAGGCCTCTGCTTACCTAGCATACTAGCTTACAGTAGCACTTAAACTACTTTCCATCAATTTGGAGTCACAGAACAGTTCACTCCAACCAAGTTCTTTCTGCCCCCTTTCCAATACTCACCTTCATCCCTATGATCCTTTATGATTCCCTTGGGATTCTCTCAGAGAAACTTTGGTATAAATTCTCCACTGTCTCTACCCTTGTCTAATCACTCTGCTACCTACTAACACGTCATCCTACCTTCTAACACTAATATGATCTCTAGAACTACAACCGAAAAACTCTCTCCAATGCCCTTATACTCTTCATTAATGTTCCTACTTCCTCCTTACTCTAAAATCACTCTCCCCAGATGGCACTATTTCTATTACAGTCATCTTAAGAAGAGGCTGCTCATTTTTTCTTAACCTAAGATATCCAAAAAAGAGAGGAGGAACAATATTTTCAGCTCCATGTTTGCTTTCCTTGTCACTTCTTCACTGAGTGCTGAAAATACAATGATAAATAAACAAATATAACAAGATGTTGAATGGAATATATTAAGTTAAATAAAACACATTAAAATTAATTTTACCTATTTTTTACATTTTAACACCTCTACTAGCAAATTTAAAATTACATCTATGGATCTCTGAATGGTGGTGACTATGTCATACCAGAAAGCCTTTGCCCTACTCTAAAGGTGGCAACAACTACTCAGCTCTAGACAACAGTGAACATCCATCAGTGTAGGCACAGTTCTACCAAGTCTCCTGAATTTTCAAAAGAAGGCAGAAATGCATACCTTTATGTGATATCTCCCTATTTTTAAACAATTGATAGTCAATGTAATTTAATTAATTTCTTGTTTATACGCTTCATAAGCCCAACAAACTATATCTGATAGCTTGATTCATCCCCTGTGCTACCAGTTTGCAACCACTGGTCTAAGAACTCAATATGACATGGTGTAGTAAAGAGAGATATGTTCCAACTCTTTCCTGATAGCAAGAATTTATTTTGTTGATAGCCATTGAGATGAGAGAAGATTCACTGCCACTTTTACTATTCCTGTTGTATAAATAAATAATTAAAGGTAAGTTCTTTGTGGACAGTTGTCATTTATTCCTCCCTGTCATTCCAAAACAAGGCTCCACTAAACTAGCCTCTGATAAATTAATTGGAGAGAACAATCACAAGTTTCAGTTTGAATAGGTAAGTTAAATGGACCAAAGAAAAATGGTTTTACTTTTAGCTTTACGATAGCCAGTCTGTGAAAAGACACAAAACACCTACCTAAGTCAGCCACATTTACTAGAGCCCTTAACATTGTCCTAGTTCTGACTCATGGCCATAGAGATTGTCCACAAAAAATAAACTGGAGGACTGATGTGTGAGAGACAGAAAAGACCACCAGAAGCCTTTCACTTTAATGCTAACATCCTTTGATTAATAGGGCATCCATTACAGAAAGGTAAAGTCTCAAGTTTCTTATGCTCCTACATTCTGTATGAAAGCCAAAGTTAAAATTTTTAAATCTTATTATAATTAAAGTTACATTCCCAAGACCCAAGGAAGCCAATGTGGAGGGTAATTGGAGGTTCTGCTCACAGGTGCAGTTAGACATTCTACTCACCCAATATTGCCTTGTGCCTGATAAAAATTTGCTTATAATCTAGTAAGAGAAAATGTGTAAAATTAGGAAAGGTACACAAAATAACTTGAATACAAGTAAGAAGGTGATAAAGTGTGGTGCAAATAGAGCTTAAGCAATTTGAAATAATTATGTTTCTTTTATTTAAATTCCACATAACTATTTACATTTTTCAAAATGACTAATTAAAACTTGCAAAGCAAAGAGAACCATAGCTTCAGAATTAAGAAATATAATTCCCTGAAATAGCCGAGGGTTGCTTTACTTTTCATCAGAAACTGTTTTCTCAGACTCAGAAAACTAATATGTAAAGAAAAAATGGATTTTAAGCCCTGACTTATCATTTTTAAAACTCTAAAGTATTCAGAAGTCAAACTTGATTTTTAGGAATTCCATATGCATAAGTATTTTTTAAAGTATATTTCCTAGACTATTTCCTTACTTTGGCACTAAATATTCATAATACCCAAAAGAGCTGGCAATACATTCAGCAGCACATTCACTTTGGACCTAAAATACTGAAGAACCAGAGACTTCTATTGGCCTGCCAAGCAGATCATATCCAATAAAAAAAAAAAAAAAAAAAAAAAAAAAAAAAAAGAAAGAGAAAGAAAGAGTCAAAAAAAAAAAAAGTGGAAGGAGAAAGAAATCAAAGATCTAAGGTTTATTTCATAGGCCAATCTCTTCTACTTAACTTGAGCAAGGCAGGGGTAGGCAAAGTCTGTAGCTAGAAAATCAAGAAAACTAAAGATTAAATGTTTACAGATTTTACTAATTCCTAGTTTCTTTTAAAAAGAGAAGGGATTGATACATAAAAAGATAAAGAGCTGGAAAAATTAAAATCAGCAATATAAAAACATTTAGCTGGCTAGGACAAAAAAGAAAGGAATTTACCTATTCTCCTGACAATACTTAACCCTCTATTTGAAAACCAATTTTACTGAAACTTCTAAATTTTGAAAGGATGCATTATTCAGAGCAGATACTCTCAGGATAAGGATGCTTTGTTACTCTAATACTAAACAAGAAAGCTCATTCTCACAGTATTAAAAGGTGTTTTCATGGGTGGTTGGCAACTTTTGATAACCTGAATGAGAAATGACATTAAAATTATGTATCTGAAGAAAATTTTACTTACTTCATTTAATCAGGACGACATGCACTTCAATGTAAAGTTTACTGAGAACTTTTTGCCAAATTCAAACCACTCTGAAAGTACAAATGATAAAGAAAAATTTCTCCCTCCACCCCCCCTCCCCAAAAAATAATTTGACCCCTGGGAAATCTGGATCACTAGTTACAACATTAATTATCTTAGAATATATCACTTCAGATTTGAATTTAAAAAAAAAATACAATACCTCAATTATCTATTGAGTTCCTTAACTGAAGAAATTCAATCAATTAAAAAACTACTGATCTAATCACAATATAAAAACCTCCAAGTGACCAAAAAAAAAGATATAATCAGTGTAACACAACTTAAAATTAGTCCTAATTCTGGCAAATGTTGATGCAAAAAGGGAAAATTCCTTTGTTAAGACCTTATTAAATCAGCTTCTAGGAATTAACAAAAAGAATAAATTAGATCATGATTCCCTCCTCAGAATATAAGAGAAAGTTGCTTTTACAAAGTTGAATCTTTGACCACTTTTATATTAAATTCAAATAAAAGATCTAGTCTCTTCAGAGAAAAGAAAAATTATCTGTCCCCTTTATTAAACCACTTGATTCTTCATTCAGTTCTATAATACGAGTGATGCTGAGCTGCAAGTCAAAGACTCCACAATACTAAGAAACCTAAATGTAGATAAGGACTTTCAGTCTTTCACAAGAAAGTTCAAAACATTTTAACAATTCTTATCAGGCAAAAATTTTACTATCATTTCTCATAATTACTGATATTCTTGTGATGGTACACTGGTAATGACATTAGTAAGATGGGAAGTTAAAGTATTACTGCTTTGGAGAATATTTCCAATTTTAATTAAAATTAGTTTAAGTTCTTCTTAATGTATTTATGACTAGGATTCATGTTCCACCCATACACATTTATAAAGTTGTTTTCTTCCAGTACCTGGGGTAGCTACATGATCAGAGAGGCTCTTTTAACATATATGGAGCTGCATGTCTCAAGGAAAAGAGGGCATCAATAAATCCAATGAGTTAGAATTTCTGCTCTATCATATAAATTACATACACCCTCACAACTCTGTTGAGTAAAGGATTAATATCACCATTTTAATGATAAATAAAACTGAGACTCAAAGAAGCACTATTACACAGCAAGTGATAAAATTGGAATTTTAAATCTTATCCTTTTAATTCCAAAACTCATGTCCCATTTACTGTGTCATGTTGTCTAAAGAGACAGACTCCTCCAACTGAGGTTTTAAATGAGTTTGTTCCATTACCAGTTCAATTGTGTCTGTATTATATTCAACTAGGAAATTTTGTTGGTAAAATGTCAAAAGTTTCTGAATTTTTTTCCTTTTCATTTATGTCAACACCTTCAGCTTCCAATAGCCTAAGTTCAAATATTTAAACCTAAAATTTATAGATTAAAAAATGTTTTCATTCATTTGGTCCACAAATAGTTATCGAATGCCTACTATGAAGCAAGCATGTGCTAACTGCTTGCTATTTTAGTCCCTACTATCCATCACTAATTTACTCAATGAGTATATAGAGATGTCTAAAATGAGAAACTTCATTAACTTCATGATTAATTAGAAACAAATGAGCACTTTCTAATACATTTGTCTGAAAGCTAAGATATTTATTACCTCTTCCTCTAAGTAAGAAAATTTATGTTATTTTAAGCTTTATTATGTGCCATCCCCTCCTAACAGTAATGAGATTTTTTATCTAGGAAATAAAGCCAGGAGGCAGAATGAAGTAGTTCTATCAGTATGTACTTAGAGCCAGACAGACTTGGGTTCTAGTTCTAGTACTTATTGGTTGGGTAGCCTTACCTACACCACTTAATCTTTCTGAACCCCAATTTTCTCATATGTAAAACTGCGATAATTATATCAATTTGCAAGAATTTTATGAGAATTAAACAAAATATACGTAAAGTGTCCGAAAGAAATGAGGTACTCTACAAACAGCAAAAGACTGGCCTACTGAAATAACTAACTTTGTTTTTAAAGGACATTACTATATACCTGGCTATTTATTAGGACATTCATTATTACTGAATCAGAATTGGGAAATTTGGGTTACAGTTCTGGCTCCTCTTCTTGCTAGTTGTGTAACCCTGGGTAAGTTCACTTAACCTCTAATATTCAATTTAAAGATAAAAATCCACACTTCCCTTACTGTACACTACAATGTTATGCATGTCTTTTCTACTAACAGTGGAGCAAGAATGGGAAGAATCTGGGCTTTAGAATCAGAAAGGCTTTCCTGCCATACAAGCCTGAACTAATCACTTATTCTCTATTTAAACTACCTATGTAATCTTAGATTCTTTCTTCGGGTCTATTCTGAGGCAAAATGAGAGAAAGCAAAGTAAACTACAAAGAAGCTAAAAGTATATGATGGACTGATGACCAAATAATTTAGGGAACATAATTTGCTTTGTGCCTGCTCTAGCACAGATGTTATCAGATCAACTCTTTCTGCTAAGTTATTTCTACTTTGAAGATTTCAGATTCTTAAATATAACCTCATTACTAACAAACGGAGGATTTCTTAACCCGCGTTTCTGGAGATGGACATTATCTCTTGAAATAATTTTCAAATTTTTGTGTCTGCACATGGCAAGCATTTTCATGAGAAAGAATTTGCTGTATTTTCATTATATACTGGAAAGAATCTATGACCCCAGAAATGTTTAAGACCAGTGGGGAGGGGAGTAATATAGTCCTTAGCTCTGTTACTAGATGAGCAATACTAGCAATGTCCTGAATAAGTTTTATTCTCTCATCACACAGCTTTCCAGTGCACATGTTGCTCTCTCAGCCCTCCATTCCTCCTCCTTCCTTGGGCTGGTTCCTTCTTATCACTCAAGACTCATGTGTCCTTCCTCTACGAAATTCCACTGAACTACCATCACTACCACCACCACCGGGCTGTCAGGGAACCATTCTCTTGCCTCAGAATTCTGTGTACAACTCTATCATTGCCTGGATGATAATTTTCTCACTCTATTCCTCCCCCACTAGGATGGTAGCTTAGGGAAGGAAGGGAATTTGTCTAAAACATCTCTGAATTTCCAGAGTTTTGCACAATGCCTGGTACATGATAGGTATTCAAAATACATTTTTGAATGAGTAATTTTAAAAATGAATAACACTATCCACAACATAGTGATTTCTTCCACATAGCCATGACACAGAGATTAATATATTACAATTAGTGACTTCTAAGACTCCTGAAAAAAGGCAAGCAAACTATAATTGTTGAGAGATTTTTTTTCCCATTTCCTTCCAGCAAAACTCAGAGATTTTTTCATAACATTGTTGAAAGTCTTTATGTTACAGAGGATATGAAAGTGACAAAAAATAATTTGAAATTTTAAAAACATTTTCAAAAAGAGATAAAATTATATAAGTCCACATTCCCTTTTCCACAATCCAAAATCCCTAAATCTCTAGAAACAGTAATATTTTTCATAACTTTGTTGCCAAAACTAACTTTTCAGCAAAACTGAACTTAAATTGATGTGAAGCTATTTATAATTTTTATTCATGTGTTTAATTGCAGGGTACTCTTCCATACCCTATTGGGGGTATTATGTAATCAACAATACATATGCTGTATTACCTATCCATAACTTTTTTTAAAAATCTGAATTTTGAAATATATTTGCATCCAAGGCCGCAAATAAGTGATTGTAGACCTGGATTTTCTCTTCTTTTCAAGGTGATTTTACTAATAGGCCTTTAGGAAAACACACACACACACACCAATTAAGCAACCATTTCTTTGGGAATGTAAGACATTGTGCATTTTCCATACCTTATCTCTAATTCTCACCAGAAAAGTAGGTGTTAACTATCCCCAATTTACAAATAAGGTAACTAAAGCCAAAAAAGCTTAGCTATTTTGCCCAACTAACAAAAAATAGAAAACATTACTCCCATGACTAAGGCTTATAAAATTTCAAGATTCTGCCTATAGATGATTTCATACAACATAAAGTTGTTTTTTTAAAGACTTATTTACTTCACAAAGCTATTGAGATACAAGTCGTTTTAACATACTGCATCATTCTAAAATTTCTGGGCTATGTGGGCCTCCATTAAAGCAACAAACTTGGCAATATAGGAAAGCAAATTATTTTACCAAATAACTTCAAATAAAACTTGTTTATCATAGTTGGAAAGGAATGAAAAGAATCTGAGAAATTGAAGGGGGTGCCATCTAGTCTGAGACTAATACTCCTTATTTAGTTAACTATAAGGTTTCCTTTTTTTATTATTATTAATAGTCAAGTTGTTGAAGAGAAAGAAAAATTCTGACATTCATGTCCTGATTTTAAAGTACAATATTTAAAAGAAGAAACTTCCTTTTACCAATCTGACCTTCTTACAGAGCTATCTGCATGCTTGAAATAGAAGGATCATGTGTCTCTTTACTCATCCAAGAAATTCCTCAAAATCCACCTCATATAAGACATGTCCCATGAACATAGTTCAGATAACAATTCTACATTCTCCAAAACTTGGTGTCTACCTTTCTTCAAGTAGCAAATAAATCATATCAATGAAGAAAAATGAAAAAAAAAAAGAATGTCTAATATTAATTACTGTATGTTTAAAGCTTGTTTTATATGTAAAATATATGTAATACATTTGAATTACTTTATATTCAAGCTTCAGGGGAACTAAGAAAATATTTATTGGGCTCTTCAGATATATTATCTCTAGTATTCACAACTGTCCTGCAACTATCATCCCCATTTTATAGATGAAGAAACTGAAGTTCAGAATATTTGAGCCCAAAGTCTAGTAAGTCATAGAAACAGAATTTAAACAAGGATCTGTGCCTCAGCTCTTTCCACTTCATCTTTGCTAAGGTAGGCTTAGAATAATATTTCCTGTTGAGCAGGAATTTTCATCATGGCTATTATTTCTTTAGTAAGTAGTATGTTGCAATACAAACAGAAAGCCAAATAATAAATCTGGATAATGCTAAAATAGCCAAAAAAAAACTACAGTCTTACACTAGTTATGTGCAGATCTTGAGCAAGTTGCTTAACTTCTCTGTGCCAAACTTCTTCACATAATAAAGATAATACCTTAGAGAGTAGTTACAATGCTAAAGTAGATTAAGACATATAAAGCACTTTGTACAATGTCTGGCACATAATAAACACTCCATAAATATTAGCTATTGCTATTAAAATGAGAAATCACCAGATGGACATATTTTGTACCAGATGACTCCAGCCAGTAATTGCTGGACACCTAATCCGAAAGCAGTCAATCCCACACTGGCTTGTGATATATGACATGATCTGGTGGGAAAAGATGATGTGTACCAGTCAGATTCTCTCTCTTGGGAATCTGAATTATAAGACTGAGCCAATTAATAGTGATTCAGAAGTTAAATGGTTTGGCTCCTACCTTGATTAATTTTCTCTCCTCAAGGTTACCAGCAATGTTAAATTTAGTCTTTCAGTTGTCCTTTCTTTATCACTTGGTAGCATTCAATCTACGGAGTAGGCAGTTTATCTTGAAACATTCTTTTGGTTGTCCTCTTATCTCTCTGGTTGTACCTTCTCAGTCTCTTAGGAAGGCATTGAATTATCACATCTACTCAACATTTCATCACAGGCCTCTTCTCCCTCTAGGCAATCCACACTTACGACTTTGGTAATTATCTCTATGCCTGCTCAGGCTTTTCTGATAAATTCAATTGACTTGTCAATCTCTCCACTTATTTGGATATCTCAAAGATACCTCAAACTTCCTATGTCCAAAACCAAATTCATGATCTTCTTTCTCAAACATAGCCAAGATCACTTCCAGTACTCCCTATCTCCGTAAAGGCACCATCAAATATCCAGTTGCACAAATTAGAAAATTAGAAATATGCCTTAATACTTCTATCTCCCTCATCCCCATCTTTCACTGAGTCCTATTAATTTTATCTCTTAAATATTTCTCAATTCCTTCTCTCCATCTCCACTGCTACCTTTTAACAAGTCTCCCTATATCCACTCTTGTATCTTCTGTACTCTCCACATGTAGCCAGGATTATTTTTTTTTAATAACTGTAATCCTGTCATGTTCCCACTTCAAAGCCCTTAATGGTTTCCTATTATTCTTAGAATTTTTGACCAAAATGTGTGTCATAGTCTATAAGATCCTGCAAGATCTGCTTCAGCTTACCTCTTTTCTCCTCTTATTGCCCTACATGCAGCCACACTTGTCTTCTTTTAGTTCCTTAAACACAGTACATCATGTTTCTTCCTACCTTAGGGTCTTTACACATGGTTTCCCTCTGCCTGAACCACTCTTTGCCCTTCTCTTCACTTATTCAATCACTATTATAACTCAGCTAAAATATCACTTCCTCAGAGAAAGCTTCTTGAATCTCTGGACAATACCAGGTCATTCAGTTATTCATTTAACAAATATTTATTCATAATCTACCAAGCACAGTTTTAGACATGTGGAGATTGATAAACACAAAAAGACTCTTGCCTTCGTGGATCTTACATTCTAGTGGAAGACAGGCAATAAGCAATAAAAATAATAAGTAGATTAAATAGTTTATCTGAAGTCAGTAAGTCTATGGGGATGAAAAAAGAAGGTAAGAGAATCACAAGCAGAAAGTTTCCAGCGCCTAACTTGGCTCCTGGCATATAGTTGGCACTCAATAAATATTTGTTGAGTGGATGAAAGAATAAAAGAATAAACATGTTCAAGTTATGAGGGAGCTTAAACTATAAAATGAGTATAGGAAGTACTTGTTGGAAGAAGCAGATGCCATGAAAAAAAAGAGAAACCATGCAGGTCTTGAGAGAGAATGGTCTCTTCAACCATTCTTGATGGCTTCATAGTTTCCAGTTCCAGTCACTGCATGGTCTTACCATAACCACTACCTCCCTCCCCAAACCCTAAGGGTTGGATAATTCAAGTAGGTCAGTCACCCTTATAAACAAAATACCTAATCAGGACACATATACAAAACTATGTATACCACTTCCATCACCCACCACCATACCCCAAAGCCACTGCCATTTCTATACACAAGAGATATCATGTGTATTGAGGCTCTAGTTCTTCAGAGCCCAGCCCCTTTTAGGGACAAACTCCCTCTCACATACACAGGACTGTTAAAAACGCTTGCTCTCTTCTATGACCCTGTAAGAGACTAGGTCACTATCTCTCCAAGCCCTACCATATCCCAAAGGGGTCCCCTCATGAATAGGATCCTGGGTCTCCCTTCTGGTCGTTATTCTTGCACCTTAAAGACTATCTTCCAAACACAGATATGTGGATATACACCTCTTTGTGATTCTGAATGACCTTCAAGATCAGTGATCCCATATACACTCACACTAGGCTCTAGCCTCCTTTGGTATAGGGTTCTGAAGGACTGGTGCTCTGGGTATCCTCTCAAACCTCTTGTCCTTTAAGGACCCATATGAGGATTTGTATACTTTCTCTGTGACTAGGGTTGACCCTAAGGCACTATACTTCCTCAAAACACAAATACTCAGTGTATACCTCCCTTCCAAGGCACTGCCTGATATTAAAGTTACACTCCTCTTACACACACACCTGCCTTCTTGGAATCAGAGACTCTCTCCCGCAAATTATGCTCCTTTAGGGAGCCCCCCCATCTTCTCACAGGATTGTGCACACTCTCTCCATGACGCAGCCTACCGCTATGATTAGCCCCCATCACAGGTGCCCCTCAGAATTGGAGTCCTTTGTCTTCCCTGGGGTCCCAGCCCTTTCTGGGCCCATGTTCACTCCGGAGTGTGCACACTCCCCCATACACCCCTGCGCCACCGGCACAACAAGGTCCCTGCCCGCCACTCAGAGGGGTACGCACCTCCCTTGACCCCTGACCCCGAGGTCATAGCCCCACCGCGCAAACACCAGAAGTGCCTTCTCAGGATGCAGACCATGCTCAAGTTCCCTGTCCCCTCAGGCCCAGGACAGCCTTGCAGCCTCAGCACTTTCCCTGGTCGATCGCCCCCACAGACCTGCCTCAGGCGCCGTCTGGCTCCGCTCCGCCATTTTTTGTTGTGCCTTTGCCTCTGAGCCCACACGAAAATCGCGGGGCAGTGGGGAGCGGGCGATGGGATCAGCCAGCTGACAGAAGCTCCCTCAGGAAGACGCGGCGCGACGGTTGCCACGGCAACTGGCAGCCGGCGCGCCGGCGAGCGGCGCGTGGCGTGGGGCGGGACGTAGCAAGATAGGAGGGAGCGTACGACCGAGGCCCCGCCCCCTCGGCACGAGCCCACTCAGGGCCCAGGCGCCTGCTGGCCGGGAACTGTACGGCGCTTGTCTCCTGCAACCTAGCCTCCGCGTCCTGGCAACTGAGCATGCTCGGCCGCATCTGAGGCCTAGGGACCGGGTCTGCTAGGATGGCATTTCTCCTGTCGCTTACGAGGGTCCTCGTGCAGACCACAGAACTGGATGGGATGGCTCTTCTGTGGCTGATACTAAACTTTGATAGCTTGGCATAGGTTTCTTGATTTCCCAACCCTTCTTCCCGGGTGTACCTGGCCTGGTGGAGGTGCTGGGTAACATGTCTTCAACTGAAATGCCCAGAGAATCAACAAGTCTGTGCCCACTCCACATCCAAACACGCTCCTTGCTCCAGTCCCCAACTCTAGAAATGGCTTATTTTTGCTGGTGTGTTTCTCAGTATACCTAGGATGCCCTTTCCCATCTACCTTCTAAGACCAAGCTAGAACATTACCCTTTCCTGAACGGCTCTATCTTTCCACAGGCCCCTGTGCATCTCTGTCAAGAGTATAACACAGTGCTTAATGCATTATTTACTTCTCTTTTCCTCTATTGACTGTGAAGCTCCCCTGATGCCTGGGGTAGGTCTCTTAATCATTGTATACCCCATAATACAGCATAGTGCTGTTACAAAGTAAGTGCTCAGTAAGTGTTTGTGGAATGAGCAATGATTCCTAAGTTTACTACTGCACATTCCTACCTGTTTTACTGAACACTTAATTTTTTAAAAAATACCTTACTGGGTAGCCCCTACTCCACAAAGGCTCATAGAGCAAGGAAAAAAGATAATGGCTTTGATAGAGGTATTTTAAGTGCTATGGATCTTAGAGATGAAATTCTAAATAGGGGCAGGGAGAAGTAATCAGTGAAGATTTCAGAGAAGAGTGGATACTCTAGCTGAGTCTTGAAGAATGAATAAGCTGTCTGTAAAGGAGAGAAAGAGCGCGCCAGACAGAGGGAGCACCATGAGCCAAGACACAGATTGTGGAGATCAATGAGCAGTAAAGCTACAAGAAGTTCAGTATGACTAGAGCAAAAACCACATAGAGAAAAATGTTACCTCTAAAGAAGTTCCTGTATAGTTAGGTAGTGTCTTCATTTGGGTTCCCCAAAAGAAGAGCTTGAGGCAGGGACTCGGGTTCTGGGTATTTCTTTAGGAGGTAAGCCCCCCACTTTAGGAGGGAAGGAGGTGGGGGAGCCAAGGAAAATGTGTGTTATCGAGCTCATTAGTAGACAGCTGGGCTTAATCTCATTAGAGACCCCCATATAGAATGTGTCTCAGCATTGTTCCACTAAAGAACAAGAAAGCTGGGTCATTTATCTCTTAATTTCCATCCCCACTGGCTGAAGGTTATCTTCCATCCCCCAACTTAAAGCTTTCACATTTGCTTGTTATGCTTGCCCAGGGCTAAGCAGCCTTCTAGAGTTTAAGAGAAAGCCTTGAGGCAGAAAAGCAGAGAGACCAGAAAACTTTTGGAGTCAGTTGCTGGCAATGTGAATGGAATCATTCATTCACTCACACTGAAATTAGAGATAAGGTGTGGGCACCACAAAAATCTTCTCTAGAAAGTTACATGAAAATAACCATCAGAAATATCCCTCACATTTGAGCAGTTTAAAATTCACAAGCCATGTCAACACAACCATCAAGATAAAAATACATAGGCTTTCACAAATCAATCCTAGTAACTGGTAAAGATTATGAAGGCTGTTGGAATTTCTGCATGGGAGAGGTCACTGAGAACTGAGAAGGACAAAGGAGATTCATTAAATACAGAAAAGTGGACAAAAGGAGTGTGAAGATCCAGGTTCTACTCAAACTCTGACCTTAAAGCTTTATAATCTTGGGGAAATCACTTACAGTCTTTGAGTCTTAGTTTCCTTTTCCAACAAAGTGAGAGTGTTCTAAGTCACAAATGGGGTGATAGACTAAAATGCATTTGACAGTTATAAATCCAGTAAATACAGAACCCAACACATATTTTTTCTCTTAATGAAAACTTTTTTTAATTAAATTTATTAGGATGACATTGGTTAATAAAATTATATAGATTTCAAGTGTACAATTCAATAATACATCATATATATATATTTTGCATTGTGTGTTCACCACCCAAAGTTAAGTTTCCTTCATTCACCTTACACTTGACTCCTTTACCCTTATCTACCTTCCCCCACCCTGTTCCCTCTGGTAACCATTAAACTGTTGTCCGTGTCCATGAGTCTCTGTTTGTCTTGTTTATTTGTTGCTTTCAGTTTTCTATCCCACATGTGAGTGAAATCATATGGTTCTCAACTTTTTCTGCTTGACTTATTTCACTTAGCCTGATTATCTCAAGATCCATCCATGTTGTCGCAAATGGCAGTATTTCATCTTTTCTTGCGGCTGAGTAATATTCCATTGTAAATAAGTACCACATCTTTAGTCAAACATCTGTTGAAGGACACTTCAGTTGTTTCCATGACCTGGCCACTGAGAATAATGATGCAATGAACATGGGAGTGTTCATTGTTTGGAAACATTTAGGGACAAATGTTTTCAAATTTTTGGGGTAGGTACCCAGAAGAGAGATTGCTGAGTCATATGTTAATTCTATTCTTAATTTTTTGAGGAACCTCCATACTTTTTTCCATAGTGGCTGCACCAATTTTCATTCCTACCAGCAGTGTATGAGGGTTCCTTTTCCTCGCAACCTTTTCAACACTTGTTATTACTTGTCCTGTTGATGATAGCCATTCTAACAGACATGAAGTGGTTTCTCATTGCGGTTTTGATTTCCATTTCCCTAATACTCAAAAAAGTTGAGCATCTTTTCATATCTGTTGGCCATTTGTATGTCTTCTTGGGAGAAGTGCCTGTTCAGGTCCTCTGTCCTTTTTTTTGGGGGGGGGGTTGTTGTTGTTGAGTTGTATGAGTTCTTTATATATTTTGGATATTATTAGCCCCTTATCAGAGGCATTGTTTGAAAATATCTTCTTCCATTTGGTTGATAGCCTCTTTGTTTTGTTGATGGTATCTTTTGCTGTGCAGAAGATTATAGTTTGATATAGTCCCATTCGTTTATTTTTGCTTTTACTTCCCTTGCCTTTGAGGTCAAATTCACAAAATTTTCTCTAAATCCAAGGTCCATGAGTTTAGTACCCATGTTTTCTTCTATGCAATTTATTGTTTCAGGTCTTATATTTAGGTCGTTGATCCATTTTGAGTTAATTTTGGTGAATGGTAACAGATAACAGTCTAGTTTCATTCTTTTGCATATGGCTTTGCAATTTTCCCAGCACCACAAAGAAGCTTTCTTTTCTCTAGTGTATGATTTTGGCTCCTTTATCAAAAATTATTTGCCCATATATATGGGGTTTATTTCTGGGCTCTCAAATCTCTTCCATTGGTCTGTGTGTCTGTTTTACTGCCAATAGCATGGTGTTTTGGTTATTGTCACTTTGTAGTGTAATTTAAAGTCAGACAGTGTGATACCTCTGGCCTTAATCTTTTCTCACAAGATCACTTTGGCTATTCTTGTTCTTTTGTGCTTTCATACAAATCTGATGATTTTTGTTCAATTTCTTTTTTTAATAACTGCCATTGGGATTTTGATAAAGATTGCATTAAATCTGTATGTTGCTTTGGGTAATATGGTTATTTTAATTATGTTGATTCTTCCAATCCATGAACACAAAATAGATTTCCATTTCTTTGTGTCTTCTTCGATTTCTTTTAATAATGTCTTATAGTTTTCAGTTTATAGGTTTTTCACATGCTTCATTAAGTTTATACATAGGTAATTTATTCTTTTTTTTAATTGCAAAATGAATGGTTTTTTCATTTCTTTTTCTGAAATTTCATTGTTAGTGTGTAGGAACACTATGGATTTCTGCATGTTGATTTCGTATCCTGCAACTTTATTTGTTTATTGTTTCTAATAGTTTTTTAGTGGAGTCTTTAGGGTTTTCTATATAGAGAATCATGTCATCGGCAAAAAGTGACAGTTTGACTTTTTCATTCCCAATTCGGATGCCTTCTATTTCTTTCTCTTGCCTGATTGCTCTAGCTAGGACTTCCAACACTACATTGAATAAGGGTGCTGAGAGTAGACAATCTTGTCTTGTTCCTGATCTTAGAGGGAAGACTTAGTTTTTTCACCATTAGGTATGATATTAGCTCAGGGTTTGTTATATATAGTCTTTATTATGTTGAAGTACTTCCCTTCTATACCCATTTTATTAAGTGTTTTAATCATAAATGAATGCTGTATCTTATCACATGCTTTTTCTGCATCTATTGATATGATCGTATGATTTTTATCCTTTATTTTACTTATGTGGTATATCACATTAATCGATTTGTGCATATTGTATCATCCTTGTGCCCTTGGAATTAACCCCACTTGATCGTGATGTATAATCTTTTTAATGTATTGTTGTATTAAATTTGTTAGTATTTAGTTTAGGATTTTTGCATCTGTATGCCCTAACGCATTCTAGAATAATTCACTGAAACATTCCTCGATTTCTCTTCTGAGGCGGAATCTGTGCAGATACTAGAAATAAAGAGGTGAACATAACACTGGTTTTTAGGAGCTCACAGCCCAGAAAGTTAAAGAGATTTAATCAGTAATTAAAACCCAGCATGATCAGTGTTTTGATAGAGAAAAGCGTGGGAGACTGTGGAAGCCCAGAGAAAGAGTATACAACCCAGCCTGGTGTAGAGGAGATAGTAAAAAAATGTTCAAGGAAAGCTTCCCAGAAGAGAGAGCATTTGATTTTCAAGGGCAAGTAGAAGTAAGCTGGGCAAAGAAAATAGGGTACACGGAGAAATGATGGTTGAAACAACAGAAAAAGCATGGACAAAGAAAAAGATAGTGTATCTGAGGCAAAGAGCAAGGCAGGAGTGACTGCATCAATAGGAAAGGGCAGATTCTGGAGGACTCATATACAGGACTTGATCCTGTAAGTGATAGAAACCCATTGACAAGTTTTAAGCCGATCAGAGACCTGGTCAGCTGTTCTGGTTGCTGTGTAGCCAGTAGATTAGAGCCAGGAAAATCAGAAGTCTGTGTAGTAAATAATCTATAGAAGTATATGTAGCACATAGAAGGTTCTCATCAAATGGTAATTTGAAAAGTGAACTGACATGTTTGTGTAGATTGGTGCTATTCAATTCATTTTAAATAAAATTTAAAAATCAGTTATTAAGTCAGACTAGCCACATGTCTAGTGCTCAGTAACCACATGCAGCTCGCGGCTACTATATTGGCCAGCATATGTATGGAGCATTTTCATCACTGCAGAAAGTTCTGTTGGATAGCATTGATAGATAAATTTCAACTGTGTAGAGGAGATTGAACACTGGGAAAATCAAGTTTAGGCTTAGCTCTGTGTGTCAGCTCCTCTTCAGGGACTAGTACAGGAGGGAAGGTAGACTTCTTCACTCCTGCTGGAGTCCTCAGAGACTTCCCTTTTGTTGAAAGTCCTCAGAGACTTTTCCATGCTGTGAAATAGCACGGCAAGGGAAGTGGGATAGAAATGTCCCCCCACATGGGCCCTGGAAATTGGTTTTCCCTTGCTACCATTCAGAGTGTCCCTGGGAGTTCCAATTCCCCAAAGATTTCCTGTGGTGTCTTTCTCCATAAACAGCTACCCACCTACCACACAGACAGGGTGCCTTCCTTCTCACAAAATATTCCCTGCAGGATTCACCCACTCTATCTGTAAACATTTATTAAAATAACACCTTTCATGTGCCTGGCACCGAGTTAGATGCAGTATGGAATGAGAGAAAAATTCAAGTTATAATCACATTTCTCACATGCGCAAACTCATTTAATTCTCAAAGCAACGTTGTAAAGTTGGTATTGATGTTATCATTCTGTACAGAAAATGAAATTGGGATTCAGAGAGTTTAAGTAACTTACACAAAAGTCTCACAGTCAGAGAACAGCAGAACCAAGGAAGGCTGGAATGATGTTAAAAAAAAAATTAACCTATGTTACCTCATGTCATTCACATCCAAAACCCCATGCCTTTGATGTTTATAAACGAATTGAGGAGAAAAGATTAACACAGAGAAATACAGTTTACAATTAGTTTCCAAAGAATATGGTACAAGCAGCGATCCAGATATTCTCAGAAAAGTGTAAGAGCATCAAAGAAGTATGTCCTTGGTGTGCATCAAGGAAGATTGGAGGAATTGACCCTTGAGCTGAATATTAAGGAAGAGGAGAGGGGTGGTGAGCCAGATGAAGTGGGGAGTGGGGTGGAGAAGAGAAGTGAAAATACATTTTAATCTAGCTTGTCATTCGTATTTCTAGTTTGCTTGTTCATTTGGCCTTCTAGAAATGTCATCAGTCTTTTCTTAATTGACTTGTAAGTTTTGTTTTTAAGAAAATGCCTTATGACAAGGCTATAAAAGAGTTATCCAAGAATTTCTTCTTAACCTGGATAAAGTATCGAAGTCTTAGAACATGACTAAACTCAACAGAAAGGAAAATATTCTGATGTTGAAAAGAAGACAGAAATCAGTGATGCAAAGTCATTTGTCCTTGTAGTTTTCTCTGCCCAGAATGCTCTTTTTTCAGATATCTGCCTAGCTAACTTACTTCAGTCAGGTCTCATCTCAAATGTTAGAGTATTGGAGAGGTAGCCCCTGGCAATACTATTAAAAGGTACTTCTTAGGTATTTTATAGTTTTTATAGTATTGTGAGTGGTATCTTGTTCTATAATTTTTTCTGCTTGCTTTACTCATGTAAATGAATGCTATTGATTTTGTAAGTTATAATTGTAAAATTTAGTGAATTCTCATATTATATCTCATAGTTTGTTGGTTATTTCAATTTTTTTGGACCACTAGGAAAAATTAATAGCAAAACAGTAACTGTCTCTTTCCTTCCTACCTTTTTAATGCATGTCTTTTTTCCTGTATTATTGCTTTAGCCAGAGCTTCTAGTATTATGTTAAAAAATAGTTTATAGCTAGGATTCTTGTATTTTCTTCATATTAGAGGAACTGCATCTAAAATGTTTGCATTAAATGTAGCTTTTGACAGAAAGTCTGTCAAATTGAAGAAGTTTTCAAAGAATTTTGTTTTCTTCATTAATGTAGTGAAACAAATTGATAGATTTGCTGATATTAAAACATCTTTGCATTTCTGAGATAAATAATATTTGATTTCAGTTTTTTTAATGCGTAGTTGGATTCGGTTAGCTATTTTATTTAAAATAGTTATATCTCTATTAGAAAATAAAATGGGCCATATAAGCCTAGATAATTTTAGGGAGAACTTTTTTTATTATTTCAAATTCTTTAATGGTCATTATTTTGTATTTTTCTTGAGCCAGTTTTGAAGTTTCATATTTTTCAAAAATAAATCAATTTATTTGTTTTAAGTTTTTTTAAGTTTTTATATTATTTTAAAATCTCTTTTGTGTCTGTACATATTTCCTCTTTTTATTATGAATTTTATTTCAATTTTTTTCTTTATTAGTATTACCAGAGATATATCTATCTTATGGATCTTTTTTAAAGTTTTTCTTCTGCTGCTGCTGCTGCTGCTTCTCCTCTCTCTCTCTCTACTTTCTCTCTCTCTCTCTCTCACTCGCTCGCTCTCTCTCTTGCTTTCTCTCTCTCTCTGTCTCACTCTCTCTCCCTCTCTCCCTCTCTCCTTCTTTCCCTCTCTTTCTTCCAGTTAGTTATAGTTAAGTTCAAATACAAGCTACAGGAAAACCCAAAATTCCAGTGGTTTAAACAAGATAAAATATTTATTTTTTTCTTAAGTTGAAAAAGTCTGGAGATGCTTCAGGGATGTTAATGGTGCTCTAAGTGTCAGGGATCAAATTATGTCTATTTTGATGTTCCACCTTACATGATTTCCATCATGATCCAAGATGACTTACTGAAGTTCTATACACTATGGTTGTATTTCAGCCAGCAAGAAGGAGGAATGTCTTTTAAGAACACATACCACAAGTTGCACATAAAATTATACTTACATCTCATTGAGCGTAATTTACTCACAAAAGCACTCGTAGCTAAAGAAGCGATGGAAAATGAGTCTCTATTATGGGCAGTTGTATGCTCAGATCAGGACTAGGCATATAACTGACAGGGCCCGGTGCAAAATAAAAATGTAGGGCTTCTTGTTCAAATATTATTATGAATTTCGAGATGGCAATATCAGAGCATTAAACTAATCTTGGGTCCCTCCAAGCGCTGTACCCTGTGTGACAGCATATGGCCATGAAAGTGATCTCGGACTAGGGTTCTCTAAAAATTGGGGCTCTCAATTTAATGAAGGAGAGAAGGAAAAAATATTGAAAGATAATTGGAAGTTTATGCCTCATTATTTAATTCAATCATTTCTGTGTTTATTTTTCCTTCCTGCTTCTTAGAGTTTACTCTATCCCTCTTTTTTAGTTCCTGAATCGAACATTTAGTAAATTGGTTTCTTATTTTCTGAAAAATGTATTGTATTTTTCCTTCTATGTACTCAGATAGGTATTATTAGTATTGCTGTTTTACCAAGGAGAAGAATGAGAACCAAAAAGTCGACTATGATAAGCTCAAAGAGCTAATAATCGGCAAAGTTGGGATATTAGCCCAGGCATCTTGTCTCTGGATTTCATGCTTTAAACTAGTAGAATGCATTACCACTCTACATTGTATATACATTTTAATTGCACCTATCACTTGAGTTATTTATTTTCTTAGATCTCTCCTTCCAATTGTGGGGGCATATTAAATTAAAAATGTGCAGGTCTCTATTATAGTGTTTAGAGATACACACTTGGGTAATAAAACCATAAAGAAACACATACAATTGATCATTATAAAATAAGTAGGAAACTGTGATTAGGACAGGGCGCACGAAGGGGCTTTTACAGCAGCTACAAAAGTTCTGCTGATCTAGTTGATGGTTAGAAGGATGTTTAACTTATAAGAACTCATAAAGCTATACATTTTTGTATTTGTGTTTCATGTTACAATAGAAGTATTTTAAAAGAAATATATTATTTCTGTTCAGGAGAACACCTCCATCTCAACCATTTTTCTTCATATTAATACTGCAGGTTTAAACTGCTTATAATTTACTATAATAATTGTCACTATTTAATAAGTTTCATTCTCGCAATAGCTCCATGAGACAGGTTTTATTTCCACTTTACTAACCAAGAAACCGAGAGAGGATATATAAATTGCCTGACGTAACACAGCTAGTAAGTGATAGAGTCAAGGTTCAAAACCAGGCTTGATTCTTAAGATCATGCTCTTAATCAATATATTCCATAAGCTTTCACCCTTTTCCATATTAAACTCTCAACTCATATCAAGAACATAAAGACAGCCTGATTTGATAGACAGAGTATATTACCAATAATGGTGGAAGTGGGGAGGTATCTGGATGGGTCAGACTTAGTATTGGCTGAAGGAAATTCACAGCCTAGTGAAAGAGACATGGTCGCAATTTAAGCTGAAAAACCTGTCCCCTTATTAGCTGCTACTGCTAAATCAAGGTAAGTGGTATCATTAAAGAGAATTTAATTGACACCAAGCTGGATAGCAAAGAAGAAGAGCCATTGACAGCTCATCTAGTGGATATGAAATACAAACCAGGCTCAGGAGAGTACCAACGGTTTTTAGGTTCTTAGCATGGTAATGCCAGGGGCTACTGTTCTGAAAGGAGCAAGGATAAACACATGGCAATAGAAGGAAAAAGCTGTCCCTGGTAAACCTTGATTGTCTCCAAAAGACAGGAAATGTCACACCACTCACCTTTGGTGAGATGTAATTACTTCTTGGGTGAACTAATGAGGAAGTCAGCAGTGCTATCTTTCTTTTAGGAATAGCAATGACTGAGAAGTGCAAAAACTGAGGGAAAACTGGCCCAAACCAGTATATACTAAAGGTCAGAGAGGCAAATTATATTTCTTCAGAGATGAGGAGTAGAATTCCCAAAGGAGGGAATGAAACCATGGGCCTCAGGGACTTGGAAGAAAATAGAGGTAAGAGAAAAGGTCAGGAAAATTAAGAAGGGGGAAAAAGGTCCCAAGGATAGACATTCCCACATAGGCCACCCTCTTTTTGAAGGCCCAAGTCAGAAAAACTTCACTTTTTCCATAAAAGACTGCTGAAGATGATGAGTTCCAGTCTGTTTCTCCTACTCCTTGCTAAGAGCTACTTCCGTAAGGAACTTTGTATACTTTGTGTAGTTCTTTATTTGGTTGAGATAAGAAGGACAGAGGAGTCCAAAAAGGGTCAGACCTCACCAAACCCCCTAATATTGAGTGACTCCAGTAGAGCTGGGACTAGAGAATGCATTATATCCATATATAAATTTATTTTTTAAGAATTAAAAAATTATACTATGTATTGTTTATGCTGTAGTTTCTCCACTTCCTGTTAATTCATGAGAATTTTTTCATGTCACAAAGTATTCTTTGAAAACTCTATTTCTGTTGCTGCAAAATATCCATCTTAGGGATGCATCATAACTAATTAAACCATTTCTTTCTTCTTGGATATTTGTCAGTCAAGTCCTACTGCTTTTGTTGTTATAAATAATGCTGCAGTGAACATCCTTGTAAATATATCTTTGATTATTATCTCTGATCACAACTTGGTTTAGATTTCTAGACGTGAAGTCACTAGATCAGAAGAGGTGAAATTTTCAAGGCTGTTAAAATACATTGACAAATTGTTCTCCCCAAAGACCTCATCCCTTTATGCTCCCACTGACAGAGTGTGCAAGTACATGTCACATGATACTCTTCCCAACATTCTGGCTATGATATTTACAGGAAAAATGTTTCAACCAATTAGCCAAGACACATGAACTGATAGAGCTTAACCATCTGCCAAGAAGAAATTTGAGAAGTTTCGTTTAAACATGGAAAAGCTGATAGCACTTGTCACAGATGGGGCACCTGCAGAAAAAGGGGAATTTGTTTTCAACACTTTATTTCTATCAAGAGAGAATGGTTGTGTATCACAGGCTTCATGCCTCTTTCAGAAAGAGTATATAGTATGAACTAGCTGTGCTGAGTTATCTGCGGTTTAATGGAGGAACAGATCAAGTTCTCCAATTTTCTTCATGCTCATGCCCTTACCTGACACTTATTTATAGGGTATTTGGAAGAAGACAAAGTAAGGTATAGACAGTTTCTTTTAATGACATCAGATGACTTGATTGTTTAAACTTCTTGAAGAACTAGAATAAAAGACTTGGAGCTATAAGACTCTAAGATGCACGTTTTGCTAGGTTCCCCACTGTCATTAAGATTAGACTTTCTTACAATCGTGACAAATACCTAAACACAATAAGCTTGAAACTGTAGGGAATAAAACACGGCTATTGCTGACTTGTTCAAGAAAGTGAAGACACGTGAACATGAGATCTAGAGCCTCATTTTCCAGTGCTCAAAAAGAATAAAACATTTTAGAGATATAGAGTTACATGGTAGAAATGGAGTGATGATTTCAGAAGATTCACAGATGATAATGTCAATGAACCTAAATTTCCAGAATTACTGTTGGAGTGCAAATCTTAAGATATGTCTAAATTAATAAGCATCTTTTCTATTAGTCTAAAAAGAAAGTGATCGATATGAAAGTTAACTGTGTCCAATAAAATGTCACAGTATGCCTGAAATTGTGTATGCTAGTGTATAAATCTCAGAACTATCTGGAAATTTATGTCTATGTAATGAAATGGTAGACCATGACTTTTTTTATAAAATATACCAAAAAACCCTGGATATCACAATCAGTGATATAAATTTGAAATTAGAATTGAGATGTTCTCTGATTTATAAACACAACAGTTTTCAAGAATAGTTCAGCCTGATAAAAATCTATATCCTCGCTGAGTTGATCAAACTAGATCAATGACTTATACCAGGACTGGAACTGTATATTCCTTTTCTAATTAATAATATGATTATTTTTTTCCAAAACATTTATATTACATTTTAATACATCTTAATTACACATTTTTGAACAGCCTAGAAATTTTACTTTCCATTGTCATATTATAGAATGTAATATATATAGGTAATATATTATGATAGGCACAAGTGTTAGAGTATAATAAATCTAGGGACAAATCCTGGCTTCATCAATGCATAAAGTTCTCTTCCTGGCCTTTAATGTCCAACATGACCTAGCTAGGCCTGCCTTTCCAATTTTAACCTCTTATTTCATTCCTCTTCATTCACCATGCTCCAGCCATGCAGGCTCTTTACTGTTCCTCAAACCCTCAAGCTTGTTTCCCCTTTGCAGCCTTCATTGTTACCTCTGCTTAGACTGCAATTCATATCTTCACATAATCTGCTCTCTCACATTATTCAGGTCTCTTTTTAAATGTCATCTCCTCAGAGAAATCTTCCCTGATCACACAATCAAAATAACTCCCACCTTCAGTCACTCACTGCCACATTACCCTGATTTTTTTCTTTACTATCTAAAATCATAAATTCTATTTAATTATTTGCCTACTTATTTATTGAACTTCTCTTATGAGAGCAGGAACCTGTTTTTTTTTCCCAGCTGTATCTCTAGCAGCCAGAACAGCTCTGACACATAGTAGGTATTTAATAAATATTTTTAAATGTATGATTGAGCAAATGTATGGACAAACAAAAACCATGATAGCTCTATATACCAGTATTTGGAGAGTACAAAGAAAGTGCATCTCTTCTAAACTTGTGGTTGAATTGGGGTATAATCAGAGTTCCTAGAGGAAGGTAAAATGTGAACTGATTTTTAAAGGACAAGTATGGAAGAACAGAAGGATCCTAGGTAAAGGAAACAGATGTGAGGAAGACAGGGTCAGAAAGAACACAGCTTGAGTACTCAGGAAACATCAGATAATCTGGGATGACTCAACAATAAAGTGAGCAGCAGAAAATGGGTTCTACATGGTTGAAGGAGTTGAGTATAGTCTCTGAAGGCCTACAAATGATTTAAGCCCCAAAGATGTGAAAAAAATTCTCTTTCTAAATGCCCTCAAAGGTGATCAAAATAATCTAGACTTTCCTTCCAGTAGAGTTTCCAGCAATGCAGGAAGTTAAAAATATTTATTGAGGAGTCCTCTTCTTTAAAATTCTCGGTGTATGCCCTGTCCACCTACCTTGCACACCCACTCTCCAACTAAGATTTGGCAGCTTACCCATCAGGACATCTAACAAGATCCATAATTAGAAACCACCTTTTCTGATGGGATTAGAGATAGATTCTGTATGATGAGTTTGTCTCACATAACTGCATTTAATAATATCCAATAATTACTGTTGTCACTGTATGTGTCTTGGCAGATGTTTTAAGTGGTAGTTCCCCCTCCTACCTGCCCTACAATAAACTGATTGCAAAAGATACAATTTCGCATATGTATATTTTCATTGCTCTTACAGTTGCCATTTTAAGAGCCACATTTCTTCCACATTTGGAGGGAGATAAGGTATGAGTTGCTTTGCAGCAGGTAAAAAGGTCCAAACAAAAACCTACATTCATACCCCAAGGAGTTTGTAATCCAAAAGCAAGAGTGGGCATGCTATGGAACACTGCAGAACAATACCCACACAATACAGGCAGATGGAGTGGCATATGGCCACCACAGCTGGAATGCTTTGTAAACCATCCCCAAACCGCTGCTGGTCTTCAAACACTTTCCCAGTTCAAAGTACAGAACACCATCCATTATTAGCAAACTCTAAAAATCCAAATGAGATGTTTAAAGTAGCCTTGAGTAAAGGTCATATTCCTAAAGTGTGCAGATCAAAAAAATAAAGCTTTCTGATGAGAGGTAAACTATTGCCCTTGCACATTACTGTCCATTCTCAATGGTAACGCATTTTGTACCCTTGTTATCAGAGGCAAATACAATTCATTGACTTTTTCTAATAAGATGTCATTAATCAATACCTAAATGAAGATCTTAGGTAAACATTATTTGGGAACAAATAGGAAGACTTTAGGAATTATTCATTTGGCTTAAATTCATCAACCATTAATACCTTAGTACTGTTACTGCCTTCTTTATTGCTAACATTTGGGGATAGTAAATAGAGAGATAACAGATTTGATAGAAAAATCAGTTTTTGATTCCCAGGAAGTCATCTCATCTCTTTAAACTTCATTTTTCCTAATTATAAAACAGGAGTAATTAATTGTATCTATTTCACTAGATTGTTTAGAAATTAAATGCGATAGTATATATTAAGACATCTCCTAAACAAGCAAGCATTGTACAAATGTTAGAGCTTATTATGTGATATTCATTGTTTCTATGTTCTAAATTCCATAGAAGCTCTTCAAATGATCTTATAAACATTTTTATTTATTTTTTAAATAGATTTTACAACAGTTTCAGATTTACAGAAAATTTGAGAAGATAGTATATAAAGTTCTCATGTATCCTGTACCTGGTTTCCCCAATTATTTACATCTGATATTAGTATGGTACATTTGTTACAATTACTGAACCAATGTTGACATACTATTATTAACTAACGTCCAAAGTTTATTCAGATTTCATTAGTTTTTCCTAATGTTCATTTTCTTTTCCAAGATCTCATGCAGGATACCACATTACATTTAGTTGACATGTCTTCTTAGACTACTCTTCACTGTAACATTTTCTCGGACTTCTCTTATTTTTGATGACCTTGACAGTTTTGGAGAACATTGCTCAAGTATTTTATGGAATGCCCTTTAATGGCAATTTGATGTTTTTCTCATGATTAGACTGTGGTTATGGTTTTTGGGGAAGAGGATCGCAAAAGTAAAGTGCCATTTTTATCATATCATATCGAAGGTATGTATTATTGATATGATTTATGATATTGATGTTGGCCTTGATCATCTGGTTGAAGTACTGTTGCTTTTTTTAATTAAAAATTATTGGGGTGACATTGATTGACAAAATCCAATAATTTTCAAAAGTACAATTCAACAGTATATCATATATATATTGCATCATGTGTTCACAACCCATAGTTAGATTTCCTTTCATCACCAAATATTTGATCACTTTTACCACTTCCTTCTGGTAACCACTAATCTACTGTCTATGTTCATGAGTCTTTGTTTATTTGTCATGTTTGTTGGTTGCTCTTAGATTTATATCCCACATATGAGTGATATCATGTGGTTTTCAACTTTTTCTGTCTGGCTTATTTTGCTTAGCATAATTATCTGAAGTTCCATCCATGTTGTCACGAATGGCATTTCATCTCTTCTTATGGCTGAGTAATATGGCTGAGTATATGCACCACGTCGTCTTTATCCAATCATCTATCGTAGAACACTTCGGTTGCTTCCATGTCTTGGCCACCATGAATAATACTGCTATGGACCTCAGGGTGCATATATCTTTGCAGATAAATGTTTTCAAGTTTTTGGGACAAATACCCAGAAGAGGGATTGCTGTATCATATGGTAATTCAATTCTTAGTTTTTTGAGGAAATGCCATGCTTTTTTCCATGGTGGTTGTACCATTTTGCAGTCCCACCAGCAGAGAGTGTATGAGGGTTCCTTTTCACCCACAACCTCTCTAATACTTGCTATTACTTGTCCTGTTGATAATATCCATCCTAACAGGTGTGAGATGGTATCTCATTGTGGTTTTGATTTGCATTTCCCTAATAGCTAGTGAAGTTGAGCATCTTTTCATATGTCTGTTGGCCATTTGTATGTCTTCTTGGGAGAAGTGTCTGTTCAGGTCCTCTGCCCATTTTTTAATTGTTTTTTCTTTTTTATTGTTGAGTTATATGAGTTCTTTATATATTTTGGATATTATTAGCCCCTTATCAGAGGCATTATTTGCAAATATCTTCTTCCATTCAGTTGGTTGCCTCTTTGTTTTGCTGATGGTTTCTTTTGCTATGCAGAAGCTTTTTAGTTTGATATAGTCTTATTCATTTATTTTAGCTTTTACTTCCCTTGCCTTTGAGGTCAAATTAATAAAATCCCCTCTAAGTCCAAGGTCCATGAGTTTAGTACCTATGTTTTTTTCTACACAATTTATTGTTTCGGGTCTTCTATTCAGGTCCTTGATTCATTAGGAGTTAATTTTGGTGCTTAGTGATAGACAATAGTCTAGTTTCATTCTTTTTACATGTGGCTTTCCAGTTTTCCCAGCACCATTCAAGTAGTGTTTGTTAGGTTTCTATACCAAAAGAGTCTTTCCCCTTTTCTTTACTATGTTCTTTAGGGGATGCCATCAGATGCAGCCTATACTTAAAGAGTAAGGAGTTATGCTTCCCCTCTCTGGTTTTGTTTTTGCCAAATAAAAGCCGTATTTCCGATGGGACAGAGCTTGACCACATGCAATAGAGAATACGGGGCTAAAAGATATTTCCAGAGAGCTCACTCTTTTTTTGGAAGAAAAACTATAGTAAGAATAGTTTTCTATCCTGTCCCTTGAAAATCATAGTCATTTCCCATTTTTCCTTCAAGATAATTTTTACTTTAATGGAAAAAAAGTTACTTTGTTAGATTTGCCAGTGAAAGCTTGAGGGGGCCTGTCCTCTTTGTATAGTCTTGTTTTTTTTTTCCTTCTTCTGCTTTTTTATCTGTACCTTCTTTAAAATGAGAGCTCATGCATTTATTTCTTCTTTTAGATTTTTCCACTATGCTACTTCAAATATGTTGCCTGTATAATTTTCTGAGATAAAAAATTAGAATCTAATCTTCTCTCTGAGGGAATATTACCTTTGAAGTTCAGGGAGGCGTCAGAATCAAAGTGGAATCTACAATTTACTTCCTTACAACAAATTCTGGGAAGATAAAACTAACAAGATACAAAAGGAAAAATCTGTTTCGAACTGATAATAAAGATGTAATGAGTAGAAATAAAAAAACATGAGGAAGTCATGAATAAAAGTTACTTGGTTTACAACAATTGCATTTCCCTAAACCTCAGCATTTCCGTAAACCTCAGCCAAAGTATCTAAATCTCAAATGTCTGATTCAGCCTTTTCCGGACAAATTTTGTTTCTCAAATATAATACTCTGTGGCAAAATAAAAACATAGTAAACATACAAATGCACACAATAAAATCTGACACAGGAATTTAGATGGACTAAACTAAGTCATTAATATTTGTTTCAAAAGAAAGTTATATGGAGGCAGATAACATTTTTCTAAAGATAGTCATGTGGATACCTAATTCTTTCCATCTTCCCTATCAAGAAAGAAATTTAGTATTCAGCTAACATACTATTAAGACAAATCCTTTTTAAACAAAAAGTAATAAAAATTAAAAGCTTCCTTAGTCACAGGCAATACAGTGTAAAAAGAAAGAATACTTGTTTGGACACTATAAAGACCTGAATTCAAATTCTAATCTTGTCATTTACTAGCTTTATGACCTTACCTGAGTTATTTAACTTTCCTGAATCTCAGTTTCATCATCAATAAGACACACTAGACCTACCTGGTGTATCATTATAACAATTAGATATAATGTAGGTTAAATGAATAGCAAAAGCCTGATTCAGTCTCTGAATTAGAAAGAGAAAGAGTAGGAAGATACTATTCTGATCCTCACAATTTATAATCTAGTAGAAGAAAGGGAGATTAATCAAGGAATAATCAAAAAATAAATTACCAAAATTATCGAAATAATAAATTCTACCAAGTGGCTTAGAAAAAGGTAGGTTTCCCTGAGAAAGTGATGATTGAAGTAAAAGAAATCACTTTAAGAGCTGAAAGAAAGATAGGCATTAACTAAATAAAGCCCCAAGGAAGAGCATGAAGACAAAGGAAACAGAATATGCAACGTTCCGTGATGAGAGAGATGATGGTGCTTTCAAGGAAGTAAAATAGAGTGCAAGTTCAAGGGACAGTAACCTGGGAGAAGTGGCAGGAACCAGGACAAGAAGGGCCTTTTTAAATACTTTGGTCCTTGCCCATAAGTAATACAAAAGCACTTTGAGCAGAGCAGTGGCTTATCACGTTTTTTTTTTTTTTTTTGAAAGGCTTGCTCAGGCTGCTGTGAGAATAGACTGTACAGGGCAGGAGAAGATACAGGAAAGTCTGAGGAGGCCACAACAGTGGGCTAAACAGGGGATGAGAGGGGCACCAGAAGAATAAATCTAGGCACATAGAAATTAGTAAGTGATAGAGCCAGAACTGGCAGGTCCATCTTACTCCAAATTTTGTGTTTTCTAAATTTATATGTTATAATAAAATACTAAATATCTGCATTCTGCCAAGAGCTGGGCTCACAAGAAATAATTAATAGAGTTCCATCTTCATGAAATTCAAAGAGAAATGGGGAAAACAGACACTAAACAAAATGAAACTGAACGTTATGGGGCCTAGGCCTCCCTTCCTGGGAGAGGATTGATGTTGAGGAGGAAAGGCATGTTTCAAATTGCTGAAGTATCTTGGAAACTATATGGCCGGGGGGTTGAGGGGGGAGAAGGAGGGACAGTGGTGCTTATTCTGTCATGGTTGATAGTAGCTTGGTAAAATTTTTTTGTTGTTATTAGATTTACCTGATTAAAAATTTGTAACATTTACATGACCAGAGAACAAATAGACTGTGAGATGTGAATCACAATTTATATAGCTGATTTAATGTATTTTCTTGCTTTTCAACAGGTTCTTTTTCTCTGGAATACTAGGAGGATACTCCTTCTCCTCTAGATCCTACCATAATAGATTAAAAAAAGAAGCTGTTGAATTGTGGGAACTGGATATAGTTAAAATCCCACTATAATCAGTACAGGAGCCCCCAAGATTGTTAATGAGTCTATTTAAATTAGCACCTGCTCCTTGAAGAGTTGGGTGTAAGCCCACTGGAAGCCAGGATCATTGAATCAGTGAGAAGGAAATGGGAGTGAAGGGAGAGGTCTACATGCTATCTTGTGAGTTTTTCTGAGAGTCTTTGAATCAGTATTTTGTTTTTCTGTTTATTTTGTTGCACTCACTATGTGCAAGAAGGTGGGCTAGATATCAAAGGAGACATGAAGGTAAGAGACACAGTCTTGCCCACAAAGGATTCACACAGAGGGACAAGATATTTACACAAAGGACAAAAGCCCAAAGCATATATGGGACAACACAGTTCAGCATGAGAATATTGACCTGGGAGTGAATCATGGTGCTGCCACTTTCTAGCTGTGTGACTTTGGGCAAAGTCACCTAAACTTTCAGAGCTTCAGTTTTCTTATCTGAGAAATCAAAATGATTGGATACTTACGAGGAGTAAATCATAGTTATGAGTGAAGTGGGCAGCATATCACTGAGTGAATAATAGATGCTCAATAATTGAGTTGACTACAAAATCAAAGTGCCTGCAAAGAAATACCAATGAAATGCTTTGGAACTTCAAAGGAAGAAAGCGTATCAGGAAAAACTTCTTGGAGTGGCATCTGAGATGGACCATATAGAATTTGTCTGATGTTAAAAAGAGACAATGCAGCAGGCAGAAAATATTCTCAGGAATGGCATAAGCAAAGGCATGGAGACAGGGAAAACTGGGACATTGCAATTGGTAGATGTCTTTTTGCTGGGAATTGTAGTTATATAGATGAATAAGTCAGCCTCCAACCTCAATAAGCTCATAGTCTAGTGGGGAGACAGATACACAAACTGAGATTGACAAAGCAGAGTGACAACAGTTGTGATAGAAGACTGCACAAGGGCTGTGGGAGTCCAGGGAAAGCCTCAAGCTAGGGCTGACCAGATGGAGATGGCTGAAGATGAAGAGATAGGGCAAGATTCTCGGGTGGCAGAGAAAATGCTAGCTATATGGCCCAGGCTTAGTAGAAATGCCAGTCAGAAAATCATTCTAGGTACACAGCATAGGACCTAGGAGTGAAGAACATCCTGAGAATGAAAACTGGGTTGGTAGCAGTGAATGAGTAAGAGAGGTGACCAGGAGCAGGAATCAGAGAGAAAAATGGCGGAATTCTAAAATTTACAGGTGAAGCCATTTAGTGTCATGAAAAAACCTGGGGTCAACTGTGAAACTAAGTGGCTGAAATGGAGGAAAGGCATCACTGGAGATGACGAGTTTGAGGATTGGTGAGATTAAGTGATTTAAAATTTTTCTATTGGTCTGTTTATGACTCAGAGGGCAGAGACAGAAGGAAGACTATTCAGAAGAGGTCAATGAGCCAGGTATAAAAATCACCTGGAGAGGTGGGATTATGTCCTGGAGGGAAGTAGTTTGTTTTGGTGTTTGAAATGTACTGCCTACTTACTATCGAGTACCTGCTCTATGTCTGTCATGTTAGATTCATTATAGCATCTCTAATTGTGTTGGTTAGGATATTAGTTAGGTTGTTGTAACAGAAAGGTCCAAAATAAGTGGGCTAAATGAGACAGATGTTTATTCCTCTGTCATGTAAAAGTCTGGGTATATAGTCCATGGCTACAATGACAGTACACTAAAACCTTCATAGTCATCCATGTTCCAAGGTCTTTCTGTTTCGGTGTCCTGCCAACTTGTAAGTCAGATCCCACCACAACATCTGCATTCTTATCAGCTGGAAGGAAAAGACAGTGAATAGTGTAACCAGAGTCAATAAGAGTGATCAAGATTCAAGGGGAGAGGAATTAGATTCCCCTCTTTGTGAGTAGCAAGGTCACATTGCAGATGAGCAGGTTGGTTGGGAAATATTGTTATAGCCACATTTGGATATTACAATCTAATAAATGAAATTTAATAGAATGCTGCTTACCTTAATGAATATGAGTAATCTGCAAATTCTACTTACTTATTTCGTTCATTTTAATCCACAGAATGACCATGTAAGGTAGATTTAATTAACACCCTCATTTTACAGAAAGTAGTTAACTTCTCCAAGATCCCTGAGACGGTTGTGGAGCTGGGATTTGAACCCAAGCTTATTTGACTCTCAAGCTTGTGCTCTTCCCTGGTGTGACAGACTCTCATGAAACCTGACATCCAGAGAAAATACAACAAAAAAGAAAGACTTGTTTTTCCCATCACAAGGACTCAATAAAATATTTGTTATATCGAATTGAATTAAATAAAACTCCTAGAGGAGAATCTTAGAAACAAAATTTGAAAGATGTATACAAAACTAAAGTTAGCTTTGAAAGAAACTCATTAACCAGCTAATGAAATAAGCTCTATGTGAACACTGTTTCTTTATTCCCTGGTATCTAGACAACAAATATTTGTTTTTCAAAATTATTTATTTCCTGATGCATTCTAAGAGGATTCAGGCATAAGCATTAGATTAGAAATGTCAATAAAATGAAATAATAATAGAAATTTTAGTTATCACATCAGCACACCGGAAATGCCCAGTAAATGGTAGCATTGCCACTAATAAGAGCTATGGGCAGAGCACATGGAAAACTGTCATTCCTGGCTCTGCTCCTCACCAGCTGTGTGAACTTGGGCAGATCACTGCGCTTCTCTGGACCTTTTACCTCTTGCCAGTAAAATGAAGAGGACCTCAAGGACCTCTCTAAGGTCGTTCCCAGCAATAAAACCTGCGTGAAGACTGAATACTCTTTTTCTTACTATTTCCTGCATGTCATGATTGGCGTGAGTTATTTTCTACTACTAAGCAATTAATTATCGAATCTATTAAGTGCAAACTGCAACTGTTAAAGAGCAACTAAGAATAGTTGAAACTGTTAGAGCAAAGGCTCTAATCAAATGTTTCTGAACATATGCTCATTGGCTTACTCGAAAACAGTGCTTATTCATTGTTCTCAGTTAAATCTCATGTGATGAAACATTAGAAAATGTACAAATTCTGTTATATCCATAATAGTCAATGACATTACAATGTAGTCTCATTCTGATGATGGAATACACCATCTACTTCACAGTTATGTAGAGTAGGTCTTTTTTTAAAAGGCACCTCTGTGAAGCTTCATTGTTTAGTTTTTCACCTTCTAACTTCTACTTGTTCTTCAAAATTCAATTCTGGAATCATTTTTTCCAGGAAATCTTCCCAGACCCTCCCTCTCACCTACCTCCTTTTCTCCCATGTCCTTTCTCTGTGCTCTCACCGTCCCTGGTGCCTCTCTGTTTTAGTACTTGTTATACTGTTATGTTGTATTGTCACTGCCTGTCATTTCCTCACCTTTGTCCACTCAGACTATGATCTTCGTGAGGACAGAAGACAAATCTACTGCAGTGGTATTAGCATGAGCCTTAGAACTAGTAGCTGCTCAATGAATATCTGCTGATTTCATTCAATATCTTCCATTTCAGAAGATGTTGATGATGAAGACAATAGATACGTTTTCTATCTTACATCAAATCCCCAAATTTCTCAAATATTTATACCTTTACACATGCCTATTCTTCTGCGGATGTGCATAGTTGGAGCCTTTTTTGAATATTCCCAATGCAGAAGGGAAAGGAGAAAGAGAAGAAACTTGTATTAAGTGATTACTTTACACACTTTTTCCATTAACATTAAAAATCATCTTCGTAACAACCTATGAGGTAAGTACTATTATCTCTATTATACAGAAACTGAGCCTCCAAAAGATAAAGAAACTGGCCAACGATCAATCACAGGGCTCCTGATGACAGAGGTGGGATTCATCTGACTCCATTTAATACCACACTGCCTCTGCAGGGAGAAGAGGGAGTCATGGGGACCCCGGGGTGTGGGAGAAGTGGGAGTTGGATGGTGGGGTGGGGTCTTTCGCTCTGAACCATCTGGCATGTTTTAAAATCAATCTGTCCTCCTAGTTGCTGCTTACTAACCCCGAATTTTAGCCCTTTACATGAATGGTAAGCAAACAACATAACTAATAACCCCTGTTCCTCCCCCAGTCATTATTTGAGCCTTGGAGGTTGTACAGATGCTGTTGTTAAGTTGTTCTCATTAAGAGAGAAATAGGGCGGGACAGGGGAGGCGTGTGACAAATCAAATCGTCAGGTCCAACCAACCAGATAAACAAAGAAACACAGGTGCCCTTATAATTAAGGTGCATGATGAGCTTGTAATGCCTTTGTGTGAAGATTCAAGACTTTTCAAGAAAAATAACATTACTCTTAATACAAGAATTGCCGTTCAAAGGAGGAAAGTAAGTTTCCACGCTCTTACTAATTGCTTTGTTATATGAAGTTGACTATCCTAGAGCCACAATATGACTTGTAATTGTAAAATTATCACAGATTCTATTTTTGGTTTGTGCTGGGAAGGAATATAAATTAACATTATACTTTGGAGAATTTAACATAACTCCGAAACACTTGTTTTAGATAACTAATACTTTGCTGATAAAATTAATATTTTCATTACATTTAATTTAAATTTGTATATTTAGCCTAAAATATATCTTCAACTGATGAGAAACAGTTTGGTTTTTTTTCCACCTGCATGGTTCTTAATCCTGGGTGATTTACTCTTTTTATGAGATTTTTCATAAGTAGTATTACCTGAACATATTTGATTATAAAATTGAAGATATTTTATTTTTTTATCTGTGTGGAATTTTTCAATTGTTTTCAAAAGACCTTATTAATCCAGAGAATACATGACACAGTAAAGTACTAAATACACCAGATCTTTTTCTTTAAAGAATTCATGGCTGAACTGATTTTTTGAAAGTTAAGACAGAAAGAATTGGTATTTTTTTGTATATCTTGTGCCTGAATTTGACTTCTGTTTTAGTAGTATTAGCACATGTAAATGCTACGTGGGTTTCTTTTATATGGGGCAGATTCCTACTATGAATTCTGATAGGCCATACATTTACGTAACCTTTTGGCATTAAATAATAATGTTCAGATCTTAAAATAAAGAACACATACTAAAATCTTTACATTAGTGTAGAAAAGAACTTAAAATTTGTAACGCGTGAGTCTATTGCCATGCCACCCTGAACAAGCCCGATCCAGTCTGATCTCAGAAGCTAAGCAGGGTTGGGCCTGGTTAGTATTTGGATGGGAGACCACCTAGAAGTGATTCGAGTAATAAGAGCAGAACTTGCTATAAGGGTTGTGCCTAAATTATTAAAAATGACATGTATCAGGTGCGTATATCTGTCTACCTATCATCTGTCTGTCTATCTATCTAATCTGTCAGTGTGTTAAGTGCTTTAAGTACCCCCTCACATTTAATTCTCACAATCACACTATGATGTGAGAATTTATCTAGCTGTGTAAACTTGGGCAAGTTACTTAACTTTCTTCATCTTAAACCTCAGTTTCCTCAACAGCTAATATAGGGATGAGACTACATACAGAGTGCTTACTTAGTACAGTGCTCAGCACAAAGTAAGCTGTCAATAAATGTTAGTTATTATTATTATTATTACTGTTTTGAGGCTTAGATAACCCAAGTAACTTGTCCAAGATGGCATACCTTAAAGAAGGCAGGGCTAAGATTTGGAACCTAGGTCTAGTTAATACCTTAACTAACTACTATGGTTAAGACTATGTTCTTCGCTGTGCTAAAGTGTGCTGAATTCTTACCTGCTAGCCCTTGCCATAGTGCTTTGTTCATTGTAGGTATGTTGATAATAATCAGAGATAGTGATACATTCAAACAAATCTTAATTCCGAAATGAAAAAATATTTACTTTGACACTTAAAAAAATACAGAAAAGAAAAAGAGAAATAAAAATCACTCATAATCCTACCTTCTAAAATAGTCACTGTTACCTCTTCAAAAACAGGATCATTCTGAGCATTTTGTGACCTGCTTTTCTCACTTTGAAATATATTGTGAGCATCTTTCTGTGTTGATAAATATTCATCGACTACATCATTCTTAATGTTTGCAGAATATTCCACTGGATGATCAGTTACCTTTGTTGACCATTAAAGATTATTTACAAAGAATGCTAATAGTAAACAATCATAGAGTTAAGTCTTTGAACACGATAATGATTATTTTCTTAAGATAAATTTATAAAAGTAGAACTTCTTGGTCAAAGGATACCAGTTAGGAAAATTTTGAGTTGGTATATCCCCACCTGCCCAGGAACAAAACTCTTTTGTATTACATGGTCAAAGGACAGTGAGAAAACAGCTCTTTTAGCTATTAGCGATTGTTCAATTTAAAAGGTGAACTAAGAATTAAATTATTTAAAACGAATTAAATAATTCATGGAAAGCACACGTAAGTGCTCAGTAACCAATAGGTATAATAATAAAAGCAACATCAAATTTGTTTTGTCATTCCAAATACCTTTCCTACCTATGCCTCCTTTTTACTTTATTTGGGTCTTATGAAAGTCTAAATGGATCAAGTCCTAAAAACACTGATTTAAGGTAAAAATGTTTGTTGGACTTCTTAGACTACAATCAACTGGCCAAACATGGCTTAAAGGATCCACTTAATGTGCCCACCTTCCCCGCCATGCCACTTTCTAAATATGCCTTTGCCCAAAGGGTAAGATTGATTCTAAAGGTTCTAAACTGGTCACGTTTGTAAAGCTTCAGGGCCTAACAGTGTTTTGCCAATAACATTCATACAAATTATGCTGGATTTGACTGCAAAGAAGCTACCTCATTTAAAATTTAAACACGGGTAGCAGTATTGGAGGAGAGAGATTTATTCATCCAACTTTTTGAGCATAGACTCAATGCCAAGACCGGAGCTAGGCACCAGAGCCACGGTGGGAACTTCACTCGCAGGGATCGGTCCTCCGTCGCCCACGCGAGGCGCCCCCTAGAGGCGGCAGTGAGGGTGGCGGCGGCGACAACGGCGCGGGTGGCGAAGCGGCCGCGCCGCGCTGAGCGGGCGAGCACGACATCGAGCGAGCCGGGCGCGACTCTGTGGACGTCCTCCTGCCTACCGCGCTCCGCCCGGCCTCTGCCACCTCTGGCGGGACCGCGCGGCAGAGAAGATGCGCCTCAAGAACCAGGTAGCCGCCCCTCTGGCCTGGCCGGCGCCCCCGACGCCCCGCCCATCCTGTCACGGGCGTTGGCGGCCGCGCGGGCACGTGGCCGCGACTCAGCTGCTCTCGCAGTCCAGTCCCGCCACCTCGACTTTCATGGAGGGGTGGGGACCCGCGAAGGAGGGCGCCGCCCCCGCGCACCCCGGGCCCGGAAGATCTTGGCGACCCTTTCCGCCGTCCGTGTGGGGGCTCTGCCCGCTAGGGGGTCCTGGCCACTCCCTTTGCCCGCTACCCTAGACTTCCAGGGCCCCAGGGGAGACAATCGAAACCTGGATCGGCGTGCGCCTCCTCCCCCGCGACTGTCGACCCTTCAGGGCGAAAAAGCAGCCGCCTCGCGCCACTCCCCTCCGCGACTTTCCAGAGCCGCCCTCAGAGTATCTTTGCTGAACTATCTGGTGGCGCCAAAAAGTCCAGGCAGCTTCGAGCGAGCGGGGCCCCAGGGTGCTGGGCGAGCGAGAGCGGATCCTCAGGGTGTCCCCTGTGTGACTCCCGCTAATTGTCGAGAAGCAGCATCTTCCAATGCTTTTCCTCCATTACAGCCCGCTGTGGACCTGGGATTTGGGGTATTTCTAGATGAGATTGAGAGGGCGCGTCGGTCACACTAAGCAGTGCTCTTATTTAGTGCAGGAAAAAGGAGGCTCAGGTGTTGTGGAGGGAATATTCGTATGTTGTAACTGTTGTCTCTCTTCGGGCTGGGGGTTGTCAAACGTTTAGAATTTAGTAAACACAGGTCCTGAAGTCTTGAACATGCCAGAGACAATTCGTTTGCAAAAGGGAGCGAACCTCCCCTCCCCCAACATATGTTAAGGGATTTGGGGAAACCGAGGGGAGGGACTTCTAGAAAACAACTCCAAGGTTTGAGAGAAAATGAGACATATTGATTCCCAAGATGTTAGCTGGTATGCTCAAGGGTGGTAATTCTCTAAAATCTTCCATCTAAGGAATCAAATACCCATTTCCACAACACAGTTTGGCACCAGCCCTGTTGGTTCCTAAAAGGCCTACCTGTGCTCCTTACCTAGCTGCTTAATTTTAGTAGATCTTAAAGAGGCTGCCTTACATTATCCTCCTGCGTTTGTGTGCCTAGTTTTTTTTTTTTTTAATAATACTTGCAAATTGACACTGAACAAGCTTTAACCTCAGTCATTTCAGAATGAGTTTGATGTTTTAAGTGAGATGTGAATGGAGCTCCATTCATGAGGGAAGTAGTCTGTGTGAAGTGTTTTGTAAATGTGAAAGGGCTGAGTTTAAAACACTGAATAAAATTAATGTAATGAGGAATCAAAAGGTTCAATCCAGATGTTTGCCTCCTGGCTTCTCCAATAATTGACAGTGCAGTGCCACACTGCGCCTCACCTTGTAGCTCTTGAGAAGAGTGGACTGGTGCACTGTGGTTGACCAAGAGCAAGTGAATGGTTCATTTTCTAAAGCACTAACTGGTCCTTGGGGCTGATGGGGTTGTGACCCACCCACCTATATAGAAGATTTTCCCTCTTTCTTAACTACATTAGAAATATATGAGGGATTTACATGCAGGTTTTTCAGTTGAAGAACTTGTAAGTAATCCTCTTTAGTAATCATTAGCATTAGCCTCTGAAACCTTTGCTTGCTTGTTAAGATAAAGTACTTGGGTATTTTTGTAACAGGTGGGGTTGTGAGTTTGAGCTGGTGGCCTCCCTAATTCCACTACCTAGTGTGTGTTTTGATTTAACAGAACACTCTTTAGCATTTGTGTAGAGGTGATATAGTTTAGCATGAGGGATTTTAATTCAGATATTTCTGGTTCAGGTTTGATCCCACCACTTAGTAGTTATATGACCTTGAATAATTAATTTCTTATTCCTCCTTCCCACCCACCCCACCATTTGGTCTTTTATTTCAAATAAACAAATAGGGATAGTATGAAGCTTTGACATGAGATTTAAATTGAGTACTGTATATGTACAGTGCCTGGCATGTGGGCACTCAGTAAATACTCCTATTGTTAACCATCCGTAAACAGTAACTATTACTATTACTGCTGTTATATCTGCTTAAAAAGAAAAACCTATAGTTGGGGAGAGACCAACTGCAAAATGGCACAAGCAAACCCTCTGAAGTGATTGAAATATGCTATAACTTGATTGGGGTGTTGATTGTCAAAATTAATCAAACTCAACCTTAAGATCTGTGCATTTAATTATATGTGCATTACATCTCAATAAAATTAATTGAAAAAATTAACCTCCAAATGTGTTAAATACATATCTTTTGAGAGGTGTGAGTTGACATACCAGCCTAATTCTGTATAATCTAGTGAATCACTTCCAGAGGCCTGCATATATGCATATCTTCATAAATTCATGTTGGGTCATAGGAAAGGTAGATAAAAGGAGCTGTAATATATCAGATTGGTTTCAGGAGTGATGGTCCATGGAGAAGAATGATTGCCTTGTACGGAGATTATATTTCATTTGGTACTTGCATACAGTATTAGTTTTTACTAGTAGCTTTTTTTTTTTTTTTAAGCAAGGCAACCTTTGGTTGACCTCACAGATTGCAAGGACCTTGTCAGTTTACAATCCCTTATTTTTTTATTTTTTACACCTACAGCACCTGGTCTTCCTAGGTGGTCTCCCATCCAAATACTAACCAGGCCCGACCCTGCTTAGCTTTCAAGATCAGATGGGATCGGACTTGTTCAGGGCGGCATGGCTATAGACACTACTAGCTTTTTAAAAACTAGATTAAAATGTTTTATTTGATCCAGGACTGCTCATATGCATAATATATCTATCCAGTAAGCACAGTTCCTGAAGGTCAAAGTGATTTTGCATCCCTTTCTTTGCTTTCAATAAATTCTTCCCATTGTTGCTAGTTAAGTGAGATACCTAAAGAGCTTTTAGCCCAGTACCAGGCACATAGTAAATGTTAATACATGCTACTTGTTATTATTAAAGTTGGTATGTTCATATACATCTTTCTTCTGGAGGTTAGAAATCAACACTATATAGATTTTGATGTCTAAAGATGCTGTGAAAGTTTTTGAAGTGGAGACAAACCAATAATTCATAAAATATGAAATTAAAATCTCACTTATTCAAACATAATGATCATAAACTTTTCAATATTAATTCTTAGGATTACAGGCAAAATGATAGAAGCAAAACTTTATTGAGAAGCAAAAATATATACCACAAAGAATATATTAACTTGTTTTCTCACAGGGAAACTCCATGGACCCTCCCTCAAGCTTTTTGATTCTAACTTGAGTTCTAATATATGCTTAGTTCTTTAATTTCTCGGCCTATGGCAGATTAGAAAGCTTGGTAAAAAGGAGACAAACTAGAAGTTTTCAGTAAATATTAGCTGGAAGTGAGGGACACACAAATTACAAAACTAAGTTTGTTTCTGTTTTGTTTGTTTATTTTGTTTTTTAGAATTCACATATAAGTGAAATCATATGGTATTTGTCTTTCTCTGACTTATATCACTTAGCATAATACCTTCTAGGTCCTTCCATGTTGTTACAAATGGCAAGATTTCATTCTTCTTATGGCTAAGTAATATTCCGTTGTTCATACATACCACATCTTTATCCATTCATCTATTGATGGACACTTAGGTTGTTTCCATATCTTGGTTATGGTAAATAATGCTGTAGTAGACATAAGAGTGCATATATCTTTTCAAATTAGTGTTTTGGATTCCTTTGGGTAAATACTCAGAAGTAAGACATGAGAAATCAGTCTTAATCTTAGTTAGAAGCAGTAATTGATTTAGAAGACTTAACGATTGTAGATTTTGTTGGCAATGTTAATATTCTTTAAAGGGATTGTATATGGTATACTCTGTTTTAAAGGGGGAATAGCATATAATGATGCATTTTAGAAAGGTTTTCATTTCATGTGATTCAAATATAAACTTTGGTTTGTTAAGAGGCAAGTTTCGGTTATCTAGAAATTTTCATAATATGGAATGATTTATTCCCTCATGATACCACATAAATGAGGTATCCGTTGACATTTGTACTTGTTATTTGTGATTGGAAATGGGATTTTAAAAATTGCATTCTTTTGTTGAAACAATATAATGAGATGATTCATACATCGTATATTAGTTTCCTAGTTCTTTAACAACAAATACTACAGGCTGGTGACTTAAACAATAGAAATATATTTCCACACAGTTCCGGAGGCCAGAAGTCCAAGTTCAAGGTGTTGGCAGAGTTGTTTTTCTGAAGTCTTTCTCTTTAGTAAGTACTCTCTAGATGGCCAACTTCTCTCTCTGTCTTCACATGGTCTTTTCTCTATGTTTCTGTGCCCTAATCTTTTTTTATAAGGATACCAGTCATCCTGGATTAAGGCCCACTCATATCACTTCATTTAAAGGCCCTATCTTCAAATACAGTCATAGTCTGAGGTACTGGGGGTTAGGACCTCAACATATGAATTTGCGGGGGAAACAATTCAGCCCACAACACATGGTATCTAGTAAAATGTTGTATTAGGTCTTTCAGAATGGCTCAGCATACTATATGAAACAAGATTTTAATTCTTGTTTGAAACAGTTCAATTTGGATCTAAATGTCATAGTTGCAGTGAGAAACCCAAACATATTCATCAGGTACCAACACACACATATAGACCTTTTATGTGTGAGGCTGATTACAACTAAAGCAGAGTTAGAGTCATTGTCCAAGTTATGTTTAATGTGAGTCCGGGTTCACTAAAAATGTTATGTTTAATGTGAGTCCGGGTCCACTAAAAATCATACCGTTCATTGATTGAGAAAGATGGCAGTACTGTGGATTCCTAATCTTTCTGACTGAATAGCAGAAAGATGATGGAAGTAGGAAGGTTTGGCTTTCTGGAAAGAACCCACTTAACTCTTTAATACCTTCATACCTAGTTCCGTCATTCGAGTTCTTTGTTTGACTCTCCAGGTATCTCTACAACAAATCATTATATTAACACTTCAATGCATATTTTTTACATATTCTTTACATATTCAAGCCATGAATTTTTGGACCCAAATTTGCTGCACAGGCAACCTTTGTTCACTCAAATCAGATAGTTTATTCAGAGGTGTACTAAATTGTCTATTCAAGGTTTATTCCCCTTACTAGTTTGAAGTTCATCTCAACCCCACATATTCATGCATCAGGATGTGATATTTTATCTAAAAAAAAAAGAAAACATATCTAAAATTATGTTGTAAAAAATGGCTCTCAAGTGTATTATATATGTTACTACCAGTTTGTGCTAATTTGCACAACCTCTGAACAACTGGCAAAGTGGCTCTTGTTGACATTGCAGCTGCCACAGAGTTCCTAATTGTTTTAGGAATTTTTACATTTTATTAGTGTACTGACAGTTTACAGTTATCCACAGTATGTCAGTTACAAACACTTATTATCTATAGTACCAGCTTGATGCTTGATCTTATATTTCCTTTAATAAAAATGTTGTAGCTTTTACATTTAATTATAATGGGTATTAATCATCACTTATATGAGTTTTCGCCTACGAGCACAACATTTGGAACAAATTATGGTTGAGATGAGGCTATTAGATTTAAAATACGCAACATAGCTTTCTTTTCTCAACTTTAAAATTTTCCATTAACAAAAACTTGCTAATGTCATTGAGCTACTTGAAATGATTTCACATGACTAGATAATTGATTAATTTATTCATTCAGTGAATATTGAGTGTCCAGTAGGGGCCAGTCCAAGTTGTGAGTGCTTGGGATACATCAGTGAACAAATTCAAACATCCCTGTCCACAGGAACACAAGGGGAGATAGACATTTAAAATAATCATAATAAATAAGTGTATTTTATATATAAATATACATACATCTGGCATGTTAGAAGATTATAAGTGCTGGAGTTGGAGGAGTAGAGTAGGATAAATGGGAACAGGAGCTTGGATGGAGGTTGTAATCTTGAATGGAGTGGGTATTGAGAAGATGGTATTTGAATAAACTTGATGGAGGTGGGGAAGTTTACCTTGTGGCTATCTGGACAATAAGCAGAGGAAACAGCCAGAGGAACATTCCTAAGGCAGGAGTGTACCTAGAGGGGTTCGAGGAACTGCAAAATGGCTAAAGAGGAATGAATAAGAATGATAAAAGATGATAAATCATATAAGATTTGCATGCTTAAGAAACATTGTCATGGTTCATTCACCAATGAATAGATAGACACTTAGCTTTTATACTAAGTACATTGTAGGTATTCTGCAAATGCTTGTTGAATGTTTCTTTGGCAGATGAATTGGTACTTACAAGAACTGGTCCTGAAAAGCAATAGAAAATGGAATAGGCTTCTAAAATTGTTGCTAATTCTGCTACTGGCAAAAGTTAGAATTGCAGTTGGGAAAGGAGAAGGGCAGGAAGCTAACATGGAGATGCTGACGTGTAGGTGTCTGAGTCCTGCCTGACTATTGTCACATTGACCTCAGTAGGGAATTAATTTTTGACTTAGACATAAACATTTGGTACTGAAAAATTCCTTCCAGTTTGATTTTTGTCTTCATGATTTGAACTTTCAACCTGAAAGAAAAAATTCCAGTGTAGGGGATACACGCATTTGACCCTCACAGCAATCTCTGAGAGGTGGACAACCCTGATTACATTTTGGATTGGGTATCTTCCATTTGATCTCTATCTAGATCATTCTCTATTCTTTTCCCCATCCTTTCTGTGGCTTTAGAGGCTGATCTTCATAGACCGTATCAGTGAACTTCTTTGCCCTCTTGCTTCTAGAGAATTCAACCAGTGGGGATACTGGCAGGATATCCTAGGGCTGAAAGAGAGTGAGTTTTGGGTATTCTACACCCAGCTCCCTCTTTCCTATGCTCCTGGTTAGCAGTGGCTGTGCGGACACTACAGCCCCTATCCATCTTACAGCTACAGCTTTCTCTCTTTGGGTTCTCTCCATATCCAAGGGTTGGTATTGGGTTTCTACTATTGCTAGTCACAGGGTGTTTCATCATCCCTTGATGAATTTCCTTCATTAAACCTAGCTCAGTTTTACTCTTTGAGTGTTCCTTCTGTTTCCCAACTGAGACCCTAACTGAGACAACTTTAAACATGACAACATAAAGAAGTTGGGCAACTTGTTTAACTTGTAGAACTCTATTAAATGATGGAGTAGGGACTTGAATTCTGGTCTAATGACTCGGAGGCATAATCAATTTTGGATATACCACAAAAGAATATATCGCAACTGGTGGATACTGTTGAAAAACCTTTCTGCTTTAGTCTCCAATTAAAAGTGTATTGCATGGGATATTATTGATCGGTATTTCCTCAACCATGGAAGGGCTTTTGCAAAGAGTAGGGCTCTTTAAAAAGAAATGCTATCCCCCTTCCCAAAACAAACACACACCTAAATGTGTTGTATCTTCATAAGAGAAGTATGGAGACAAAATCAGGAAGACTGTTTGCTTTTGGTTATTTGTGGTGATGAAAAATAGGGGCAGTGTGAAAAATTAACAATCTGTGATTTCTCTTTTTCATCTCTCAAGTGGTCTACTATGAAATCTTCTTTACTCTTTGCCTTATTTTCCAGTCTCTTCCCTTTCAATTGGTCACCAATATCAAACAATGTCTCTAAACTTAGATCTGACCCTGTCATCCCTCTGTCCGCTACTACCCACAGGATGAAGCTTCAGCTTATTGGTTTGTCATTCTCTATCTATATCTAACCTCATGGCCCTCCTGTATTCACTATCCTAGTTAATGGCACCAGTGGACCTAGGCAGAAGAATCTTGAGGAATTATCCTAGATCCATCCCTCGACTTTACCATCTGCATTCAGTACAAGCCTCTGGTTCCAGATAATCAACCTGATTCCTTTAGTTATCTAATATTTATTGAGTATCCTAAGATGTGCCTTGTTCAGATATAGAGGATGATATAGACAAAAATTGCTGCCATTGCGGAACTTACATTTTCTTAGACTCTATATTTCTCTGATTTTAAGATAAGACTTCTGAAATGGAAACTCATTTTACAATGAATATTTTAAAAAAAAAAAAAACTAAACTAAAACTTAATGAGTTGTGATGTGCTTATCATTGCCCGTACATGAGCAAACTTAGTGAAGCTCATAGCAAATATCTGTTCAACTGTCACCTCAGTTGAGTTGTTTGCATTTAGAAGCCCCATATACAATTGGATTTCGACTTAAATTTGGATCCTTGGTTGTCATTTAAAATGTTTTTTAAAAAAAAGCCAAAAAGCACATGAAAAGATGCTCACCCATGTTAGTCATTAGGGAAAATCAGATCAAAACCACAGTGAGATACCACTACACATCCACTAGCACGGCTATAAAAAACAGCAGCAGCAGCAACAACAACAAAACTCAGAAAATAACAAATGTTGACAATGGTATAGAGAAATTAGAACTCTTGTACATTGCTGGTGGCAATGTAAAATGATACAGCCATTGTGGAAAAGTCGGTTCATGAAAAAGTTAAATATAGAGTTACCATATGACCCCCACAATTTCATTCCTAGGTGTATATACCCAAAAGAATTGAAAACAGATACTTGGGTACATATAAACACATGTTCATAGCAGCATTATTCACAATAGCCAAAAGGTAGGAACAGCCTAAATGTCCATCAAAGGATGAAGGGATAAACAAATTGTGGAATATACATACAATGGAAAGGAATGAAGTTCTGATAAGTGCTACAATGTGGATGAACCTCTAAAACATACTAAGTGAAAGAAGCCAGACACAAAAGTGACATGTTATATGATTCCATTTATATAAAATATTCAGAATAGATAAAGCCATAGAGTCAGAAGGCAGATTGGTGGTTGCCACAGGTTAGGAAGGGGGAAAATGCTTAATGAGTAATATATTTTAGTTGGGAGTGATGGAAATGTTTTGGAACTAGATAGAGGTTGTGTTTGCACAAAATTGTGAATATACTAAATGTCACTGAATGGTTCACTTTAAAATTGTTAATTTTATATTATATAAAATTCATCTGAAGGAACAGACAAACAAGACAAACAGAGACTCATGGACACAGACAACAGTTTAGTGGTTACCAGAGGGAAAAGTAAGGAGAGGTAGATAAGGGTAAAGGGGGTCAAATACAAGGTGACAGGAAATTTAGCTTTGGGTGGTGAACACACAATGCATATGACGTATTATTGAATTGTACGCTTGAACCCTATATAACTTTATTAACTAATGTCACCTCAATAAACTTAATTAAAAAATTGATAACTAGTTATATCAAAGAGGTTTATGTCATTGCTAAGTCAGATTGGAAAGGTTAGGCAGAGGTAGTATTTGTTACTGTTCCTCCAAAACTTGATGCACCTTTTCTTGAATAAATTATTACTTTGACTCATCAAATTTTAGTGACAGGTAACATTAAGTAGTAATAAAAGCCCTCTAAATAATTTTTTTAGAATTTCACCTGAAGATAGTGTTTGAAAAATATTGTCTTGTCATGCAAAATTGAAATAAAAGTTATTGTATGCACTGAAGTTCGCCTGTTGTATACCATTCAGTGCAGTTAAAAACAGAATAAACTGTCAGATCTCTTTACATAGATCCTAGAATTTCAGAGTTCAGAGAGATTGGTATGACCTTTTCATATGTCACCAAGGACTGTCATTTAGGCATCTAACATCTATATGTCAAAAGCATTGCTTCCAATAGAAGCTGTATGACTTTTCATGATACATAATCAAATGTAAAAGGGGGTCCACCTTCCTTTTCCATCTCACGGGTCAGAGTACATCAGTTTGCCCACTAAGGAATCATGTGTGGTGTTGCCCTTTGTAGCTAAGTCAGAGCACTGGTAGCAGAGTTGCCATTTGCCTGGAGCAGGTGGATCCAGGACTAAGATCCAGAGCAGTCTCTAGGACTTTGTGAAACAGTCTCCTACTATTAACCATGTGGAGGTGGGCCTGGGCAGGTTGTAGCTGAGAATATGCTAAACCAAGTCCTCTTCTAACCACTGCACTGCCACCAGCATGATCTCATTTGCAGGAGTACTCTCTCACTGTCCTCAGCCAAGTCTCAAACAGGTTTCAGAACTCAGTGGCACTGTGAGCTCATGTTTTTACACACTTTCAGGCCCAGACCCTGGCCACCCCACACCTACTCCATCTCTTCTTGGATCTGGTTGGACAAAGCTGTCTGCTTACTTCCTATGGGGAGATACCCTGAGTGTCTTGTAGCATTCGAGCATGATTTATATTCCTCATTCAAGGTAATTTTTTCTCCTTTTTCTCTTGTTGGAGAAAAAATAATGTTTAATATCCAGCAGATCATCTTTATACATTAAAAACCTTTAAATAACCAAATGTAAAAGGAACCTCAATATTCCTTGATATCTTTTGAGATTGTACTATCAATCCTAAAATATCAAAAGGTCAAGTTCAGCACGGAATATGAAAATCATACTCTGCTTTTTGTGATACTCTGCTTTACTGTCAGTGACCAAAAGTGATAGAGAAGATCTTTGTATGATAACTTCTGTTTTTTCATAAATTATGTACAAATTTAGTTTTCAAAGTTTGAATCTTAGCTGGGCTTAAATAGTGGCAGTTTTCTTTGGCATTCTTTTTAAAATGAATATCTTTAGACAGGTGTGTACTTTTCTGTAGGCTACAGAGACCAAAGCCCCCTGACTCCTTTTTATCTTACTCAGGTCAGTTTACATATTTGTTTCCTGCCTAATTCTTGCTGTCATTTAAATTTATAATTCTCAACGTAGACTCAAGTTTTAAAGTTATATGTAATTGTACAGATAATTTACAGTAATACCAAATACTTTAATAGTAGCACTAAGTTCTGGGCACTGTTTTAAGTGTTTTTCTATATTAACTAATAGAAGCTTCGTAAGCCCATTAGGCAGTGTAGCCAACCATGCAAGTGTGCCATTCAGATCTCCTTTCAAGAGAGAACTCACTTTATCTTCAAGGAACACAATTAGATTCCAGCCTCCAGCTGCAGTGCCTTTAGGCCATGCTTTTCCTGGACAGCCCCAGTCAGTGACTGAGCACAGTGGGGACACTGTTGCCTGACTGTTTCTGCCCATTGCGGTGTCTTCTCTTAAGGGAAATATTTGTTCCAGAGCTCCCCTTGGCGTTGGCCAAGCCTGATCTGCATCATGGTCTGAGTCTATCCCTCTTCAATTTGACTTCTTCGCCCTGTACTTTCACACAATAAACTAATAAATCTCTTACACTCCTGACTTTGTCTCAGTGTCTACTTCTTAGAGGATACAATCAATATAGGTAGACACTATTATTATCCTCATTTTACAGATGAGGAAACAGGCACACAGATGTGGCTCAAGCTCTCACAGCCAAATGAGTTTCAATGCTCTTAATCATGTTCTTAACAATTATGGTATGTTACCTCCCCATTCTAAAGTTCTTATTCATCCAATTAAGTACACTTTGTATCCCAGAAACTCTGCTGGGTTCTGGGAATACGGAGATGAATAATATAGCCTCTGATCTCACTGAGCTTATAATCTAGTGCAGAGAACAAGGAAAATAAGCAGACAGTTTCCATCTTTGCTCTTAGTGTAATGAGATGTGTGCCCAGGGCCATGGGAGTCAAGAGGGAAGGAACCTCATTTGTGTTATGTCTCACTCCCTCTACTCCTGGTATGGACCATCTTTCTTCCTATACCCCTGGCCCATGCCATCATGCTCATCTGGGATGTCTGTCATGTCCTCTGACCTCTCCAAACTGAGCTGGTTATAATTGCTCTATATTCTCATAGAAACCCTCTGTCTTACAATACCACACCCACCTTAGATCATGTTTGCTGGCCTGTCTCCTGTTAGTCTGTTACCGCATTGCCTAGTGGCATGCCTAGCTAAGAAAGTGTTTGTTGAATCAATGAATGAAGAGAATTATTTGTTTGCCTGAACTTTCCAAGACTGTAAGTAGAAAACAGAGTTGTAAGAGAATGTACAGGAGGTGAATAGTGGTGGTTATGGTGGTGGTGGTGGGGAGTAGTAAGTTTTACCTGTGTCTTGAAAGTATCTCACTTTATTTCCCTTGTCATCAGCAGCAAGCTTGGATTCAGGGATGTTTTTCTGCCACTTTAAAATTTGGATTCAAACATGGATGAATGCTTTTTATCTTGTTGATAATACAGATATGTTAAACTGATATTTTTAGCCAACCATCCATCCATCCATCCATCCATCCATCCATCCATCCATCCATCTATCCATAAGTCTGCCAAGACATATCTATGAAATGTCCTTTCTGTGTCAGGCACAGTACTATTCATACGGTGGTGAAGTAGAAGCATAGTCTCTGACCTTGAGGAGCTTTCATTCTGGTAGAGTAATTGGGCTCTAAACAAATACAGCCTGAATGTCCCCTAGGTCCCTCCAGTTCATGGATCTTAGGTGAGGTCACTTTAAATCTTTGTCATTAAGTCCAGTCGATCAATATTTTCAAATGTACCAAATGGCTTGCTGTTGGTTCTGCCCCTTTCTTTTGTCTCTCTGGGCATCCTCAAACGCTTTTTTTTTCTTTTTCAAATGAAATAATGTATATTATTGGTTCATGCTTGGTAGTTGAGTAAATCTTTTATAAACTGAATATTATTATTATTGTTGTTATATATTAATATAATCATATACTATGCCCTGATTCTTACACTTTTGCCTTTCTTCTCCTCTGATGTCTCCTTTCACCACATTTCCTGGCCATTGCCGACTGTTTTGCATGTTAATTTAGAGCTACTTGTTGGAAATACCTACATGTTGTGGCCTGTTGGATTATCAGCTTTCTCTGTGGCCACTGTCTCTAGATTTCTGTTCATTTATTGCCATCTACATTGGATCTACTACTAAGACTTTTCTACATTCATTTTACCACCTAAGCGCCTCTGTTCCTGCAAGACCTCTTGGAACATCTGCTTTTTCTTCTGTCCCTTGGAGTTTGTTGCCATTTTTCCTACCTTCAGATCTCAGGTGCTTTCCTCTCTCCAATCAGTAGTGAAGCATTTCTTCTTCTTATGTCTACCTCCTTTTGTGGCAACTGAGCTGAAGGAAGGTATGAAGAACCTGGAGGTGGTTCAGGAGAGCAGTGAGGCAGTCTGGGCATGGACTCTGGGGTCACAGCCCCACTAGGCTGCTCACAGGCTGTGTGACTTAGGGAGGTGGGTTTGTCTCTCTGAGCCTCCCCTTCCCCCTTTTTTCTCTACTCTGAAAAACAAAGATGATGACGCAAACTTCACAGGTTGTTGTAAGGATCACATGAGGTATGATATCAACAAATGAAGTCACTGTTGCTATTTTTATTCTTCATAGAAATGGAACAATCAGAAGTGCAGAGTAAGGTTAGAACAGATTATTTATGTTAAAGAAGACTGGAATAAGTTTCTTATGTTTTAGATCAAGTAAAAGATACTCTTTCTTGGATTAAGTGCCCCACTGGAGTTCAACTGCCTGATTTGATTTTGGCCGCCATTGTTTGCTAGCTGTGCAGCATTGGGCAAGTCAACTTCAACTCTGTGCACCTCAATTTTATAATCTGAAAAATGGGGATAATATTTACTACATAGAGTTATCATGAGAAGCAAATGAAATAACCCCTATTAAGTGCTTATTAGCACAATGCCAAGCACATAGTAATGCTCCTGGTAGGCTGGTTTATTTGTTCCTACTTCTATCAGATACCTATAAGTATATATAGTGTAATTAACCACACTAAAACTCAGAGCTTTAAAACAGTGTTTATTATTGCTCATGAGTATACAAGTCAGTGGGGCAGTTCTTTTGATCTCAGTTTTGCTCATTCATGTATTTGCAGTCAGCTCTAGGGCAGGTAGGTGGCTCTGCTGATCTTGGTCGGGTCCTCCCATGTGTGGGATAGACGGGCTATAGGCTGTTCCAGGATGGCCCTGACTGGACTCACTGGGCTGTTTTCCACGTGATCTTTTTTCATCTAGAAAGACAATCAGGGTTTGTTCACATGGCAGCTGGGCAGGATTCCAAGAGAGAGTGAAAGTAAGCAAGAACTTACACAGTGGGATTTCCACTGCATCCTGTTGGCCAAAGAAAGTCACAAGACCAGCCCAGATACAGGATGGGGAAATAGAATACATCTCTTGATAGGAAGATCTGCAAAGTCACATTGAAAGGGTGTGGATACAGGAAGTATAAAGATTGTGGCTAATTTTGTAATTGCTCTACCATACTACTCTTATATATCTTCAAGAAATAATAGAAATGAATATTTTTATACCATGGTTTGCAGACTACACATATCGTTTGCCTGTAACCACTGAATCTTACAATGAGACTGTGAGTTAAGTATTTTTGAGCCTTTGGTTAGGTGATAGATACCATCTTAGGCACATACTTCTGTTTAAAGTGTTTCTTACCTTGCCAGCACACATTGATTACAAACATTTGGGCAGTAAGGTTTCCTCAGCCTAATGCTCTTCAGGGGTCGTATTTACTTTCATAGTTTAATATGCCACCTTTATGTAGAGATATTGATATTCAAGCCTAAACCTCCCAGAGCTTTGTTTTTCTACATCTAATTGCTTTTCAGCCGGTGCTTCACAGTTGTCACATGATCACCTCAAACTCAGCATGCCCAGATGTGTAAGCAGATGTGTTACTTTAAAATATAATTAGGCTGGTAATTCCCAGTAAAAATGCTATGAAAATACAAAATACATGAAGTAATTGTTTGGCCCTACTATGACCTTTATGTATGACTTTTAAACCTTTAAAGTTTTAGAGACACTGTAAAGAGACACTGTAATTAACATTCTGAGAAAATACTCTCTGGACAAAAGCATTTCCTTAATCTTGGGTTGGCAGGTAGGGTCCTGGATATAGATTGGGTAGCCAAGTTGCTTAGGAAATTTCAGTTTTTATTTAGGGTTTTAGTGGTGCTGCTAAATATAGCATGCCCCATTTTTCCTTTTCCCTCAAACTGTCTCATTGATGTAACATGAAACCAAATAGAACAGTGTTAAACAGCTTGAAAGAGTGAATATCATGTGTTGAAAAGGAATATCACAGTATCACCTGATAAAAATAGCTTATACCCTCAGCAAGCAGAGATTGGTGCACTCTAGAAGAGTGCATGTTTTTTAAAGGTTTTATTCATTTTTTTTTTACCCCCAAGAAATTCATAGGTGTTTGCAAAAGTGCTGCCAAGTAAGAGGTTGATGGATGGGGAAAAAATAACCTTTAAACTTGGTGGTAAAGTAATTCGTTCTTAAAAAGAAGCAGCAGAAATGTGGTTAAAAAGGCTCTACTTTTTCATGTTACCAAGCAAATATGTTCATATTTCTGAGGATTGAGATAGGGTTTTGACAAAGACAAGATTTAAAAGCCTGGAGAGGAAGGGACCATATTATTTATTTATTCAACAGGCATTAACCACAGAACCATTCTACCTTGAATATCCAGAGGATACAAAAGTAAAACAGATATGGATCTTCAAGGAGTTCCCTACTGTGTAGAAAAGGCATAGTTGTGCATATGAGTATGCATATAAATATTACCATGTTGAAAGGGACAAGTGTCATCAGAAAGAGATAGATAAAGTGATATGGAGTTTGTATGTTTTGTCATTTATTTATTCTGACAAAAATCGAGTACCTCCTGCATCCATGCACTGTGGTAGCTACTGGGGACATAGCTTACATTCCAGCAGGGCATATAAATAACAAGCTAATGAACTATTAAATAAAATAATGCAGTTTCAGATCATCATTAAATGCTATGAGGAAAATAACATAGGCTAAGGGGGATAAACCTGGTGAATGTTGTTTTAGGTAACTAGTCAGGGATGTGTAGAGATGGGGATGAGGAAGTGAAGGTCTTCCTGAAATAAAAGACTACATGAGAGAAGAAGTGTGTTTGGGGAAGAGCAGTCTAGTTGGGGATGGGTGAAATGGGATAATATAGCTCAGGAGAGTTGGTAAACCTCCATCTTCTAGTATTTTGAAGGACTCTCAAGTGGCAGAAGGCAGGACCAGGCTGGGACCCGTGGCTGGAGGTTTCAGGGGTTAAAGTCTAGGCTGTCTGTTAGTAGAGAGTAGAAGGGTTTCTGGCACTATGTGAGAACATCATGGTTAGGTGCATGTGAGCTCCATAGGGGGCAGGAATGATGTCTTTTTTTGTCTTTATATCCTGTTGTCTATCCCAGTGTCTGACACATAGTAGATGATCAAAAGTTGATTTTTGAATTGGATTCCTGAACATTACATAAGTGTAGTTGTGTGAAATCCATGGATCTTCTTGCAAGTATTCACTTGAGATGGCCCTGAATCTAAATGGAGGTTTACAGATAAATTTTCCCCAAAAGGATGGCCTATTCTGTTTCGGCATCCCTACGTGAAATAAATTAATAGTAAGCTTTTTTACATTTCATAGGCATTTTCTCTTTCTAGGATCAGAGAGTAGTTTTGTTGTCCATAGAGCTGTACCTGATTTAAATAGGGCATGGTAATTTAATACCTACTTATTTCACTTATTCACAAACATTTATTTATTTCAGAGAGAGTAAGTGATTTACCTAGGATTTCACAGACAGTAACCACTGAGGCCTCGTGGCTCCACGTCCATCCTCTTTCTACTATATCCTGCTATCTTATATGAAGCAGATTTCATTTCATGCAAGCTCTGTTTATGGACTTCTGTGTCATATTTCAATTTCTTTAGCAGAAGCAGCATTTTATCAGCCAAGAGGATTGTGTGCTCTTGATGGAGACCAAGTCACTGCGCTGATGAGGACACCTCTCTCTTTGTCCCCTGGTTAATGAAGTCATCCTGGACCTCTCTGGCCCCCATTATTCTCTTTTGTCTCTAGTTGCCTGTAGCATTTATACTCTGCACCTACCCCTTCTTTCACCTAGCTTGTTTCCTTATTGTTTCTTCTGCTTGATTCTTGTTTCCTTAAATATGTCCTATGTTCTTCTAACCCAAGAACTCCATTAGTTTTTTGTGCATCACTAAACATAGGTGCTTATGAACTACTTGTCTGATTCAGAGTCACTCATGAGTGAAAGGAAAGTTATAGTGAATTCTTTCAGGACAGGGATCATATCTTCAAACTTATTTGTGTTCCTAGCCACCAGTATCTGGCCCAGAGTAGGTGCTCAATAAATGTGTTTTGGATATGTGGCCTTGGTTCCTCTACACTCTTGCAATTTATTCTTGGCATCTCTGTTTAGTAGTATTCCTCTTAATTGGTGATATTATTTACTTCACCATCCTCGAGGCAGGATCTGGAGCTTATTTATCTCTAATAATCGTAATAATAATAACAGCTTGGTTTTTAGAGTTATTACGATGAGCTGGGCATTATACTAAGTACTTTACATGAATTATCTCATTAAACCCTTACAATCATCCTCTGAACCCAGGCAGTCTGACTCCAGAGCCCACACTCCTAACCTTGGTTCGATATTGGTTTTGTAGCTCTTCTCTGTGCTCAATAACTCACAAGGGATCAGCCCTCATGAATTTTTGGTGAAAGCCAATTAAAGGCATTTTAAACAATTCTAAATCCTTTCTATTTTAGTGTCAGGGCTGTTATTAATATCTTCTACAAAATTCTGTGGTTTCTTTTTCTTATTAGGTGAAATTGCTAATTATTACAGGGAATAGCTAGACTAAGCTAAAATTGATATATTGGCTGCCCCTGGCTTTGCCAAGCAATAGGATTCTTTGTTTTCCCAAGCCTTCTAGGCACTTTAAATGTGATTGGACATGGAAGAACATGTTTTATGTAAATAACAGTCACTGGAATGGAGGAGCTAGCAATTCTTGGGACAGTATTCCCAGTTTTCAGGAGGCGCAATAGAATCACAATGGCCAGAGAGGGCTGAACCCTGTATTTATTTTTCTGAGTTCTCATTTAGATGTCTACTCATTTAACATTATTTGAGAGTGGGTCCTTCCGGGGGGTGGCGGGGGGGAAGCATGGGCTCTACAACGGGACTCTCTTCCCCATTATTTTCATTTTCCTCTTAAGTGGCCTGTGCTTTGATAGCAAGAATATAGAATGTGAAACTTCCACTGCTGAATGGTGAGGATTTCTTCTTCTGTAAATACTATATACCTTACCATAGAACTTTTGGTGTAGTAAATGAGATCCAGATTCCTTACTGTGGCCCGCAACATCCAGTATCATCTCAGACTGCCTCTTGGACCTATTCTCAGATTTTCCCACTCCAGCCTCACTGGTTCTCTTATCTTGCTCCAGACTCCCAGCTGGTTCCTGCCTCAGTGCTTTCTCTCTCTACCTGCTCCTCCAGACCCTCAGGTGGCTTCCTCCTTCACTGGACTCAGACCTCTGCTCAAAAGACCCCTCCTCAGAGAGCCTGCTGACCCCAACTCCAGAAAAGTCCCTCTTCCTCTCCTGTTCTGTCTATCCCCCTTACCCTGCTTTATTTACCTTATACTATATAAATTACTATGTAAAACTATTTTATTTTCATTCTGATTACTTTTTGTTCTGCCTTCACTTGAATATAAGCTCCTTGAGGGCAGGGACTTTGTCTATCTTGTTTCCTTTTCTCCTCAGTCCCTCCAGTGGTGCCTGGCACATAGTAAGTACTCAAACAGTATTTCTTGTCATGGCTGTAAACATGCCTGGCATTATCCATTCCACAAGGAATGAATAAGCTTCTTAATTTCAGCTTTGTAACAGTTCTTTTCCTGGGTTATACATCGTTTAGTTTTACTAATTTAACCAATAAAAGTTTATCAGATAACTTGATTACAGAGACTCAGAGTCAAATTGCGGTCCACTGTGGTTATACCTTCCTAGGGACTAGGTGACTGCTCTTCAGGGTAGGAATTGTTAGGTGCAGCTTTATCACTGGCAGCTGATTTTTAGAGAGGCAGCTAAGGTAGGATGGGAAGAAATGGATTTGTGTAGATGAAGAGAGCACCAAGAGCTTTGTCTGAACATGAAGGGGGCTCTGATCAAGCTGGACAGGCAAGGGGTACTGAAGGCCTTGTACTCACTCATGGTGTGACTTTGTACAAGTCCATTGATCTCCTCTGCATTTCAAATCCTTTGTTTGTAAAATGAGGCTCATAACTGGGGAAGCGAGATGGGAGAGGGACTGCCTACCACGTAAGGGTTGTTGTAAAACTGTTGAGAAAATGTATGTGATAACAGTTTTTATCAAGTGGCACTCACATAAATTGACATAAACGCATATAAAGTGCTTGGCTCCCAGAAAATGCTCAACAAATGGCACTCATTATTTATATTAAAATTATTAAATCAATTTTGGAAGTGATTTGAAACACATAAAGATTTGGATGTCTTGGTGTTAATGATTAGCTTTCCTTGAATTTAAACAAACTAAACAAACTGTTGGATTATCTTTTGCTCCTGTTTGTATTTAGTAAACACGGGAGGGCCTTTGAGGATAGCAAGAATCTGAACTCTGGAATCAGACAGAAGTGAGTTCAAGTCCTGAAGTGAGTGAATTAATGAACAGACAAATGAACTAGCGCCCAAACCTAATCTTAGCCCATACAAGTTTCAATTTCCTTTACTTATCAACTTCCTGTTCATCATCTGAAGGAGGTGCTATGGCCAAAATGCCAAGAGCAAGAGAAATAAACTGTAGCCTGGATAATTTACAGATGCCTTTTGTGCCCTTGTGTGACTGTGAGCCACTGTGCATTTCTTCCCCAGCAGAGGCATGGTCATGCTTGGTCCACACAGCCCTGCTTGGCCTTTCCACTGTTTTATGAGACATATGCTAAGACCCATTAGACCACTCACCATCAGATTCACTGGTGAATGAAAAGAGGCTTGGATAAGAAAGAGCTATGGACAAGTCATGTCTCCCTTTAGCTCATCAAGGGGATACACAGATCCTCCTTGTCTCAGTAGTTAGACTCCAACCTATCTGGAAGGTCCTTCAAATCTGTGTTCTTTGCAACTTCTGGGAATGACATAAATACTGTTGTTATCCCCATTTTTCACATGAGGAGACTGAAGTTTCAAGAAATGAAATAACTTTTCCGAGTTCCCAAACTAGGAAGTAGAGATAAGCAGAAGGTCACTGGAGGTCAACTGACATCATCTGACTCCAGAGCCTGGGCTAGGTTGCCACTCTCTAAGGTGGTCTGTCATCTCTTAGACTATGAACCCTTTGAGAGGAGAGACAGATCCTATTCAACTTTAGTCCCCATCATCCCTGATGCCCAGCTCAGTCAATGGTTATTAAGATGAACTTTTCAAATCCCCTCTGTATGGATGATGCCCTAACCTGTATCTTGAACTGCTAGGTAGAAGGTGCCTATACCTGTGCATTCTACTCAGCCCTTTGCCCAGACACCCAGTCTCCCTTAGATCCTCACAGTACATGGGGGTAGAGGGTATTACTCCACCTTTACAGAGGAAGAAATATTCTCCAGTCTTTCTTAGTAAACAGTGGACTTTGGACATAAACTCAGGGTTCTTAACTTCATATTTGTTCATTTCCCCTCCTCTGTATCTTTAAACTTTTAAGAAACTTAGAAATTTTGTGGATGGGGGCAAGGATATTTGAAAAATTCTCTTTTATTGTTTTAAAAAAGCTCACCTTAATTGTGAGGCAAAGAAGCTATTTTAATCTCTAATAAAGGCACAAATGCTCTATTGATTTTTTTAAAGCTACAAAACCCATGTCCTTCTTTTTGTAAAAAATCATTATTATTAGGTGTTGTGGTCTGCAAGATGCCAAATAAGGATTCTAGCTAAAATGCTTTGCAAAAAACTATTTCAATGCAAAATCAATACTATATGTGAAAAATTTATGAAATGATGAATTAAGGATAAAACAACTCCCTATCTTTTAGTAAATACACGCACACACACACACACACACACACATATGAAATATTAACATACAATGTTAACTTTTGGTCATCCGCTGGAGTTTGAGGTGTAATGGCTATGTAGATGAGGAAAATGTCAAGAGCCTTGTCTGAATATAACCAAACTGGACAGGCCATGCATGGGTAACAAAAGCCTGAAATGCTTAGAAAAATAGAGCTCTAAAACTGGGCCAGACTTTGGACTTCCAGGTAAGACTCTTGCATTTTTGTTGCCTTCTGGACATCTTCAGTGGGCTATGTGAACGAGACTGTGAGCTGGTATTTGTCTGATTATGGTTGCAAGGCATGCTGGGTTACCATCATGGTAGGGAGGGCAAGGTGAGTGAATTTGGTGGCCCGCAGGACAGATAACACATTTTGAGAGGTTATACTCATAATACTGAAGATTAAGGGTTATGGGGCTATCGCCATATGGATAGTGTGGCCTGGCTGGGCTGTGCTCCTTTAGTTTGTGGCTGAAGCCTAGACAGATTCTTTTGTAACACTTAAGACTTATTTTATAGTTATTTATATTTTTGTCTTATCTCTCTGAGTTCCCTGAGGAGCTAGTCTCTGATCAGTTTATTTATTATTTTAACTATCCTTGTATATACTCCAGAGTAGGCACTCTATAAATATCTATTGAGGATGATTCAAAAAACATTCAGAAGAAGATCAAGTACAAAAACATTACTACAATAATAGTGACAATAATTGTTGCCAGTTATCGAGTACTTTCTATATGCCAGGTGCATTATACACATTTCTGATTCTGGTCTCTTAACTCAGCAACCTTTTGGTAAATGTTTACTGGGGCTGATTGTATGTCAGGTCTTGTTTTGGCTCAGGGATTTTCTGGGATGAAAGGGACCCAGTGTGTGACCTTGAGGAGCTCACGGAAAAGGAGAAAGGTCTTAAATGTGACCTAAGTGCTGTAAGAGCTGTGGAAGTTCATGCAGAGTGACCTAATGACCTTGAGGGAAAAGGTGCATGGGGGAACTGAGTCTTAAAGATGAAATAGCAATTTGCCAAATGAAGACATTGGAGGGCAGGTGGAAGAATGCGGCAATCTAAGGAGAAGGAACAGGAAAAACAGAGGAGGGAAGATAGAACATTAATTAAGCAAATACATTGAGCACCTGCTGTGTGCTAGGCTCTGGGTATACAATTATGAGCAGAACCTCATGAAGCTTATAACCTAGGGGTAGATATAAATAATAGTAAAACCACAAACATTTGTCTACAAATGGTATTAAGTGCTATGAAGGAAAAGAATAACGTGCTAAGAGAATAGAACATACTTTGGATTTCGCCTTCATGAGAAAGGGGTATTAAAGTGAAGACCTAATGGAGTAACCAGGGAGAGAGTGAGATAGATGGGAAATGCTATGTGAATGTAAAGGCCCTGGGGCAGGAAAGAGCTTGGCATGCTTGAGAGGCTGAAAGGCCACCATGGAGACAGGTGGAGACAGATCACATAAGTCCCTATAGGTGACATTTTAGGGAATTTGGAATCTATTCTTTGTGTAAGGAAAAATGACTGTAAGGTCATTTTAAGCAGGGGAGAGGCATTCCCCCCTTAATTTTATTATGAAAAATTTAGAACATACAGAAAAAAGAATTTTAAAATGAACTCCTGTATACCTACCATGTAATATTGTTATAATTTTATTGAGTCAAAGTATTTGATTTATTTTAAAATGCTCTAGCCTCTTCATAAAAGAGTTTTGGAGAGGAAGAAGAGGAGAAAGTGGGAGTTCTAGCCATAATCCCATTGCTTAGTGCATTGGTAGGTAAAGAAGAGCTCAGGCATGGAGGCAGACGCTGCACAGGTGGGGCAGGAACCAGAACACAATGGATTTTATGTATCATACCAGAGTATATGTAGGCCATGGGGGATAGTGAAGGATTTCAATTGAGAGTATTGTGATCAGTTTTGCATATTCCAAGGGTCCTGGAGGCAATAATATGTGGGGAAAGGACTGACATGAGATAGATCTGGGGCTGGGAGCTGAGTCTGGAGCTTTCCTTTAGTGCCCTATAAGAGAGAGGATAAGCTTTGCAGTGTAGAGCCAGGGGGAGTAGGGATAGAAAAGGAGGGAGTAGATCTGAAAATTATTTAGGGATACAATGCCTAGCCCAGAACGGTTACTTGATCAGGATTTGCTGAATGAATGAAAGTACAATCAGCAGGACTCAGGGTCCTGGTGATGAAGAATTAGGAGATGAGTTATAAACTGTGCAAGTCAGTCCACCTCTCTGAACCTCAGTTCCTCATCTGTAAGATAGGAAACAAGAGACTACTTCTTGTGTTAGTCAAGGTTCTCCAGAGAAACAGAACCAATAGGATGTGTGTATGTATATATGTATATATGTATTTATGTATATATGTGTACAAGCATAAAGAGATTTAAGACAAGGAATTGGCTCATGCTATTATGGAAGCTGACATGTCCCAAGATCTGTAGTTAGCAAGCTGGAGACCCAGGAGGCTGATGGTGTAGATCCACTCCTGGAGCCTGCAGTCTCGAAACCCAGAAAGATGCTTCAGTTTGTATCTGAAGGCAGGAAAGAACCGAGGAAAGAAAGAAGACAGGAAGGTCAGCCTTTTTGTTCTATTCTGGCCTTCAACTGATTGGAAGAGGCTCACCCACATTAGGGAGAACAATCTGCTTTGCTCAGTCTACTGATTCAAATGTTAATCTCACTCAAAATACCCTTACAGACATACTCAGAATAATGTTTGACCAAATATTTGAGCACCCCGATGGCCAAGTTAAGTAGACATATAAATTAACCATCACATTTCTAATGCTTGTTTGGAAATAGCACATGAGTTAAAAAAATACTATATCAATATAAGGGAGTGTCACCATTTATTCAAATGGAACAGGTTATTCCCTAATGAAAATAGCTTACATTTATCTAGTGTTTCCAATGTACCAGTTACTGTTATTTTACTTGACTCATGTCACTTAATTCTCACAATGACCTTATCTCTCCTTTTACCCTTTGGAGGGGTCCATGTCTGTAATTGCAACTGCACAGACTGTCTGCACTATGACACAGTGAAGGGGAGCACAGGCTCTGGAGCCAGCCTGCCATGTTTTGAACCCCAGCTCTATCACTGGCTGTACAACCTTAGAGACAAGTTACTAACTTTTCTGTGCTTTAACGTCCTCTTCTGTGAAATGGGATAATAATTATAAAGTGCTTAGAACAGAGCCTGGCATTTAGTATATAAATGCGTACTGTGTATGTATATATGTATAGATAGTGTCATGTATGAATGTTGTAGTGGTGGTGGTGGTGACAGCAGTGACACAAAGAGCAAACTCATGCCTTCAGTGGCCAGTGAGGTAACATCGTTGTGTGAAGCAGTGAAGAATAAGTTCATAAGGAGTGGTGGGTGAATGGAGAACTAGGGAGTATCTTCTTAACTTAAGGGCATTAAAATCTGGGAATTTACAAAACACTGCTTGGGCCACTATCAGTTTTTGACCTCTGGTCTGCTATATACCAAGCTACGTAATGAATGTTTTATAAGTAGTTTCCTTAATAACCTGCTGGCATTTTACAGATCCATTTTACAGATGTCAAAATCGAAGCTCACTTACCAAGTACCAGAGGGAACTGGGTCTGAAAAAAGGAACAGAGGCCTGACTCCAAAGCCAGTAGAGCTCTTTTGACCATATTGTACAGTCTAGAGGTTCCTGGGTGAGTGGAACTACGGCAATGAGTCCATCCTACAGTCCGTTCCTCAAGCACTGACCCCCTTGTGGATGTGCTCTCTCACTTATCTGCTTTTCACAGTGGTAGAGGTAGGCTAGTGAAAGAAGAAAGGTGACCTGTGTTCCTTGCCATCTTTCTTGAACGTCTTCAGGGCCCTCCCTGTGCAAACCCCACAGCCTTCTGACATCACTCTTCCTTCTCCATTCTCATGCCTAACACATGAGCCTCTGTTGGTGGCCATGCAGGTTATGGCTGTGTTTGTGTTTGCATTGCTCATTCCATCATGAGCTCAGAGGCTAGGGACCTTACTCATCTTTCTAACCCTTGTGGCCCTAGCATACTGGCATCCATTGAGTAACATCTGCTGGGGCTGAGAAATGGTCATTCTCCTTCTCTCATCAGGCGGTAAACTTGGGCGATTAGTTTACCATCTAAGATATTTAGTTTTCCCGTCTTCAGGACTGGGATAATAACTGTCACAGGTTGGATTCTTTGGGAAGAAGACTCTGGGATGTGGACTAGCGCACAGGATGGAGTACTCTTGGGATCATCACCAGGGGAGGCAGAAGGAGGGAAGTAAAAGGGATCAAACAGAGGGAGAAGTGGGGCTGCAGTACAGTCTCTGAGGCCTCAGCCAACCCAATTAGGAACACTGAAGCTGGGATGGCCCTTTAAAAGTGTCCCGAGTCAGTGTGAGGGTACTGGATCTTTATACTCTATATTGACCAGTCACTGGATGTGGGGTGTCCCAAGAAGGGAGTTGTGTATTTGGGAGAGACAATTCTCTTCAGTCAGCTGAGGGCTATCTAGGGGCCAAAGTCCTTCAGTCCTGCAGGAGGAGCTGGGTGGCTCATCACAGCCTCCACTGCAGTAGCAACTTCACAAGGTTACTAGAAAGCTGACACATACAAAAAGAAATATTGTAAAGTGCTAAACAAATTTAAGATTTTAGTTGTTAATAGTAATATTGTTGGGGCTCAGTAAATATTTCTTTAATTGAGTTGAGTCTATTTTCTTAAAATAGGTTCTTAGCAAGAATCATGAAGTTTGTATATGCCCTTGTTTTTATTCCTCTCACTTCTCCAAAGATGCCCTTCTCCGTCGCTCTTTTGTTATTAATCTTGTCTTAAAAGTGCTTATGCCATCCTATTTTAAAACCTCCAGGGTTGGTTTGATTTGATTTCCTTTCCACAGAAATGACTGTTGTGAACTCCGACCTTAATCTGGGATGGTTAGAGCAGCTAGAAGCACTTTCTTGACTATCTTCACACTTTGTGTTCCATATAGGTTCAGAGAAATTCTAAGTCCTAGTGCAGATTTTAAACATTGCTGCATTAACTATTCCTATCAGTGAGGTTAATTAAATGTAATCGAGGGCCGCCCCTAGCATTCCTAGTTTTGTACTGACCCTGGAGTTGGTTCTGTCAGCTTTTAGGGCTCAGACATGAGAAGACCTTGGCAAAAGCTGTCAGTGTGAAAGATGAATGTTCCAGAGATCAAGAGTATTGAGCAACTCTGAGTCAATTCCAGGGAACAGCTGCTTATAGAAAGAACTGTGTATGACACACACACACACACACACACACACACACACACACACACACACTGATGTACTCGGGCACTTATTTTGTGAATTTCATCATCATATGATTTCTCTCAAACATATATGCATGTGTATATATTTCTAACTCACAAATCTCATGTGTCGCTCCCCTGCTGAAATACTTTCTGTAGCTCCCCTTAACATCTCCACCATAAAATCTAAAGTCTTAGCAAAGCTCTTTTAGTTCCCCAAATATGCCAGGATCTTTTATGTGGCTTGTCCTTGTGCCTTCCATTTCCTTTCTCCAAAAAGCCTTCTCACACTGCCTATGCATCCTTCAGGTCTCAGTTCAAATGTCACATAATTTCCACCAGGCAGCCTTCCCTGGCTTCCCTATAATGCCAAATGGTACTTGCCACTCTGTACTGCCTTTCCTCTAAGACAATTAGCTGCCAGATGGAGGGAAATGAATTCATGGACCTGTCAGAGAGGTGAGAGGGTCAGGATGGAGAGTGAATGGGACAAGTTATATGCAAAGCCATTTTGCTTAAAACTTATACACTGTAGAGTTAAAACTCAGGTATATATAAAAATGTGACTTAATGTATGTGATATTTAATTTCATTCTTTATTTTAAGAAGAACCAAGAACCAGCTTTTGATCCAAGGATTAGAAGAGCTTTTAAGGAGAGGCTTGCTGACAAACAAAACTTTCCCCTGACTGCCCTCTTGTGGAGGTGCTGAAAGAGCCCAGAGACAACAGATAAAAACATCACAAACCTTATTCCTCAAGTTGAGAAAACAGTGTCCTGTATTGTTCATGGTTCTGTTTAGTCAAGCTACCATATGTAAATAAGTTCAGATTTTTAAAGACTTAGAGTATGGCAAGACATGTCCCCAAACTGAATTTAGATTCTCTGGCGAATCAAATGGTCCTTCAAGAACATTAGAATACCCAAAGTAAAGGTTATGACTAGCACAGAGAGAAAGGCCATGTGTGATTAAGAGAGATGTCTGGCAGATAAAGTGCTAAAGCTTTGACCAGCTTTAACTAGTATGTCTTCGCAAGCTGAAGAAAGCATATTAAGGCAGAATATTTTAAGTTTTGTTTGCCTTAGACCAGTGGCTCCTGCCGTACACAAGAATTACCTGCTGAGCTATGTTAAAACCCTGATTTCTAAGCCTTTCACTCAGATTCAGATTCAGTGGGTCTGGGCTGGAGCCCCAAAATCTGCATTTTACTAAGTACCCTAGGGTGATTATAATGATGTGGCCCTCACATGTCCTACAGTGGGGATGGGTTTTATAGAGCAGTTACAAACTCCTCTCCATACCCCCGCCACCACTAGCACAATTTTGTGTAGAAGCCCCAATTTCAGATATTCTGACCCATTATCCCATGAGAGGACTCTTTTTAAACCTCATGCCCTGATATTTGGCTTAAAGGACATGGTCTTTATTTCTGTAATGGGATGGAAATTTAGAATTAGCATTCGATCTACAACTATGGAACAGGCTTTCCTTTCTCCTTTTCTCCCTCCCTCCCATCCTTTGTATCTACCTACTGTCTACCTAATTGTCTAGCTATGTGCCTTTGAACCTACCCACCTGTGCTTAATGGATCAACCTATGCTCTGTGCATTGTGCCTAGTGAACCACAGGAAGAGCCAGCTTATTAAAACAGGGGAAAGGTGAAAGGCACTGGCCGGAGCACTGTCAGTAACATCTTCCCAATTTCTGGGCAAACTGAAAATCAGTTGTATTGAAATAAAAAGAATAATACTTACTGAGATTTTTTTAGAGGTTTTTGAAGGTTGTTTTAAGACCAAACTGGGCAGCCACGTATCTTAATTTTGTATTTTATAGAAAAACTACTGCATTGTTGACACTCCTAAAAGGTCAGTAACAACTTGTTTGATATTTCAAGTTAATTGTGAGTCTCTGCATGTTTGCATAGCTGAACCTTTATTGCTAAAGGTCCCTTATAAATGTTGCATTGCCCTCAGTGTTTGGGGCCGCCTCGAATGCCTTGTACACCAATGGAAATGCATTTGTTGCCGTGGAAAGGCATTTGATTTAACACAGCATAGTTCATTTTATTTTAACCATCAGAACATTTAAAAAAACAAAGTTTATAGTTTTCTGATTATAAAATAAACATGTTTAAGTGTTAAAAATTAGGAAAATATAAAATAGTATAAAGAAGATAAATCATCCATAATCCTCTTATCCAGAGGTAATGGCAGTAATAATAAAAAATGTTCTTTAAGTAAGGCATGCTTACTGGATGTCAGCCATTGTTGTTAAGATAGGTGATATAATTCTAATTTTATAGATTTGGTAACTAAGGCCTAGAAAGGTTAAATAACTGCCCTCTTAAGTGGTAAGCCTAGTTATAACATTCTGTTTTTCCCTAGTTCCAAAGCCAATACTCTTTTTTTCTGCCTCTCCCACATAACCACTGTTAACATTCTAGTATATCTCTTCCAAATCTTTTTTTATGCATATTTTTTCATGGCTGAGATCATACTGTGAACATAATTTTCGACCCTCCCGTTTTCACTTAACATAATGGCATAAGCATTTTCCTTATATGATCTGGGTCTGCTTCCCTCTCCAACTTCATCTCACCTCCTTCTGCCTTGCATGTTACACTCTAACCACACTGACATTCAGTCTGTTCCTGGAATAAGCCAAGGATGTTCTTGCCTTGGGACCTTTGCACTGGCCATTCCCTCCTGTCTCAACTCTCAAATGGTTAGATTTTTCTCATCCTTTAGGCTCCAGCTTAAATGTACAGACTTTCTCTGAATGTCTGTCTCAGGTAGGTCTTGCTCTCTTTCTTAGCCCCTTGTAAGTTTTCTTCATAGCACTCATTACAACTTACCATTAGTTTATTTTATTTGCTTTTTTCTGCATCCTCATGTCACCTTCATCTTTGTAGGTCTAGCCTATGCCTATACATTATTCTCTACTGAACATTTTTGTGTATAAAACACTTTATTATGATGCTTCTTTCACAGAAGTTCAAGTACTGAGTTAAACTGCAGGAAAAATTGTAAGGCTTTTGCTTCATAGAACTGCAAAAATTTCAGGCCAGCAGCTCAAAATGTATATAACTGCAAGCTGAGTGTGAGGTAGCCGGTCTCACTGCACCCTTGTCAACATGATCAGTTTTGAAAGTCTTAGCTAAGCTTACATTTGTGAATCCATAACATCAAAGAAGTGGTTTAAAAATAAATAAGTAAATTAAATGGACAAAATTAGAAAAGTTTTAGCTATTTTGATAGGTGACTCAAATGATGCCTGCACATTGTAGGTACCCAGGACATTTTTGTTGAATGAATAAAGGAATCTTATTTGATAAAGGGATGATATAAAGTTGACATTTGGCCAGAGTTCCAAGAACAGCCAAATCCTTTTCCTGTGAGATCACACTGAGAAATGTAAGTACAGAAAATGATGACAATCAGAGGCACGCAGACAGGTTCCATCTTCAGCCCTCGTAATCTGAGATGGACCTTGAAACAAATTTCTCTTGCTGGCCTTAGAGGCAGCCAGAGCCTAAAAACAGGGTAGCTCCTGGTCCCCTTTCTCCTACATCTGCATTGGAATGGTAAGGAAAGACCTGTTCAGAACAAAAGAAGACTATTTGCCCTATCATTGCTGGTACAGACCTGTCCAAATGCCATTTCAATATCATCACTTGACAGATGAGGTACCATTTTTATTTGCATATATTAAATTAACAAAGACTTTTTTAAATGATATTTAATGATGGCATAGTAAAAACTTTACCCTCTGAGACCATGATCCAATAAAAAGCTCTTGAACCTGACTAGATTTATACCTGCAAGCCTCTTCATTAGGTGGTCAGTGAAGGCGAGACAGATACTGAGACCTCCCTTTATCAGTATTGTTTTAATATTCACATTTTTAAAATAGTTGTAAGGTTAGATATTTTCCATTTTTGTTAACTAGTTTTAACTTCTCTTTTGGATAACTGTTCACGTGTTGTGTCTGAGTCTATATTAATATCTTTTGTAATACATTTATGTGAGTGCTTGAAATAGTAAAAGCAGTAATCTTATTTTTAATTATATTTATTGGGGTGACATTGGTTAATAAAATTATATAGGTTTCAAGTGTACAGTTCAATAATACATCATATGTATATTACATTGTGTGTTCACCACCCAAAGTTAAATTTCCTTTTTTCACCATATTGGCCCCCGCTTTACCCTCATCTACCTCTCCCCTGCCTCCCTTTCCTCTGGTAACCACTAAACTGTTGTCCATGTTCATGAGTCTCTGCTTGTTTGTCTTGTTCATTTGTAGAAGCAATAATCCTTTTTTACATTTGCGATACATATTTTTTCAGCTCATCTTCCTTATAATTTTTACTGTTTAAGAAGTTTTGCATTTACATGTAGTAAATTCTATCAATATTTTTTCTTGTTAATTGCTTTAAGCTTAGAAAAGTCCAAGACTGGATCGATGGTTACTCATATTTTTCTGATTTTATGGTTTGATAAGCATGTCTTGTTTAAAAGGTGCTTTTTAATTGTATAAAGGAACATTGAAGTTGTTTGAGTTACAAAAACCTGATCCTGTAGTACCTTCCTCAAAACTGGTGTGAGCTTTTTTCCAATTTGGCTTTTAAAAAAATAGATTTTAAAATGAGGTATAACGAGATAAGCTTTAAAGGTATTTCTTTGTTTAGTTTCTTGGAATCATTCAGCTTTTTTTCATGCTCGCCCTGCTATCTCCTGGAATAGTATGCAGAGGAACCCTTTAGCATACTAATATAATAAGGATGCTTTTTATGGCTTAAGCGATCTTGGGAATCCTTGGGAAATTGTTCAGTGACTGTCTGCAACAGAATTAAAGTTTTTAAGACAGAAGCTTGCATTCTATATAGGAAATACATTTTCAGAGCTCTTCTTGCTATGAGCTCTCCCAACCCCTCCCTCCTGCTGTCCTGGAAGTGATGCACCCCCCAGATAATTGGATAAAGGCCAGTAAGGGCCAGTGTTCCTTTGTTGTTTGCTTTTCAGAGAGGGGAGGTTGTATATTATAGTCTGAAAGGGATGGGGGCTGCTGTAACGTGAGTGCATTGTCTCAGGGGCTCTGCAGATCCAAGGCCAGACTTTCATTCTCAGCCCCACAAGTCATTCCTTGGCCTTGGCTATTCTTCAACTAAAGGGAGAGATTTCCAAATGGTACTGATTGTTTTCATCTATTTTTCCAAAGGAAGAATGCTAGTACCAAGGGAGAGGGTGAGGATAGAGGGGCAATCAATTATCTGTGAGCTTAAAACTAAAGAAGATGAACCCACATTTTAAGGATTTATTTTATCATTCATTATTTTCCTTATGTAAACCCATTGGGGTAGAATATTCTTTTCTTAATCACTATACTGATTTTGATCCTCCAATCAGCCAACCAGAATTGGGATTTTGAAACATGGTTTATTTTAAATCAATGTGTTTTCTTATTTAAAGCAGCTTGATATAATGAAGAAGCAAAGGCAGAGAGAGGGCTGGGGATTTAGCCATAATGACACAGCTAGTTAGTAACAGAGCAAAGCTGCTTGGTGTTCATGCCTTCTACTCCCGTACTGTCCATCACCTCTTTTCTCACAATCTCCAGAGAAGTGTATTTCACAACTTTGGCTATGAATAACAAACAGCATACATCTCCTAAATGGTATTTTAAAAAATATATTCGTTAAAATAACCCATCGAGGATAAATATATTTTTATTTTTGTGAAATTCACCTTAGTGATATGAATTAAATTGCAACCACCTGAAGATCCTGAACTTTCTATATGAAAGTTGCTGTGGACTGAATTGTGTCTCTCCAAAATTCATAGGTTGAAGCTCTAACCTCTGATGTGACTCTATTTGGAGGTCACGAGGGTGGATTTCTAATCCAATAGGATTGGTGGCTTTAGAAGACAAAGAAGAGAGAACTTTCTCTCTGTCGTGTGAGCACACTGCTGACAAGAAAGCCTTTGCATCTGCATGCGAGGAAGAGCGTCATCATCAAAACCCATAGCACTCTGATCACAGCATTCAAGCTTCCAGAAAATAAATGTTTGTTTTCAAGCCACTCAGCCTATGGTATTTTGCTATGGCAGTCCAGGCTGACTAATACAAAAGTTTTATTGTCTTATTAAACTCTGGTTCTTAGACCCAGTAGACATTAAAATTACAAGATCATTGAGGATGATCTGTGTTTTAGAAAAATCATTTTCATGGTTGTTCCTTTGATGCTGTGGGTACCTTTTGTGCATTTGAGCTGTGAACGCGTAAGAGCACTTGCTTTTCTTGTAGGAAATAGCTTATTGTTGACTGGAAATATCTTGGCTCACAAATGGAACTGGTAGATGGAAGCTGGCCTGTCCTTTGCTGAATCAGGAGTAAAGGATGCATTAGCATTGTGATGTCACTACAGCCAGAGGTCTTTACTGGGCTGGGAGCTAACTTCTGGGTTCCTTAAATCACTTAATTAAAGGCAAATGCACATAATATCTGAACAACATTATTGGCTGGTTTTGTCTTCCCTGTCATGCTGAGTTATTCCTTAACATTGGTATAAAACATTCGAATCATGGACTCCTTTTAGAAGGCCATCCAGCTCATTCCTTCTCTCCACAGACCAACTCTTCCACAAGCATCTCTAACAAAATTCTGAGCCTCTTATCTTCCCCACCGCAGAGCTGGTGCCCTTGCATTGATGGATCCAGCTGATGTCAAAATTGGAAACAAATATTTAACAATGCAACCTTAGACAAAGTATAAGATCTAAAAATGTATGGCCTTATGCCTCATAAAGTTCTTGAAATAAAAGAATGCCAACTGCTGGTCTGCAGGTGTTAGCAGAATGGTAATACTACTTCTACAGTGTTAACCACCAAATGTCCTCTACTGCCGAGGACAGACAGGCTCCTTGGATCACTCAGGGCACTAGAAACCAGGAAACAAGAAAGGGCACCCACCCACATAGCCAGCCAGCACCTCTCACATCCTCCCACAGACCTTGTTCTCCAAATGCTAGACAATAGAATAATCAGTTAAACCTTAGCGAGCAGCAGTGATGCTTCAGATCCATTCGAATGATTGTATTTGGTTCCTACTCAGGGTTGGCTGTTTCTCTGTGAAGCGGGCTGGGTGCAGTCATAGCCCCCATTTCACAGCTGATGATGCTGACCCAAAGCAAGTCTCAAGGGTTCCACAGCAAAAAAACTGAGCAGTTTTGTGACTACAAGCCACCTTGAAATGAATCAGCAGCTCAAGAATTATCTGGCATACTACCAGGCACTAGAATAAAAAAAGAGAATCAAACATTGTCCTTGGCCTTGAAGAATTCTCAATGTAACAGGAAAGAAAGACCCATACACTAGTCATTATAATGTGAAAAGTGCTGTAATAGTGGAAAGGAAAAAGAATCTATAGGAGCAGAGAGGAGGTACCTAATGCAAATTCTTAGAAACTGGCCAAATTAAGTTAAAGAGAGAAACCATTGTTGCCTTTGGAAGTCTTCTCTTTTATATTCCAAGACGATCACCATAGCTTCTGTTTGTGATTTAAAAAAATGACTTTTGATATGTTTTTGAAACTTTATTTAATTTCAACATTCTCTCAAGTGTTGGCTTCTTAAAAACATCTTTCTGACCCTTTTCTGTAGTTAGAATGGGCTGGAGGGGTGGGTGGATTTTTTTTCAGAAGATGCCACCAGGGATTGAAAGGGTGAGGCCAGATACAGGAGAACAATTGCTGGTCAAGGCCACCTGCGGAGGAACAGCCAGATAGGGAAACCCATGTCCAAGGGACTTGGTTGTTTAAGAGTCATTTAAAAACCTGGCATTTGGGGTCCCAGCATGGAAAGCATAATAACAATAGGGATTCTGAGGTTGGTGTTTGGGCATCAGAGAGGCAGGTGGAAGTTATGAGAAGGTCTGTCCACGGGAGGCTGTTGGAAGGTGCTGGTGCTGAGATTAGTAGGAAATGGCAGAGGCCAAGCAGGCTCAATCAGAGGTTATGGACATCAACCTGCTTGAGCCTCTGTTTCCTCCTGTTTAAAGTGGTGGTGTTTCTGTCGATCTCATAGTGTTATTATAAGGTATATATAAAACTTATATTCATGAGGACACTGATCCTTGAGAAAATGTGGCCTTCCTCATCTCTCCTTCCTCCCCATACCCACCTCCCCTACCTTTCTGCACTAGTCCCTTTCACTTTTTAGGAGTTAGTAGTATATAGAGCTATACTAAAGTGTTCCATACTAAGTGTGCCACTGAGGCTTCTAAGGAAGATGTGATACAATAATTTCTAAGACACTTGGTCTGACATTGTCATTTGAAAAAATGGAAGGAACAGTTTGTATTAGTCAGAACAGATGAATTACTGTAGCAAGCAACCCTCAAATCTCAGAGGCTTAACACAGTCAAGGTTATTTCTTACTCATGTCGCAGTTCAACATGAGTCTGCAAGAGGCTGTGGTCCACACAGTCAGTCATTCAGGGACCTATCCCCACCAGGGTTCTCTCTTGTACTCTCTGCATCTGCTTGGTAGGCAAGGGAAGAGAGAAGATGGAGCATTGTACAGAAGTTGTTTAGGGACCAGGCTTAGAAGTGATCACTTCCACTCACGTTCCAAAATGCAGTTGTGCTCGCTTCGGCAGCACGTATACCCAAACTCAGTTACTCAGCACCACTGTGGTCTCACTGGGTGGCCAGGCAGAAAAGGAAACAGGATTTGGTGGACATGTGACAATCTTTGCCCCATGACCACAGTTAACTCCAAATTGGGCAAATAATTGAAAAAGTAGTAAATAAGCATTTATCCCTGAATCTATGCAAACAGAGTCCAGTGACCCCTAATTTGGAATGTCCTGTTGGGGTGGGGTGGGGTACATTCAAGCCAGAAGCATGCAGAGGAACTTTTTCTCTGAGATTCTTGATTCAGTAAAACAGCAGAGACTTGGAGCTGAATTACCCAGCTGAATTTCCGGTGCCTGAAACTGAGTTCTTGGAGTAGAAATAGAACGTTGAATTTCATTTCGTAAATTGTTCTTCCAGTTTGACGTATTGGAGATTTTTAGCACGCACACTCACACCTGGCTGCCCGCCACCTTCTGCCACTGCAGATATGCTTACAGGAAACCGTAAGTGGATCTGCTTTTGATGCTGGCAGCATCTTACTAAAATGCTTTTGCTGGCATCATGGAACAGGAGCAGAATTCAGCTGGGACCAATAATGAGGCTATTTAGAAAGTTCTTTCCTCCACCCCCTGACAAGGCAGATGTGGTAGGGATTTTTCCACTCCCATTCTGTCGATGGTGGCCGAAATTAGTTCAAGGCCATCAAAAATGTTTCGACCTTGAGAGTTGAAACCCCAGACCCATAAAGAGGACAAATCCTCTTTCTCCCATCTAGCAAGAGAAAAAGAAAATCACCCCAGAGACTCTCAACACAGAGGTTTGTCAACTATTTGTTCTGTTAATAGACTTAGGAAAAGCACAGCGCTGTGTCAGTTGGAAAGAAAAGAAGTACTGGCCTCCATTAAAAATATCTCCAAATAACATTTCTGTGGCTGATCTTCTTTTCCCCCTGAAATCATGTTATATTAAAACAACATTTTCTATTATCTCATTTAAAATTCCCAGTCATTATTGTGTGAGGTAGGGATTTCATGCTTTATCCTCATTTAATAGATAAGACTACTTGAGGTTCGGAGAGATTAAATGACTTGCTTAATGACTATAAGACATGAATTCAGAATTAATACCCAGATCTCTACACTTCCAAACTCTCACTAGACCACATGAGGTTATATCTGCTTATGCTTTTTGAGGGGATTTGGAGATCATACCAGCTCATTATAACTGACTCCGTCTGTATGTTGATCCATTCTTCCATCTGTCCATCCACAAACTCTACCAAGCATTGTGCTTGAGATACAGAGATGAATCAGGCTCTTTGCCTTCAACAAGTTCACAGCCTAGTAGGGGAGATGGGCATCTAGATCAATAAATAATGGATACAATTTTATGTGAAGACAGGGCATGATGGGTATGTATGTAAGGAAGGAGCAAGATTAGACACACAGTGAAAGCATGGTCAGTTCTTCCTGGGAAAGTCAGTGTTGGTCTCACAAAGGAGGTGACATTTGAGTTGAATCTTAATGACCATCAGACACACAAGGGGCATAGGGGCATCCCAGGCAGGGCACCAGCTTGTGCATAAGCACAGAAGCATGAGAGAATGTGGCCCATGTAAGTATATTCTGGCACACTGAGGAATGGTTTTGGAGATTGGTACACCCTAGAGGCCACCCTAGCAGCATTGCTAGGATAAAAGTGAAGAATGATAATCTGTAATTCTTGTGTTCACTTTTGTTCCTGGGAACATAATCACATCTCATTTCTCTAAACTTCGGGGATGTTTTGGGTCTGACCCACAAAATCTAGCCCTCGATTATGTTCTGTTTTTGTTCTCCTCGGTAAACCTGGGCTCCCTAGTCTGATTTTAATTGCTCAAAGATCCCGAACTATGTCACATTCTTGCTGCATCCCCTATCCCAGTGCTAAGAACAGTACATGTGGGTGCCAAGGAACTGCTTAGTGATTTTAAAATATTCAGAAGTCAAGTAGTGAGCTTAAGGGGAATGTTAGCAAGGCATGGCATTATGAGAGAGAAAGCACGTGGCCTTCAATTCGATTAGGTAACCCAGCACTGTGTCCGTCATGGGGGACACAGATGAAGACGGTTTCTTGCCCTCAAAGAGCTCATGGTCTTAAGTGGAAAGCAGGCATGGAAGACAGTAATTGTGATTCCCTTAGGAATGGAGTAATCTGAAGAACAAGTTCTGTGAAAGGTCAGGTAGGGAACTGCTAATTCTGTCCAGGGGAAATTGGGGAGCTTTACTGTCTGCTCTCAGTCGAATGAAACTCTCGAGGCAGAGGATTTGTGTACCTTGTTTGGTGTTGAATCCCTAGTGTCTGGCATATCGTAGGTGCTCAATAAATATTTGCTGAATGAATTTATAAGAATTACTACTTGAACTTGATTTTAAAGAATGCGTATGTGTTCTCCAAGTTGAAGAAGCAGGGGAAATTGTGTTCCAGGCAGAGAGAATAGCTTGTACAAAGACACATTCAAAAGTGTATATTTTTTATTTACCTAAACAGTTGTTTCCCCAAATATAATTCCAGAGAGTATTCTTGTACAGTGTGAGTATAAAAGGACTTCCTGGATAATAGATTTTTTTTTTTTTTAACCAATGCTTCTCACACGTTGCTATGCTAAGTATCTTAGCAAGGTTGTCCACACCAGCACGTATTAGCCAGGCACTTTGTCAATACCCATAAGTAGATATCAGGTTAAGTTGATCATAGGTAATGTGACCATGTAACTTGGTTTGCCTTGGACAGTGACGGTTTATGCCTCTTGTCTCTATTATTATTGATAGATCCTCTTTGCACTCTCAAAATTGTCTTGGTTTGATCAAGAGAAGGAGGGGTCCCTTCTCTCAAACATTAGTCAAGGAAAATGGTTGATGCAGAAAGCCCCACTACCAGACTTCAAGAGCACCAATTCAACACTGATTCAACAGATATTTATTAAACTTGATTCTATTCTGGATACTCCAGAGACTCCTATGGATGAACAAGACATGGTTTCTCCTTGACCTATATTTCAAAGTGATGATTTTACATATCCTGTTTTTCTCATATTTGGCTGTGAGAATAGCACGGTAAACACTCCGTCTTTGTTGAATGATTGTAATGATTGAGTGTATGGTACTTAACCTCACTCTGCCATAGCTGTCCTCATATGTCAATGCAGGGATAAAAAAATAGTACCTACCATATAGGATTATTGCGATATTGAGTTAATGAATGTAAAGAGCTAAGACTCGTGCCTGAAACAGTAAATGCTCAATAGATAGCAGTTACTATATGAAAGTACTTTGCAAATGAAACAGAGCTAGCTATAGCTTTTTTGCAGCTTAAAAATGAGAAAAGCAGATATTTGAAAGCTTTGTTTAGGGAAGGTTGCATTTGTTAATTTATTCAACCATCGCTTATTATGAATCAGATATGAGTCCCATCCTAAAGAAGCTCAAGCTCAAATAAGAAAAACAGACATGCAAAAGAAGACAATGAACTTACATATATTTGTGTCATGAGACAATGTCCTGTAGACTTATGAAATCTGTTGGAGGTCTGCTGCTTACCCCTTCACAGGCCACTCATTGAAAATCTCAGCCAAAGAGGGGATGGATGTTGACTGATATTAATCAAGAAAATGACATGGTTATGTTGTCATTTTAGAAAGGTCACTGTGACTGGTAAATAGGATTCAGTCAAAACTGGAGGTAAAGATATGGTGATGATAATAATCCAGGAGAGAGAAGCAGACTTGAACCAAGGCAGTAGCAGTGGGTATAAGGTGGTTGACAAGACTCTTGAGAAGCTTACAGACAACTTTTCTTGCCTGGACAGAGGTATATCTTGAAGAACAAGATCAAGACACCAGATTTATTTTATTTTCCAGCCCTCTCTGGGTTCTTGTGAAACCTGTGATGTCAACACTAAGCCTCCTCAGTGTTAGTGTTGTACTTTGGTTTCTGTATGTAAAAAATGATTGGGAAGTCGATTAATTGTGAAGCTTGAAGGTAGATAGAAAGTATAAGAGGAATAAACACTGTTATCATATGTGTTTGAGAAACCTCAGAAACTGAGACATCCCATTTGGAATTCTGGAGAGCAATTACCAAATGCTTTGAATTAGATGTAGTAGACAAGGAGGCTTGGGCCTAAGGGTGGTAGCACTGATACTAGAACCCAAGTTTTTGATTCTCAATTCACTTTTTTCCTACTATAGTATCATTTAGACTAGATTAGATTGATTTCCTCACTGGATGCTGAGTTCCTCAGAGTGCTCCAGGAAGTGTGTGAATGTGGAGTGAATGTTTAGTGGGGCCTAGTTTTTTCCCAACCAGGAGACCAACACTGTTTTATTTTGTATGCTAGAGATTTTTGTAAGATTTTATTTAGAAAAAAGCACTTACTGGAAAAAAAATTGAAAGTAATTCCTCTGAAACTACAAACTGGCTAAATAGCCTGATATTCCTATAGTGCAGGACTACTTACTCTCCCTCTAAACTAATTATTACACACACACACACACACACACACACACACACATATACATATATAATAATTATATAATGTAATTTTATGCATATGCACACATACATTAAATATTAATTGTTAGTGTCTATATAGACAGTAACATTAGTTAAATAATATTTAGAATATACGATTAATTCTCTTAAGCTCTTGTAATTCCTAGAGTTTTTCCTGAGTCCTGATTACAAAGAATATGGGAAAGTAGGCAGATGATAAATTAGTACTCCAGACTATAACATCAGCAGTACCCTTTTATTTTCCATACCTTTCACATCGTCCAAGCCTTATTGATGTTTTCTATAACTGAAGAGCCCTTCAGCTATAGAAGCACAAATTCTGTGTGCAAACCCTCACATCATATTCGCTAAATAAGGTTGCAGTCAGAGCATTGTCATCTCTAGCCATAAAACAATGTCTCTGTTGAAAGCTCATGGCTTCAGTTCAATGGATTTGCCCTGGAAAGCGACTTCTACTTTAGAATTTCTGATTTTAGTCACTTGAACATTTCTAGAAAGAAAAAGACCTACCTTTGGCAGAAATTTCTCATATCAGAAAATAGATTCTGTGGAGGGGTAGATTCCAAAAGTTCATTTTGAGGGGGGTCTTCTTTGAGATTCATCTGTTTACCACTTATTTCTAAAGGAAGCCATATATTAGCTCGCCATGTGAATATATTCATTTTACTTTAACAAATATTTCTTGGGTGCCAACTATCAGACAGCCACTGTACTCAACTAGAGGGAAACAAAGACAAATAAGAATGGTCTTTGCCCTGGAATATCTTGAAAACAACTCAGAGAGACAGACCTGTAAATAATTCTGGTGATACTCTAGCATGAAGTCTATGGAAGGAGGAAGAATAGATGTCTATAAAAGCTCAAGTAATGAAGCAGCTAATTTTGCTTTATGAGGTTGAAGCTTTGAAGGATGAGTATAATATTACAGGGAGAGAAAGCATTCCAAATGGAAGGAACAAAGGCATGGGGTAGAAGGGCCAAGCAATATGGGAAAATGAACTGGCATGTCTGGAGCTGTATATATAGAGCGGAATGTCCCAGTGGGGTCAGGTAGCTTAAATGAAGGCCAGGTTGTAAAGAGCCTTAAATGAGTAATTGGACTTGATATAAGGAGTAAGGATCATGGAAGAATGTTTAGGCAGAAGAGTAACAGAACATAGGTTGACAGTATTTGTCTGCTGTTGCCTTATAAAAACAGTTTCATGTGTTTCAGAAAAAGTAGTTAACATTTTGAATAGTTAACAGAATATCATATGCTCTATAGTATATGCCTTACATGCATTATCTCATCCAAGGCTCACAACTTTAGGCGTTATTATTGCCCATTTCAAGTAAGACAACACTGAAATTCAGTGAGTGTCTGGACTTAATCAAGGTCCTGGTCAACGCCCTTCATTCTAATGATTTTACCCAACCATCTCCAGTTATGTATTTTATTAAAATAACTTTGGTGATCAGACTAGAGATTGGAACATAATACTAACCTGCCTCTTCATTGGAGGCAGATTTTAAAATCTCATTCAAAAGCTTGATTTCCCTTTAGCCAGTATTTTTGCACTGTGAAATCAGTTGAAAATTGGAGTTAATCTTACTGAAAATTTTGTTTGCTAATTAAAAACTATTTATTTATAGACTCTGACATATTAAAGCTAGCAGAGACTTCAGAAATCATCTAGTTTCATTTCTTATTTACTCAGGAAGATTCTGATCCACAGAAGAGAAGTGATTTGCACAAGGTCATAGAGTTATTAGTGGTAGAGATAGAACTAGCCTTAAGATTTCCTGGCTTCTCCTGGCGTGTTCTCTAGTAATTTTAAATATATCTTACTTTCAGGAACACACATCGAGCATTTACTATGTCTAAGAGCCATTATTTTTTGGTATAACCTTAGCTTCATGTCAGGTGGATGGCACACTTTGGCTATCTGCTGATACCAAATAAAAGATACAGGTGGAAAAAAATTGTTTTTTAGCTATCCATATCTTGGAATTGGCACACATAATGTAGTCCTACATGATAATAAATTTTTAGCAGTGAAGAAGTTCATTGAAATTACTGTTCTAAGCCCTTGTGAATTTTATTTCCTTGTGCCTTGAGGTACCCATGTGCTAATAGACAATAAAGAACAAATTTCAAGCAGAAGTTTGTATATTATTTGAGTTTTGAAACCTTTAAGATAAACAAAGAGTTTGAAAATTTCTAAACAAGACAGAAGTTTTAATGACATACATAAGATATATGACATACACAATTTATATTCCTAGGGTTATAGAAGGCTAGCAAAGCCTTTTGCAAGCATTCTCATTTCATTGACAATGTAAAAACAATTAAATGTGATGATTATTTGACTATTTTATGTCCATTTTATGGATTATGAAGTTGGAAAGGTAGGTATCAAATAATAAAATCAGTAAGTACCAGTTTGGGGGTAAAGTTGGAATTCTTTTTTATATTTTTCTTTAAACTGTCCAAAGAACCTTAGGTTACACTTAATATAGTTTGTAAAACCCTAATGTAGGTTTAAAAACTGTTCTTCACTCTTCTCAGTAAGGGAGCAAACTGAATAGGGAGGTCAATATCAATAACCCTTTTAAAAGAACTTAAGTGTAATTTCTATAATAACCTAGGATTAAGGTGACTTGATAAAATAAAAATTTTATATTTTTGAATAATTTCAGAGTAAGACCAGGGCTTTTCCAGGGACTGAGATTTTACAGGAGACCAGCATCATTACGGTTGCTTCATAATATCATTATTTTAAAGGAAGATTAGCATGAAATAGGTATTTGTAGCCTACAAGGTTTGGGGGATTATAATGGTAAAATGTCTGTTCAAAAACCATACATTAAAAAAAAAATACTCATCTTCGTTAAAGATGTGATCCTTTTCAAGGAGGTATTTTGAACTTGAAGCTGGCGTTGCTAAGGAGTTGCTAAGGGAAATGAGCTACTCAGCACTAATGTGTAACTTTACTCTTCTGCTGAAAAGTAGTTAAATCAAATCCTCCAATCCCCACCCCAGCTTCAGAGTCAGACAGGGGAAGAACTAAAAAAGGTCAAGTGGAGAGTCACCTCTTTCCGACAGTTATATAGCATTCCTCTCTTGTTTTTCATGTTTTTTCTTCACCTCCCTTAGAGAAAGGAAGCAACTTTCCTGGACATAAGAAGACCGAAAAGGTAAACTAAGCTACTGAGCAGGGCAGGGCTTATCATGAATGAAGACTGTCCATGGCTAAGGCAGAAGGAAGTGTCTGTCCACTGAGAGAAATGCTTCTGCTGATGACCAATCTCAAGAAAGAGCTTTTTATAATAATTCAACATTAAGGGTGACTCGATAGAGTTATGTATTAATGAATAAAGTACCAAATAATTGTGCCCTAAGCATTTGGTTCAAAAGTTTTTCTAAACTATTCGGAATCAATTATTTACGTTCTTTTACTGAGTGCCCCCTATGTTCTAGATACTGATATTCTACATGCTGAGATTATAAGGCCAATAACACACAATTTCTACCCTACAAGCTCACAGTACAGTGTGAAAGTAACAAAGAACTAAAATTAATTGAAAATGATCTGTAATAGAATTGTTTGAAAATTGTTGAAGTTTAGAATTAAGCTCACAGTTGAAATTTTGATCAATAAAATTTGGAAAATATTTGGAAAGATTAATGTCATGGGGCTTTAGTAGTGATGCCACACCTGAAGATTGGGCACTCTTTCCTCCACTTGTGGAGATGAAGGAGGGAATAGCACACACAAAATAATAGCAGGCAAAAGTAGGCTCTTTTTAGTTTCAGGACCAGGATTCTATCATCACCTGGTGTCAGAATAATGAAATTGCAGGCATAGGTAGTTGAGTTTTTCTGTTATTGTTTTTGGTGTCAGCAAATGTCGACAACACTACTCAGATGTTGGTTTCTCAGCATACAATAACACACAGAATAAGAATTAAATTTTTTTAGATCTACATTTTTTCTATATAAGTAGTATTTATAGTGAAAACAGTGTGGACTAAGGCTGGACACAAAAGTTTGAAACCTAAATTTTCCCCTTACTAACTGTGTGATCTTCAGGAAATCACTTAAATTCTCTAGTCATTAGTTTCCTTATTGGAAATCTTGGAGTTAAGAGATTAAATGAGATTTATGGGCAAAGTACCTAGTGCAATGTTTGACACATAGTGAATGCTCAAATAAATATTACTTCTTGTTCATTTTATAAAAGTACTTACTGAATAAGAGGTCTGTTCCTTCACAATCATCATATAATATTCCTATATTTATAACTTTTAAAAAATGGAAGAGTTTGGACTAAATTCAGAGGAAACCTTGGAGGGGTCTAGTTCAAATGAACTATCTGACGTTTTCCCCTTTCAGCCCTCCTCCCTCACCTTTGTTCTTATATGAAATACCCTGCATTTTCCTAGACAAATCCTATCACTCTTTAAGCCTCGCCTCAGTTCCAGCTTCTTCCATGAAGCCTTCCCTCATCACTGCAGATGACATCCTTACCATCGACAATCCTTCATTTTTTTAAATTTTTTAATTTTTCAATTACAGTTGATATACAATATTATATTAACTTCAGGTGTACAACAAAGTGATTAGACTTTTACATACTTTATGAATGCAATGAAATATTACTCAGCCATAAAAAAGAATGAAATCTTGCCATTTGTGACAATGTGGATAGATCTGGAGGGTATTATGTTAAATGAAATAAGACAGACAGAGAAAGACAAATACCATATGATATTGCTTATATGTGGAATCTAAAAAAAAAAAAGAATAAATTTCAGTATTTTATTTTGATACTATTCTTATTTCGATACTATTACTTCTAACATTCTTCCTTACACTACTAGGATCATGCATAATAAGGAAAGCTTTTTCAACCAGGTTATAAGCTCTTTGAATGTGGGTACTATGATTTGTATATTTCTTTTTATTCTTCACACTAAGAATTTAGCACTGAACTTTGCCCACGGGATTAAGGAAACATTTATTTGAAGCAGGTATTTTTCATTAGAACTGGAATTGACTGTTCAGCCTTTCTTCATTATTATTGCCTTATTCTCTAATTGTTTTGAGAGTTTTTGAATTGTATCTTCTTCAACATGATTGAATTATCTTGTAGCTAGGTACCAATTCATACAGTTTTTCCCTATTCTCCATATTAATAATGATAGCTACCATTTAGAGTGCTGCCTTTGCCAAGCCTATATGTGTTTTAATTCTAGCAACAAACCTTAAGATTAGTACTATTATACCCATTTTTACAGATAAGGAAACTGAGGCTTAGGGAGCCTCGCATGTTATTTTCCCCTAAGAAGGTATTCAGTGACCCCTAGCTGAATCTAATGAAATAGGCTTTGGGTTAATATGTGTAGTGATGGTGAGTGTTAACTATTGATCTGAGTGCATCTCGAGCTAGGCTCTGTGCTGTGCATGGCTGAGGACATAGACGTTCATTCAACCAATGTTTGCTGAGCAGCTGAGCTGCTCTACGTAAGAAGTTTTGCCAAGTTTGGAAGAGGAAGTGGGGATGAGGCTGGGAACTCAATCAGGTACTCATCCTGCCTTGTAAGATTTTTTGTTTTCCAGGTTGAATCCTTTGTCTCTCTCTAACTCCAAATTTACAGCCTGGTCATAATGATAGATTAAATGAGATACATTTTGAGGACATACCTAGTTGAAGCACATCACAAAGAAGTCTGTTGATCAATTTTAGTTGAGAAAAAATTGAGCATGTCTTTCATCCTCCATTTCCTTTTTCTTCTAGTCCATGCCTATCTTCTTTATTCATTCAACAGATATTTACTAAGCATATTCTTCTATGAAGTGATGGGGGAAGATCTTCCTTTTAGATGAAGAAGATACCTTTCTAGAAGAATGCTTACATATAACAGTTGTCACTACTCTGATGTTGTGTAAAATTGTGCATGTCAAGTGCCTAGTGCAGTGTGTAGTATACAGTAGACTTCTAATAAAAATAAAAATAGCAGTTTTTATTTGCACTTTATAAGTCCTATTATTTCTTTATTTCTTCTTTTCCTCCTCTCCTTCCCTCCCTTTTAAATTTCCCTCCTTCACCTCCTCCTCCTTCTACAAATAACCTTCCTTGCCTTTTATAATACATCTATTTCTTTATTCATAGTTTCAGAATTAGAAAGTCCAAAATTTTAAAAAATTCTATGTTGAATTATTTTCAAAAACTGTATTAATCTGATTAAACACAAGCACTGTATCCTTTAATGGAATGAGTAGCTACTCTATACTTCATCACTCAGTGGCCTTTGAAGGGTAAAGATTTATCTGTATATTAGATTTATCTGCAAACAAACTTTTGTTTGTTTCTTTTCTTTTCTATTTTAAATTTTTGGTAAAGCTCACCTGAACTCAAATGAAAAGGCCCTCAAAACCTCTTCATGCAGGGATCTTCAGAAATCTCTGTGTTTGTATGTTGACCCCACTGAGTTTTCTTAGGTTATAATGGAGGATATATTAGGGAAAAGTCCAGATAGGGACTCCACTAAATTAGATTTTCTTTTTTGGGGGGTGGGGAGTGGGGGGAGGGATAACTGTATATTTACCTTTTTCAGAATTTGCTTACGATAAAGCAGTTTTCTTATCTCTTAAATTCTTTTTCCCAGAAAGATATCCTAGTGCTTTAAGAGTACAGTCAAAGGCACATTGATTCTGGAAAAGACGTGCTTTCAGCTGCTGTTCTAGCATAAGGCTTAGTAGTATGGAAAGAAAACTGGAAGATCAAATGTGAATCGACCTCTACATTAGTTTACCTGCACAGGTGAATTCTTGGCAGTTTAAGTGGACTAGACAGTCATTTGTCTACATTTCCCCACACAGTAGCATTCTTCTAGCTCTTTCTCACAATCCATTGTAAACAAAAGTACTTAGGAAAGAAAAAGGCATCACATTGTCAGGTCATATATCTCTAAGAGAACATCAACAGTGGATTCCTGATCCTTCTGGTACACTCCATGTCAGTCTGGTGCATATTTCTTGTCTGTGTGGTATGTTTGCACTTTCCTATAAAATTCAATTTAATGTTTCTGCAGGAACACAAAAAACAAAAACAGCACCACAATTCATCAAAGGAAAATTACACTTTAAATTTTGTCAAAAGCCCTTAAATTTCATATACAACTGTCTGGGCATACTGATTGTATTTTCCCTAAAGGAAGAAATGCCAGCAGTTTAGGTTTATTTTTCAAAGGAAGAGGGAGAGGATAAAAAGAAATTGAACCACAGGAAAATGTCAGGTCATAGTCACTGATGACGCTATTTAAATTGTGTGCCATAATCATATTAGGGCAGAGCACATGGAATTCCTGATTTGTGCATGGCACTGAAGAAGGACCAGCAATTATCTGCGTGTGTGTGTGTGTGTGTGTGTGTGTGTGTGCGCGTGTGTGTGTGTGTGTGTGTGTCTGTTTGCTCTACCTTCCCACCCCATTTTGCTAATTCAATTGAGGGGCAAGAAGAGGTAATCCAGACACCCAGAACAGGAGGAAAGGTCTGCAGCTGTGCTCGGAAGGACTGGTGTGAAGAGAGAGACTCAGTCGGACTTGGAATTTTGTGCTATTGCATGTGAATGCTCTGGAACTGCCCTAATCGACTGAAAATGAGCCGGCTACGGTCATATGGAACAGGTCTGTTTAGCCACATCTCTGGGTAGCATGGCAGATGGTAGACCGTCAATGGGTGGTATTGATTGGCTGGATTTGCCTTAGGGTAACAAGACTATGGGTCCTTAAAAACCCGCTTTATCTTATTTTCCTTTGTGCAGCTACGTCGTACAGTTGTGGTTTTCTTTTCTCACTCCCCCAGCCCCCAATATCTCCTTTTTTTCCCCCTTTTCAAATCAAAAATCTTCCTTGGTAATCAAAACAGAGAGGTTACCTTGAGATAAACACTCTTTAAATTATCACCAAGGCAAGAAAACTCGAGAATATTTTATTTACTAGGCTGATTACATTTTAATGTTTGAAGAAAGTGACATTTTTTAATTAGTGTTTAAGACATATGGTGAGTGTACAAATTAGCTTATTTCATACAACCAGAATTTGATGAGAGCAACTCCTCCTTCTCACTCCCCAGTTAAAAATTGTCACTTGAAACTTAATATATTCGAGGAGGTTAAATGATATTAAGTAATGCAGCCTTGACTTAAAGATGAAGGAGACAGTCACTGTTGTGTGTAGCAAAATGTAGCTTGGATAGGCTGGAAAAATACTGGTATCGACATCCGTGTTTGCAAGAGGATGTTGGAGTTCCAGGGCTTTAATTTTGTCCTGCCAAGAAAGCAAAATCCCAGGTATCTGTGTGTGTTGCTTTCTCTTTTAGATACGAGGGAATGTAGAATGGTGCTTGCATGCTCTGTAAGTAATAAAATCCTCCTTAAAAATCAGGCTGTATAACAAAGTAAGTGATGAGATTTATTTTTGTTCAGATGGTTCTTTATCCTTTTAGCATCCCCTCTCCATCACCTGGGGCTTTCAACTTGGGACATTCTATATATTTCTGGCAGAAGAGCAGATTAATTGGAATAGAATTGTACAAAAGAGACACCAAGTTAGCTATACATCCAAAACAGTATGCGACAGAGATGTTCCTCTTCGAGGCAGATCTTAGGGGAAAAGAATAGCACTGGGGAGAGTTATGTGATTAGTTTGCTCTTCCGGTTGTTTATAACTATTTGTGTAATTAGGTTTTTAAAAAAGATGCTTAAGATTTTGTTTTTTGTATTTGTTTTGTTTTGTTTTGTTTTGTTTTTTTGATCTACTTTTAAGCTTTTGGTTATTTCTTATCATGAAAGACCATATCAAATGAAACTTATGTTTTACTTAGAAGAAAAGTTATACCCTTAAACTCTTGACTCCATCCTGTATGTGCTTTGCCCATATGCATTATTTTGAATTGAGTTTTTATCACTTGAGTCAATATTTTTCTCTCTTTGCTATAGAAAAATATTTCCACAGAGTTTTTGGTTTTCCCCCTTGCTCTGTGTTGATTGGGTTTTCCTTGTTCATCCTTTCCTGAATGAAACAAAGCTCGTTTGTGTTTTATTCTTCACAGTTCTTATTAGAATTGGTGCTGGTGTTTTGTTTTGTTTTCTCGCTATAAGCCAGGAGAAGGAATTTTATTTATTTATTTTGACAAGATATATACAGAGAGACAAGACAAGATGCCTGTTAGGATGCTGCCGTTTCTCATGTCACATTCTACACCCAAAAGCTATTCCAAGGGGGAAAAAAATCACAATCTTTTAAGATGGTTCATTTGAATCTGTGCACTCTACCCACCTGGTGGTTATATAGTGAACTGTTACTTTAAAGAGTAGTTTAAACACCAGCCATGTTTGGGGCAGGCTGCTCTTGCAAAGAGAGCAGTACATATAACAGGAGTCTACTGTGTGTGAGATAAGGGAAAAATTCAGCTCACTGACTAGAGGTTTTAATGTGCAAACTCTAGGGAAATAATGTATTGACTGTTCCGTGGCACGCAAGAAAATTGAAGAACCCTTTGCAGACGGAGTGCTTTGCAAAGGATTCTATCTGTTTCTCTTAAAACAAAATCTGTGTCAAGATGTTTGAAATCAGCAGGACGCTTAATGCTGCTTTGTTAAATAATGAGGTAATATTTTGTCACTTTTTTCTGGGCAGCATCTGTTTTTTTTTTTTCCCCCTCGCTTCATTCCCCCCACCCCCACCCCGCGTTTATGAAGGATTCTTTTTTTTTCTTCTTCTTTTTTTTTCTCATGGCAGTCAAGGAAATACAATTCACGCTTCCATTTCTCTTCCTCTCTTTTGGTGCTTTTGGAGAATTTGGTTGTCTTTTTTATTTGCAGTTTCAGCTGGCTGCTGTTTCCTAGCCCATTGTGCCACGTAAGGCTTCTCCACTGCGCGGAGTAGGTAGTTATTAACGCTGAATTGGCTTCTGGTACAGTCCATCTGGACTCTGTGTGGGAAAGCTGGCTGCCGGCGACTGATGCTGAGATATCTGCAACCTTTGGGATGTGTGCATGGTGGCAAGGGGCTGACTGATATGAGATTACTTCTTTTAAGGGAAATTGTTATTAATGAGTCAAGAAACTGCTCATTTGTGGTAAGAGGGATACAGTGGCGCTGGCAGCCCCACAGTTCTGGGATATCATTTTTAGGTTGCCTTAGCTGCTTGAGTAAGACAAGTTTCTGTCTGTGGTGGTGGAGGATTGTGACGGAAAAAAAAAATCATGCATGACTGAGAGACTCGCCTGCCTGATTCTTGAGATAATATATTGAGAATCTGTTGCTTTACAAATGTCACACCACTGATGTAGCGGTCAGCCCCTCACTCTGAAAGATGAATGGTACTATTGGAAATGCAATAATAAGGTTGACTTTTCCCAACAATAGGATTCTGCCTTTGTCTTTAGAGAAAAGGCCTCTGAGGACATTTGTGCATTTGTTTGAGGATTCTATTGAAAGACTTTGGAGTAGAGGTTTTGGGAGAAGTAATCAATATACAGAGTGCATGGATTTTTTTCGCCTAGCAAAACTAGCTAATTATTTATGCTGTAATATACAGTTCCTATTTCAGAAAAGTGGCCAGGACATCTTTTAGTATACAAAATGTTAATTTATGGCTCACTAAGTGTGCTGAGATTAGTAGGGGTGGGAGAAAAAAGGTTTTAAGAAATTGTGACTTTTATAACCTCCAGAGAAATACATAGTAAATATTTTGTTCCGAGTGAGCTCTTTTTATTTGTGTTTGTCAGCTTGTGTTCATTCGTGTTTACTTTTCACAATATTTTCATGTTGGTGAAATTGCATTCAGAGTTTCTGTTGTTGATTTGGGGCACCTGTACCTGTCCTGTATGCGTGCGTTGAGCTCTTTAGAATACTTAATCTGTGAATTCATCCTTAGTACACAGTTCAATAGATACTATAGTACTGTTGTAACTCATAGGACTCTACATTATCTAAAGAAATTATTTAAAAAGTTTAATTTAGTATTGTCCCACTTAAAGGAATTGTAGCTTTAACATTTCCACTTTCCTGTTACATGTATGTTCATTTCTAATAGCTGAATTTATTTCATATTCAAATCTAATAGTTCACATAGAATACCCAATAAATATTATTTTATGCTGTATCTGTATTTTTAAAAATGTGTGTACATATATGTGTGTGTGTGTGTTCATGAAATAGCTTGTAGAGCATAGTTTTAACTTTTAAAAATGTAAAGGTTATTTTCTTTTCTAATAATTTTTTACAGATCCATTTATTCTTGGACTTTGAAACCCAGAGTATATAATATGCTTTTCAGCCAGTGTTTCTACGTTGCCCACTCCCATCTCACTGTCGATGCCAGCCAAAGATTAAGGTTATGTTGAATTATGTCTTTAGTAGTACTTGTAACCTCTGTGTATTTATTGAGGAACAAATTGATTAAGTTATGAGTTAAGTAAACAGTAATAAGTTAGTCTTTTGGATAGAAGTAAAGCATAAACTCCTCAGGTAAACCACTTAAAAAACCCAAACCAGAACAAAAAAGCATACTACAGAAGGCTTCGCAGAGTAGAGGTTATGAAATGTATCGTATAGACCCACAAACTATGTATATCAGCACACACTTGCTAAATGTCTCTTTGCAGGTCTTTTAAGGGGCCAAAGAAAAAAGACATCATTTGAAGGACAAGAAGCAAAATCACATGTTCAGTTAAGCAAGACGAGCACTCTGCACCGGTTATGAAATGAGGCTGTCGTCAAAAGCATGTTTTACCTTTCTCTATAGCAGTAGAGAAAGCAAAGAGAAAAATGCGTTTTGGTGAATTTTTAAAAAATCACATCATGCCTCTATCCACATTGAGAAATAAATTCATTTAAATAAATCATTCATCATTCCATGTTTGAAAAGCTCAGACAGAAGGCAGAAAGGTAGAGGCTGACAGCTTCCCCCCTCCTCCCTACCCCCCAGCTTTCTTCTTTTTTGTTTATTAGGAAATAGTTTTCTGAAGCAAACTTGTACAAACCTGGTTCATGGAGCAAGCAAAGTCTCAAACTTGCTTTCTTTTGAAATACTGACCATCTTAGCCACAAAAAGAGCATTACTTACTAAAATTCAGCAAAAATAAAGTTAAAATGTGGATGTATTAGCACATTAAAGTGCTTTTGTTGTATCTTTAAGCCTAGAGGCAGATCATTAAATATGCATTTCGCTAGAAAGCAACTGTCGAGAAAGATAAGGTGGTTGAAAATATTCTATATGGGAAAAGCCCTCTGTCAGAGGGGTGGGGTGGTGTAGCCCTCTGGACAGGGCAAAGGGAGGACACTCCCACTGTTAAGGTTTGCAAGCCGCCAGGGAACTGCAGTTGTTACAGTACTTTTGAGCTGGGAGGAGGGGAAAGGTAAAAATACAAGTATGGCTGTTGTTGCTTCAGTCTGGCCTTAATTACCAGACACAAGAAGCAGTTCAGAAATCTGGTCTCTGTTGTTGTAGAGGTCACCAAATCATTAACATCGTCAATCTGGCAGTAGCTAATTTAAATAGCACCTGATGTTGCAACGCCTCCCTTCGTTTCCCCAGCCAATCAGATCCTGGCTTCGGCTGACAGATGGTCCCATAAATGGATGTAAAAAGGGGAAGCTTCGAGCCAATTTCAGCAAGGCTCTGTTCAGTTGTTCTTATCTACATCCTAGAATCGGGGGTTTCAGCTCACTGCTCCTTTTCTTTATTTTTTCTTTCTCTCCCCCTCAATCCCCCCAAATAATTGATTTACTTTACAATCATCCACACTGTGTTTTGTGGATCTTTAAAAATATATAACAAGAGTAGTCATTTAAAAATATATATTCTGAAACCTTTGCAAATTTTAAGAGAAGAGTCGAAGCTCTGCGAGACCCAATATTTGCCAATAAGAATGGTTATGGTAGGTATGACTAGATTTATAATCTGTTGTTTGTGTTGCTGGAGGGAAGAAAAGCATCTACACCTTGACCAGTCTTATGCTTGCACAAGAGTTTAGTTCTCTGCTGCTGTTTGATTCCTACATTTACTATCTCTTTTGTGTAGAGAGTGCGGGTAGGTCCTTTTATTGAAAAGCAGTGGGGAAATAGATTGTCATTTTTATCAGGTCATTGTCAATTTTCCCTTCAACATAAAGGCAGGGGTGGGGGGAAGGTGGGCTGCTTGTGTGTTGAAAGAGGTTGTATTACATGAGACCATAATAGCAAAAGAAGGAATTTTTTTCTTTTTTTCTTTTTCTTTTTTTTTTTTGAAAGGGAGAGAGGGTTTGTCTATGTGCCTGGGTTTTGTGGGGCAGGAGGTGGATGCAGCAGGGTTAGGAATCTCTTCATTTCTGTACTGGAAATTTAAACCCTGAGAGGCAGCTTCTGGATACTGAACGTTGAGATGGGCAGTTGTGTTTCGGGGGACTGCGCAGTCAAAACGGCAAAGAGAGTGATTTATTTGGGCTTCAGTAAATGCTGCATCTTGTATTTCAAAGAGTTTCCTGTCATGACCTCATAAAAAAGAGGAGGCGGCTTGTATGTGTAGCGGTGCCTGGCGTGTTGAGTTGTTGCTTCTTTCTCTGGGCAGCAGCTCTGTAAGAAGGAATGTCAGCTTTTACATAACGTTCCTTTCCGCTTTTGACACTCTGTGTAAGGGTCCATCTTCTTCTGATCACAGATGGAGTGGAATGGCTTGAAGATGGTAAGTGAAAAGAGGAAGGCAGCTTGGAGATTCCATCTGATTGTGTGTGTGTGTGTGTGTGTGTGTGTGTGTCTGTGCGCGCGCGTGGATGGTGGACTGTGCATTGTAAATCACTGTGCAGATCGTTGGTGTGTGTGTATGTGTGTGTTTATTAGTATTTCTCTTTTCTGAAAACTAGAATCCATCTCCAAGTGTAATGGCACTGCATGCACACAAGGCACACACACTGCCTCTTCCATAGAACACATATTTTAGCCAAGCAAGGTTAGTGTCTTCTTTGACAATCACAATGTCACCGTCACTGTTGGCTGGTGGGTCCACCGCCTCTGTGAGCTTTCAACGGAATTACACGACTGTTAAAGTTAAAGGCACATTTCTTTTTCAGTCTCTTGCTAGAAGTGATGGGGAAGGCTGGGAATGAGGGGTGGAGGAGGTGAGGTTCAGTACCAGCAGATGCAATTGTGAAACAGGAGTTTTAGATGTGGAAGGGGAAGTGGAAAACCTTTCTGCCAAAGTAGTAAATCTATTTTTAGCATCTTTTTTTCTGGGGAAAAAAAAGAAGCAGGGAAACTCCTTGAGTGGCGCTCCTGCCGCCTGATGTTGACCCTGTAGATATGGCACAAAATGGCAAGATCAGATGCCACGAGTGCCCACTTTGACTTTGAATTTTCACCAGCGATAGCTTTCACAAGGTTTCAAAGCTGGGTATGGGGGGAGGCTGTAAATTCATATCTATCTCACTTATTTTTCAATAGAAAAACCTGGGGAGGACTTTTCGCTCTGCATAGATGTTATAACAAAGCTGTGGTCTTTTTCCCATTCTTAGAGGATTGCCTTTGTCTGGCTGCTTGTTTTGATGGGTGTAAAACAAATAAGATTAGACCGAGCAGCCCAACTGAAAGCGATAGCTGGGAGGAAAACCCAATGAAAGGTTGCCGGGGAAACGAACAGAGGAAAAGCCGAGTAGGGAGCAGGTGGCTATCATGAGAACACACTGCAAATAGTGTAAAAAAAGGAGGGGGGAGAACAGGACCTCGATTATCTTTGCTGTTCTTTGTGGCCGGCCCAACTTTAATTATTCTTTATAAATAGGTGTTAATTACATTTCTAACTCTGGCTTACAGTGATTTTTAGAAATCTATTTTTAAGCATCTGTTCTGTCTCCTCTGTTTTTTTTTCTTTTTTCTTTCTTCTTCTTTTTTTTTTTTTTTTTGGTTTAAAAAACAGAGAAGGAGAGGGGGAAGGGAGGGTAGAAAATCTCTCTCTCTCTCTCTCTCTCTCTCTCTCTCTCTCTCTCTCTCTCTCTCTCTCTCCCTCCCTCTCTCCCTCTTTCCTCCCTTTTCCCTGCTGTGAAATTGTACGTGCAAAAAATCGCAAGGAATCCTACGAGGCCATTTGAAAAAAAAATGTAGATTATATTGAATGAAGTTGACGGAAGCATAATAGTGAATCCCACAGCCGATAGATTCTGTAAATGATTTCTTAGAAATTTCCAGCAAATATTCATCCATAGGAGAAATATAGGTAGAATAGATTTACCCTAAGCAATGATTTTGTGCCGGGTGATATGGTATTTTGTTTAAATCAGTTGTTGATATTACAGTTCCAGGGACTTCATTTTATCTCTCCTTTTATATCCTGAGTAGAAATTACTTTTAAAAAAAAATAAATGAAAAACTGTATTCTAGCCTTTTGCTTTGCCTCCCTCTCTATATCTCCGTCCACAGGATCCAACCGGCTGCACCCTTGAAACCAATGGTCCTGGTTCTGGTCTTGGCATAAACTGAATAAAAAGCTGATTTTTTTTTTCAGTGTTTCTGAATGTCTGGGACCCATGCATGCACTGGGTGACAGGTATCTCTTGCGTTTTCTCTAAGTGTGCTTTACTAGTAGTCTCTTTTTCTCGTGATGGTGGGTACCAGAAGGACTGAAAGGTAGTACTTAGGTGAATAGGAGGTAACATAAAAACAACTGAGATGATGATCTGTTACTGTTTCTTCCTGAGAGACAAATTTGACACATGATCAGGTAGCTAATTCTAAACCCAAAAATGAATAATTAAAAAAATACTGAAATACGTTAAAAGGTTAAGAAATATATTTGGCTTTATTGAAAGTACTCTTAATTTTTACCCTCTCCACTGCAAATCTCCGCACCACCACCCCCGTTTTTTTTTTTTCCTTGCAGATGCTTCTTTTTGTTTTGTCTTTTTGTTGAGCGATTTTTAAAAATTTGTTTTGACTCTTGATGTGAGAATAAATGAAGATTTTTTTCTCATACACTTGAACCTTGCTTTCATATCTTGAGTGTGTAAACATGTGTTGCTATTAAAAATAGAATAGATTTTTTTATTATCTTACCTCGGTTTTTTTTTCTGAGAATTTTCCAACCTTTTTTAGATAGGGGGAAATAATTTCTATAGGTACTGGCGTCTTAGCTTGGGTTGTGAAAAAGACACGTGGTTCTACTGCTGACCTTTCTCGCTTCTTTGTCTTAAACATATTAATGCCTACCACCTGCAAGGGAGGTGTGCCTGTGTGGGAGCACAAGGCTGAGTGCACATTTATTAAGAAATGAAAATCCGATCAGCAATATTTCTGCAAAAGACACCTGATTCATCGCCGTTTTAATGATCAGAATGTCCATATATCTCATTGTAATATAGTGGCTAAATCATTTAGTATTAAATTTTTGAAAGGGTAAAATGAACATAGGTGGGGAAATAGCTAAGAAATTCCTTTGAAAATTATTGATTTACAAGACAGTTTTAATAATAAAAAACACCTAGCCAGCAACTTCATCATTCATTTATGATCTCAGTCCCATTCATTCCTAACTGCCATTCATTCATGTCATCCTCCTGACCAAATATAGATGAGCTTGCTTCTGTTTGATAGTTTTCCAAAGCCTGAAAACTTTTTCCTTTTCCTGTAACCCTTCCTTGGTCCTTTGAATGTTAAAAGATTTTGTAATGAGAGGAAGGCCAGATTGTTGTAAGGTAATAACAATAGAATTTTTTTAAAGAAAGAGAAAGAAAATGAGGTACGACGCGTTTGCATTTTAGTTTGGACTTCAGTCTTGAAATAGGATTTGGGACATGTTAGACTTCAGATATTTTGAACTTAGCATTTCTATTGAGGATAATCTATTTGAAATTTCAAATCTAGAAATCATTGCACGAATGTTGCTTTGTGTGTATGTGTTCAATATCTCTAAAAGAATTTTTGGGCTAACCACGGTATTTTTCTCAAGTAAGTTATCACGAACAATGAAAGGGTTTCCTCAGGTCAAGTCCTTTTCTTTGGTTTTATTTCTTCCCTTTGCGTTTACTTCCTTATTGTGAGTGGATTCCCTTCTTATATGTAGACCACATGTTATTCCTTCCATGAGGAGATATGCTGCTTCAATTAGCCCTTGGCATCTTAATGCCTTATTTTAATTAAAAAAATAAAAGAAACAAATTATCTGTGTATACTGCGAGTAAGAAATGGTGGTCTTGATAGCGGTCACTATGCATGGACAGAATACTTTGGCCTTGACGAATTTCTTCATCAGTTTCAATGATCTGTGGCCACCAAGCACTTAATTTATATGCTTGGACACTTAATATGTACATTTGTTGGTGAGCTGGCCAGCAGATGCTAGACACATGATTGCGCTCTGGCAAATGCTGCAATGCAGTATTTTTCCCAATGTCATTGGGAATTTTGGGAGTATGAAGGGGCATAAGCTTTAATCTTACTATTCTCAAGCTATTCTCAAGCTTTAATCTTACTATTTTCCAGTAGATGGTCCATGTCATACAGAATTGGCTGGTTCCCCTTTTGAAACTGGTCAGCTTTTTATTGCCCACTACCCATTCTCCCATCCATTTGAGATGCATGTGAAAAGTCTGTATGTGTGAGAGAGGGAGACTGTGTGTGTGTATCAGTGTATGCATGTGTGTTTCTAAAATCCTGCACCTATCTTAGGCTTTCCTTATTTGGTATTACCAAATGTGTACATACATATTTGCAATTATATGTGCATCTAAAAATGGAAAGAAAACTTAACTGGGCTGGCTTCCCGTAAGAAGTGACTTCTTACAAACTCTTGAGAGTTCTCATATTAGAAAAATACAAAACTTAATCAAAAAAAGATATATCCAGGCTCTGCAGACTTCCATTAGTAACCAAACACCTTTCTTTAGTTTCCACTTGAGAACTATAAATGCGCAAATCCATAACCATATTTGTGAGCTAAGAGCTGCCCTTTCAGTCAAGGGGCAGGGTTCAAATTAAAATGTATGTGTATGTGGAAGGAGAGTTGTTTTTGGAGTATTTAAACTTAATCTTTAACCATGGGTGAAAACAAGGAGGAGATAGGGTGGCTGTGTTAGCATCTCGTGCTTTTTGTGAGTTGGCGTGTGTATTAGGAACATCCTTGTATTTTTAAAATTTCAGCGTATTTTAAGGGTAGAGGGCTTTTATAGTTCAGCGGCTTTCTAAAAGTAAAAAGAAAGGTGACCTCTGAGTGGGTGGGAGTTATTACAAGCGGTAATTGTCATACATTAGCCATCTAGAAATGGAGAAAAAAAAAAGGCTGGAAGATAAGAATGGAGAGGGGTACCAACATGTATATCTGCACCTTGCCGGTATAAGAGATAATGAGTGATAAAATTGAACTGGTGCAGTGTGGGATGCCCGATAATTTCTCAGAACCTTGACTTTGCAGGTTCACTACTTCCTGGCTTGCTTGTTCACACCTTTAATTATATCCAGTTTGGGATGCTAGCTAGGGGCACCAAAGACAAGCCATTTTGTTTGTTGTTTACCTCATTAAGTATTCAGGCAGTGTACTCACAATAGCTTTGGAGCATCAGTGTTAGGAATCGAGCACTTTAGAAATGGAATTGTTACAAAAGAGCAAAAATGAGAAAGCAGTCAACCAGTTAGCTTGCTTTGAATATTCACATCCACTCTGCTTAATGGTAATATTTATGCTGTTCCTCGTACATTCATTAAGAAATAACTTATGTAGTGTCAGTGCTCCTAATAAGCTGGTGGCTTTCTCTCTATTTCTCTATCTCTAGCTCTTTCTCTCTCTTCTCTTGCCCTCCCTCCACCCCCGAGATTTTGCCTTTTGCTGGACCATTTTAGAACTGGCCATTTTTGCTTAAGGGAAGATCATTATTCACATCCTCATTGTATCTAACACCAGAGATATTTCCCCTCTCAATCCGGATCCAACTCTACGAGAATCAAGAAATGCCATAATGAAATCCTTGAATAAATTTTGGTTAATAAAGCAATGGAAATGTTGAAGAAATAAGGTCAGTGTAATCGATGTGCTTGCGTTTTCATTTACTTGTTGTTTTGGAGAAGGCTTACTATGTTTAACCACAAAAGTAAAATGCAACATTAGTATATGTGACTTTTTAAAAAATGGACAAAAATTACAAGTCATAGGTCTCTCCCCAAAATAACTAACCTTGGACTCTTTGTTTGAAAATAACATTTAAGCTTGAGTTTAGTTTTTAAATTATTTATTTTAAAGCTTTAAAAAATGTAATTCATAAATATTTTTTCAGTAAGAAGTTCAGTTCTTTTTTTAGGGTATGAGGAAGCAGAGAAACAATTCCAGCCAAGATGGCGAATTCTGAAAAACACACCACAGCATAGAGGTTTCCTCTCCCTTTGCACTTTGCCGTGTTGAATCCGCTCTTGCTCATTGTAAGGATCAGTTACCTTCTATTGTCTGGTCTCCTGCAACCACTAGCCCTTGAAGCCATTTTGCCAACTGTATTTATAGTAGAGGCTAGCTATCATTTTTATCAGATGAAGATATATTTGTTGAGTTCTTACATGCATTTCTTTAGAATGTGGAATTCGAGGTCACCATTTCTTTTTCTTCTGACACTGATCAAAAGACATAATTAGAGACTAAGTCTCTGTGATCAGGGATAAATTTGGGGTGAGGGATTTTAAGGTTGGACGTTACACAATAAGGTTCGTGTCAAATTATGAAAAAAAATATGTCGGAATGTTTAAGTACATAAATGATTTTCCTTTTATATTTGTAAGAGTCTAGGCATGACTCCAAAAGATAGAGGTAAAGATCTTTTGTACATTTTTATCTATAAGGTTCCACATATCCAGATATTCACTCTCAGGAAAAAGTATTTTGGACTGTTGGAAGGAACTTGTCTTTCCATCAGCTGGCCTTGGAGTTTGGCTAAAACCTGTTAATTTTACAGAGATAGGAATGCCTTGCTTCTGATAGAGATGATTCTTTGAAGTCCTCTTACCTATGTCGGCCTCCAAGGAGGACCTGAGAAGATAGTGACCCTCTTGTCATGCCCCTGTGCAAACTCTTAGTTTGTTAGTGGAGCAGAAATCATAGAGTTACTTTGTCATGCACCCTTAGATACTGCATTCAGTGTGTGTGTTTGTGTGTGTGTGTGGCAGAGGGTCGGGGAGTAATAGATAGACAGCCATGACCCCCCAGTACGCCCTGGGATGTACCAATAATGGCTTCTCAAGTAGTCTGTGTTTTCCTAAGCTGCCAGTCTAAACCCTTTAGAGTTTTGCTTTCTAATTTGTACATGAAAAATAACAGGCTGAGTTGAACATTTTTTTTTGAATGCCCTCTTTGAAGATGCAGTAGTAGTAAATACAGCTTTAATGATAAACTTTAACTCTAAGTGCTATTTAAAAGGCTGTAGTGGAAGCCTGAGAACTTGCAATCTTTACTAATGAAACTTTCATTAGGAAAGTGCTCACTTAAAATGGAGTAAACGACTAAGTCCCTGCAATTTGTGATTTTGACTGGATTTGACCTATCCTTTCTCATGTTACTTTCTGCAGCCAACTGCACATCTGAAATTCTGGATATTGTACATGTCTTCAATATTAATTATCTCTGTTGATGCACTGGGTACAGACAGTACAATTCCCACAAGTCCAGATTCTTACTGTAACACCAAAACAAAAGTGATATTTATGAATAATATTGGGAAAGTTGTCCTCATAGTAACTGTTCCCCAAAGGAAGCTTTACAATAAATGTGCATTTATTATTCAGGATATTAAAAGGGAATCCTTAGCTTTTACTTTTTAATTTGAACTAAAATATGTAAATTGGTTTTATTTTGGAGTTTCTCTGTTTTAGGTGGCTTTGGGGGAGGATAACTTTCTAGCTTGATTATATTTTAATCGCCTCTGTAGTATAAAAGGTTCTAATCTGGAAAACAACCTGGTTATCGTGATTAGGGCCCAGAGGGCCAGTGTACAGATGGGGCTAAAAACACATTATATCCACTTGTGCACGTTTAGAAAAATTAGATTTGTTTCTACTAGATACCACTATTCCCATGTCTTTGTTGGCAGAACCAGCTCAGAGGCCACGGAACCATGAGTCTGCCTCGTGATTGGAAGGACCTGCATAGAGTGCCTGTACAGGCAGCCTTTGGGAAAGATTGTCTTTGTCTGAAGAAACCTGGAAGTGCAAAGGACTTTGAAGTCAGGTGGATTTGGGTTAGAATACTGACTTTTCCAATTAGTAACTGTGTGATCTTGGATGAGGTACTTCAGCTTTCCGGGCCTCAACTTTCTTATCTTTAGGATGGGGGTGATCATTCCTGACTCACAGGGTTTCTGTGAGGATCACATGAGGAATAGTGTTAGAAGTCACCAGCCATATGCAGGACTTGAAACTTAAAAGCGTTTAGAAGACGTTAGGTCTCTCAGTCTGTCGGTCTTTCCGCCCATGCCAGATGTCCCGGGGAGAAGTGATATCGCATGCTACCCTTATCTGGGGGCAGTGCGTGTGTGACACAAAGTGAGTTTTAAGCAGTTCTTCTCTGGAATTGTGTGGCTTTAAGTTTTCTGCATTTTTCTAGGGTTTTGCAAGGTACATTCAACGATCGCCTTCGGAATTAGAATGAATTTGAGATTTAATCATTAAAAGAGAAAAAAGGTAAACACAAAATTAATTTTAATTGGTGCTGGTTTTTTTTTTTTTTCAGTTTCATGAAAGAGTCTTAAGAAATTCAGAAGTCAACCAGAAAGAAAATAAAGAACAGGTTAAGGTTAATTGATATGGTCTCATCTTTGCTATTATATATATGTAATCATGACCCCCCATATATAGTAACCTGAGATATAATTTTGGCCCAGAAACCAGCTTACTTTGGAGCTATTTTTTCCCTATCACTACATCAGCTTTTTTTTTTTTTTTTTTTTTTTTTTGCCTCTATCCCTCTTCTTTCCTCAATAGGCTGAATTTTGAAGTTCTGTGTTTCAAGGAGTGGTGAAGAGGTTGAGGCAAAAAGTGGCTTAATGAGATTTTTCTAACTTGCCATCCGTTTTCCTTCTCCTGCTTGGTGAGGCAGGATGATGGATGGCTTTGGCAGTGCAAACAGCTCTAAAAGTGATCAGATTGACTGAAGAGGTGTGGGAGATGTGAGCAGAATGCTGGCCCTCGATTTATTACCCTCCCATTTGAAGGAAAAAAAGAAAAAGGAGGAAAATCAGCACAAAGGCTTTGACGTAGTTGTTGATCACACATACTTGGGAAGGGGTAGTAGGTGGTGTCAGGACAGGTGTTAGGCCAAGCCTAATTTTGTACCTTTTCCCCAAGGCTCCAAAGGAGTGAATAAACAGGCACATTAAATAAATTCACAAATCTTTTTAAATTGGGACCTGTTGCTATCACCAGTGAGGACGAAGAAATAACACAAGTTGTCCCTGAAGGGGTTCAAGACTTAAACTGAAAACATAGCCATAGAATGCTGTTTTAATGTCATGGATTTTGAATTCCACTTCATACAATCATGGGAAGAATGTGAAGAGAGTCATTTTCTTTAATTTTCATTCTTAAAACTAAGAAAAGGAGTTCTAAATTGATCTAATCCCCCAAGTGCCATTTTGCAGACCCTATGCTTTTATTTTAAAAATACCTTTACTGTGAAACAGACAATAGAACTTTTCTCTTTCCATGTGTATCTATTTCAAGGCTTCACCAAAGTTCTTCTAAGGATTCTGTAAGCAGCCTGTGTATGTGGTGCACAAGCTCTCTGGAAGAATTGTGGTTAATTTTTAGAATGTGTCTTTATGGGCAGAAATATATCTGTGGAAGAAAGGGGCTTGGATTTGGAGAAAGGGTGGTATAAATGTTTCTGCATATTTTAGCCTAGAAAAATCTCACACTTATTAATGAAGGACCAAAAAGAGATGATTGGGTAAGTGATTTGAGCAGGTGAATGGTCAGGGCGGGGCAGGTGGATATTCTTAGCATCTTCTTGTTAAATAAGGGTTTATATTATTTAAAAAATGAGAATTCGTCCACATTTAAGCCAATACTTGACTCTCAGTTCCTTCCTGCTTTATACCTCCAGCTAAAGGTTATCTGCCTTAAGACAAAAAGCCTTTTAGCTTGGAAGAGTTTTAGTAAAAACTCCTAAACAGGTCTCTAATTAATGAATTTTGGAGACATGGGCTTGCAGTTGGTATAGTCTTAAAAGTACTCTTTCTGAACTATCAGGTTATATGAATTGTCCAAGAACAAGTTTTCATTTCTAGAACATCAGCTATTCCCAGCATAGTTCAACTATAATGGACCTGTGACCATGGAGATCATTTCTCATATTCACTTAACATTGTATCATTTTTTCTGAGTTTGATCTCTTTAATGTAGTTAGGCCAAGTCCTAGTAACCCTGTTTTACAGAAAATAAAGCTTGATCATCTGCCTTATGTGTTTCGCAATATCAGAAGCCCTAGCTTCATAGTGTTTGGGAATACATTCAGCTTGGCCAAAGTTTACTTTTTTGGGGGGTGGGGGGGTATGGGAAGTGGGAGTGGGAGAAGCAGTTTCTTTTCTAGATCAAATTTTTCAGTGTGGTATCAGCAAATACAATTGTATGTCTTTTGCATATAAACCATATTCTAGGTGCCTCATGGAATGTGGCAAACACACTCTAATATAGTAGGTAAGGATAATGACTGGCAGAAGACAATGTGTCTTGGCAGAGGAGGTACAGTGTACATCAGAGGGAGGCATTAATTCTTGTTGGGGAAAGCAAACAAGGCTTCATAGAGGAAATGCCATTTGAGTGGAGCCAGGAAAGATGGATAGGTAGAAAAATTGGGAGAAAGGAGCATTCCATGAGGAGGGAAGAGTATGAGTAAAGGCATGGAGATGGAAACTTGTTTAAGGAATGATAAATAGTCTGGTGTGAATGCAGCTTAGACTAATGTGTAAAGATAAAACTAGAGAGGTAAAAGTTATGGTTTAGGAAGCTTAGGGTATTTTGACTTGGTTCTAATTTTGTTTGAATTGGTAGCTATGGAATGTCTTAGATCAGAGGACTGTAGTTTCCTGATTGTTTTGCAGGGTCAAGACCCATCTTTATTGAGTCATGATTTTGAAGACGTCGAAGTCACTCTAAAGATGCTTCTAAATTAGATATTTGTTATCTAGAGGGAATTGGCATTAAAGCATTCTTCTGATCATAATGTGATGTTATGATGATGCTCACTGGTGAAGTCACATTGAGGATTATTGTTTTTAGGGTTACAGTGCCAAAAAGCAGTACGAGAAAAAACACTGCCTTTCTTTCAGACTGAAAAGAAATATGCCATTTGAGAAGTACGCTGTATTCTCTCACCAACAGGTACCAGTGTTTATTTTGTGGAGTAATGTGTGGCCAGAAAGAGGAGGGTGGTGGTTTGGGAATGAGCTTATTTCCTCCAGCACAGAAAAGTACCCATTCAGACTTCTAAGTGCTTATACCAAGCATGTTTGTCTCCCCTGGTAGTCTGTGAGCCCTGGAGGGCAGAGATCATGTCAGATGCTCTCTTATTTCAATGCTGAGCACATAGTAAGTACTCAACAAATGTTTATTGAATTGAGTCATCATATATTTTCTTAAGTTCCTGAACTATAGTTAAGAGACTTGTGAGTCTTGGATCTGTCATCGACTTGTGGGAGCCTATTTAGTTCAAGTCACCTAACCTTTCTGAGTTTCAGTTTCTTAATATATAATATTGAATTAATACAACTTCATAGCTTGATGAGAGGATTAGTTAAACTACATCTTTGATACTCTCTAACAGATCAGATACAGTAAATACTAAGTTCTATTTTTGCCTGTAGTTATTTTACTGGGTGTTGACTAGAATTTGAAAAAAAATAAAATGATAGAATACTAGAATGGAATGAAATAGAAAATATCAGTGTCTGGTACTTAGTACGGGTAAGTATTATATCATGAATCTTTTATTTCCGTTTCCTGTGTTCTGAGTTGTGAATGAAGTTACTGGTGTTCAATATATTTCTTACATTTTTGTTTTGTTGGATTATGGTTAGCAAAGTTTGAGAAACACTGTTGTAGAAGATAAAGAGCTCTGTGTCATCCAAAGGAGAAAAAAATCAACTCTTTTTAGATCTATGCAATGTAATAACTCTTATCTTCCACATTGTTAAAGAAAGGGTGACTTCTGATTATTTTAGATTTAATGTGGAACACTATATCCTGAATCTTTGAAAATTGATGTCTGTATTGTATATGATGAGACTTACTCTTAATAAAAATATTTATTAACTAGCAAACCTCATTCTTTGGTCATGCTACCTAGCTGAACCTACAAAGTAGTAATAATAATGACAACAATAAGTAGTGGAGGTAACCTAGAAGTGAGACTAGGAATAATGAAATTAGCTTTTATTTCTTGAGCTCTATAAGTCAGCCTCTGTGTCTTATATACACCATCCCTTTTAATCTTTAGAACAATCTTAAAAGGTAAATGTTAGTTTTCCTGTTTAATGGATGAAATGACTGAAGTTTTGAAAGATAAATCAAGGTTACACAACCAGTAATTGATTGGGCCAGGATTTGATTTGAACCCAGGTCTGTTTAATTCCAGAGAAAAATTTAAAAGATTCGGTTCTATGAAAATGTATTAAAATGCCTACTATGTGTTAGCATCGTACTTCTTAACAAAGATAAGTGGTTCAGTTGGTCTCTGCCCTAGATAGTTTACTGCTGCCCTTGAGGTTTTACTATGCATGAAACTGGGTAACATACGATTTAATCACAAGAGGTCAGGTGCAAACATTTTCATGCTGTGTGTTTTATTTTGGAAGTACTGAGAAAAAAAGTGCCTAACACATAGTAAGTATTCAATAAAGATTTATCAAATTAAGTTAGATTAATTCAATTGGATTAATTCTCACCTAGGAATTGAGGACAAAGTGGGAGAGTACTGGGGAACCTTTGTGCTAAAGAATGCCCTTAACTGCAGTGTGGAAAATTCATCTGTCCTAAAGCCATTCAATGCCTTTAGAACAACTAAGACTGGCAGCAGAAAAAAGCCAACTATAGCTCAAGAACTCAAACTATAAGCTTCAAGTTTAATTCAGAAAGAAACATTTTCCATCTTTGTATAAAAAGAGAATCCTGTGGCAGAGACATTTAGAGTGGTAAAAACAGGGTAGGCTTCCTTAGATTGAATAATAATTATTATTATTGTTGTTTTCATTGTTATTTTTACTGTACCACTTACTAACCTTGTAGCTACAAGCAAGTCACATGATCTCTCTGAGCCTCAGTTTCCACATTTGTAAAATGATTTATATCTCCTAGGATTATTGTGAGGATTAAATAGATCCAGTTGATAAATACTTACTAAGCCCTTACTATTTGGTGGCCTCTGAGGATTTAGTAGTAAAGGAGACATAGCCCTCTGCCCTCAAGGAGCTGAATGTCTGGAGAAAATGCTGTGAGAGTGGGATTCGGAATCTTACCACCTGTAAAGGCCACTACTGAACAGATGCAACACCCTGCAGTGTGCCTTGGGATATGATTGTCATGCATGTCTCATTTGCATCATTATAAGTTCAAGTTTATTGAGGTGAAAGTGCTGTGATATTCATCGTTTTATCTCCTCCTATCTCTGGGCCCCAGCTTTTGCTGTTGGCACAGTGTTACCTTACAGAGTCATTGCTCAAGGAATCCAGCCCAATTCAGCAAATATTTACCAAGTTGCTCAGGGTACTATGCTGGGAAAGGGAGAATAACATTTGCTGAACAGAGTTAAGTTTAAAACAACTTTACAGTACAAAAGGGGAACACTATCATGAGGTAGTGATAAACTACACTAGTGCTAAAAATGCCCATGATCTATTCAGAAACAAATATGGCTCCAAAGAAAATTCAGCAATTAGCCTAAAAAACTAATGTATTCTTTCTCTCTCTCAATGCTGTTTTGTTTGTATTTCCTGGGGAACCACTGTATTTGCTATAGGCACACAGTTGAGATGTGTTCTCAGAGATGGCCACTTAACTGATTGGTGGCTCAGGACCAAACCCAGACACCTTCACCAGGCCTAGGAGACCAAACCCTCTGGGGCCTGGCTTCTGCCCACCTTTCTGGCCTTCCACCCTGCAGCTTTCTGCCTTCCACTAATCTTCCTCTGTGAAACTATACCGTGCTTTTCTGTACCTATGCTCAAAAAGATCCTTTGGTCTCAAACATCCTTCTGCTTTTCCTCACTAGGAGACAAACGGGAGGCCCATCTCACCCAGGAAAGTTTCCCTGACTCACGCTGGGTTGGAGCCTCCCCTGTCGGCACCACCAGCCTCCTTCTATCATTGATCTTCCACACTGCAGAATCAATCGTTAATTTGTCTATGTTTCACCACCACCTCAACAATGAAGACTAGGTTTATCTCTGTGCCTGGCTCAGTAATTAATTGTTAACTAAATGATGCAGCTGGATATTGGTTAGGCTATCCATAACGGTTTCCCATCAAGCGTCCTGCTAATCTATAGCCTATGAGAGGGGTGTTGGACCCAAAGTCCCCTTGTCATGTAGACTGACTTTGACACTACTATTGCTCACCAACTACAGTTCTGAAACTTGGAGTTGAAAATCTTGAGTATGACTATTTACATGAAAATTTTTCTGATTACCATGACTCACCTGTATTTCCTCAGTAATTCTTCTTCCTTCTAGGCTCCTTTTTTCACTTACTGTCTGTACCATGCAGTAACAATAACAGTGACCTTTTATAGTGCATGTGTCAAAAATAATTTTACTTAGATTATCTCATTAAACCTCACAACAACTGTAAGAAGCAGGTATTTTTACTCCTATTTTGAAGAAAGAGCACCATGTAGCTTATATAACTTATATAAGGTCACATCTAGGAAAAGTCAGACTTGGAATTCCAAGCCTAGTCTTTTTGATTCCAAAGCCCATATTCTGTCTCCCAGTTTGTATTACTCACCTCTTAAAAGGTAAAGACTAAAGAGAGTCCTTTATCTTAGTGGTTATTAATAGGGACTTTAGATCAAGACTACCAGGGTTTAAATCCTAACCTTACCAGTTGTGACCTTGGGCAAATCACTTACTCTCCCTGTGTCTCAATTTCATCATCTGTAAACTAATGTTGTTATGAGAATTTGATGGACCAATGAATATTAAGGACCTAGAATGGTTCTTGGCATATAAAGTGCTAATGATCATCATGGTTACCATACAATATTGACTTGTGTCCCATTTTTCAAATATTAATTGAATGTCTTATATATGCCAGACACTGTTGTAGGTGCTGGAGATTCAGCTGTGACTAAGACAAGTCCCTGCTCTCATGGAGCTTTTGTTTTGGAGGGGGAAGACAGATAATAACAAAAGTAAATAAGTACATTTTGGTAGATATTATATATTATGTGTTATTCTACAATTTCACATAATGAAATGCTATTTTAAAAATACAGTGAGATAATAGATTGGAGAGTGGGACTATTGAGTACTCGTGGACACACAATGAGGTCACCAGTAGTTCAGCCAATATCTCGCTTCTACTTCATGAGCTAGAGCAATCAATGCCCTGTTCTGAAAGGCTGAGCTTTATACGTCCAGCTGCTGACTCTCAGTGTAACAGGCTTGCCTGACCTGCATGGGGAATGGGCCCTGAAGTAGCAGGAAATTAAACTATTGGGTTGAGGTGTGTGGGCATTAGGAAAACCCAACAAGGAGAATTCATAAATAAGTCAGGGGTCCCCAGTCTATGGGGGAGAAGCTCCATTCTATTTCCTTATAGTTGACACTGTGAAATGGGATAAATGTCCCAAGAAATTTAGAAGGAAAGTTTATCAGATAAATAGTTTGCAAATGTTTTTTCTCATTCCACAGACTGTCTTTTCACTTTGCTGATGGTTTATTTTGCTGTGTAGAAGCTTTTTAGTTTGATGTAGTCCTACTTGTTCATTTTTCATTTTGTTGCATGTGCTTTTGGTGTCATATCCAAAAAATAATTACCAAGGCTCATGTCAAGGAGTTTTGTTCCTATGTTTTCTTCCAGGAGTTTCATGGTTTCAAGTCTTACATTTAAGTTTCTACTCCATTTTGAGTTAATTTTTGTGAGTGGTTTAAGATATGGTTCCAGTTTCATTCTTTTACATGTGAATATCCATTTATCCCAGCACCGTTTATTTCATAGACTGTCTTTTTCCCATTAAGTATTCTTGGCCACTTGTCAAATATTAGTTGACCATATATTCTTGGGTTTATTTCTGAGCTCTGGATTCTCTTCCATTGGTCTATCTATCTTTTTATGCCAGTACTACTGTTTTGATCAGTATAGCTTCAAATCAGGAAGTATGATACCTCCTGCTTTATTCTTCTCTCTCAGAATTTCTTTGGCTATTCAGGGTCTTTTTTGATGTCATACAAATTTTAGGAGTGCTTTTTCTACTTTTGTAAAAAACACCGTTGGAATCTTGACAGAAATTGCATTGAATCTATCGATGGCTTTTGGTAGTATTTATATTCAAATACTATTAATTCTTCCATACCATGAACATAGGGTACCTTTCCATTTATTTGTGTGGGGTTTTTTTATTATTGTGTAAATGTCTTGTAGTTTTCAGTGTGGAGATATGTTACTTCCATGGTTAAATTTATTCCTAAATATTTTGTTGTTTTTATGCTATTATAAATGGGATCGATTTATTTCTTTTTCAGAAATTTTGTTCTTGGTGTATAGAAACACTACTTATTTTTGTATGTTAATTTTATATGCTGCACCTTTACTGAATTCATTGATTAAATCTAAGATTTTTGCTTGAGTCTTTAGATTTTCTAAATATGAAATCATGTTGTCTGCAAATACAATTTTACTGCTTCCTTTCCAATTCTGATACCTTTGTATTTCTTTTTCTTGCTAATTACTCTAGGAATTCTGGTATGACGTTTAAAGGAGTGGTCAGAGTGGGCACCCTTCTCTTGTTCCTGATCTTAGAAGAAAAGCTATCAGCCTTTCACCATTGAGTATAATGTTAGCTGCGGGCTTGTCATATATGTCTTTTATTATGCTGAGATATGTTCCTTCTATGGCTAATTTATTATGAGTTCTTATCATGAATGGTTGTTGAATTTTGTTGAATGCTTTTTCCACATTTATTGAAATGATTATATGATTCTATGCTTTCATTCTATTAAAGTGATGTATCACATTGACTGATTTGCATATGTTGAACTATCCTTGCATTAGGGTATACATTTTAGATATTGGTCATTTATTGCAAAGTTCGCAGGGAGAGAAAATTTAGGCTAAAATGTGTGCGTTACTTCCCATTGGGTAGCCTTCAGAAAGGAGAGCAGATAATCTCAAAACCAAGACTATAACATCCCAAAAAAGATTGTGGATGCCAGAGAAAGATAAGATTTGATGTGTTTCAAATCAGTATCATAGGTACTAGAATAGCCATTCTCTGTCACAAAGTCATGTTAGCTCCATCTTCCTGGAGTCACAGGCCATTAGAGGCCTGAGGCTCTGTGAAGAAGGGCACTTGGTAAAAGGGCTTTTGAGTCTAAAATTCCTGAGTTCAGTTCTTGAGTCTGCTACTTTCTAGTTTTGTACTTTCTTGTATTTACTTTCGAATGTATATTTTCATAGGTCAAAGTCAAAGTATTTAGGCCAACGCTCTTATACTAACTGGAATTATAAATAAATCTACTTGATATTCCAGTGTGAGTGAGCAACTGGAAAACATTAATTTTAAAATATAGATAAAAACCTTTATGTATTTTTATCTCTTCTTTCCATTGTTTATACTATTGCATAAAATTAGATTAAAATTTTAAGATTAAAAAAAGAGAGTACAGTTCATTCTCATCTTAAAACTCCTTTGTTTTCAGTAGCGATGTGTAGGCTTAAAATTACTTAAACAAACTCTCTATCAAACACTCTTAAGAGTAGAAGAATAATTGTCCAAGCATTTGACAGCACACCTTTCATGTAGAGCACTGGATGAGCCCTAAGTATTTTCTTCCTCTTGTGGTTAGTGGCATGTTTGTCTTGTGATTCTCTAAGAATTTATTTGACCTCCTTGGCCACTAGTTCACATTTGTTTTGATCTTGATGACTGCACTCATCTAAAATAAACAAAGCAGGAAGAGTAAAGAAAAGGCCTAAGAAAAGGATTTTAAAATAGAGAACCACACATTCCTCTTATGGTTTTCTCAGCACATTGCAGAGCCTGGTGAGTTGGGAAAAAGGAAGTTCCTTCCAATGTCCCTACATTCCCTCCCTCTAAGCTCTCCTAGCACCCTGCATCTGCCTCAGATCGCTTATTGATTCAATGGGCTTCGGTTGAATTCTGTCTGTGTACTGCATTCTGGGAACAAGAAATCAACCAAAATTCAGACCCTGCTCAAGGAGCTTTTCCAGCCAGTGGGGAGAGAGACAGGTAAACCATGATTGAACTCTGAGTGGTGAGTACCACGACAGTGGAGAGAGAGGAGGTGTCCGAGCTTACGTGGATCAGGGAGATGGGCTTCAACTGAGTTTTGCAGAATAACAGGGTTATTTAAATGGTGGTGAGAAAAACTTTAGTGGGGGTGAGGGAGCACACATGAAAGACATGGAAGGTGTATGACATGGAAAGGACAATACCACAGGTTGCATGCAGAATGTGGCACTTGCCTTAATGCATTTTGGATCTTTGTTTACAGATATGTCGTTTCAGCCCCCAAGACTGAATTCCTAGAAGCTAGGAATGCAATACCATGAAACTCAATTATCTAACAATAATACCTTTAGTCTATGCTACATTCCTATGAACCCTATCAATTTTGGTAGAACAGATTCAGAACCATTAAGTAATATGCCCAAGGCCACACAGCTGAACAAGGATTTGAACTTGGCATTAAGGCTCTAATGCCTGTGTTCTTAACCATTATGCTCTGCAATAGATTTTTAACAGGTGTTTGGATTGATTTGGATTGAATGGATGTAGAATTAATTACACGACAATATATTCATTCATTTGTTTAAAAAAATAACATGTTAAGCATGCCCAGCTCCAACAGTTTTTGTTCCAAATATTCAGAATCCCTATTGGCTTTGACTTTGGCTTGTGTGACTTGTAGAAACTTTCACAGGTGGAAATGTTCTGTGGGGCTCTTAACCTCCAAACTTTAAGCTAGATTCAGACTCAAAGTGAGAATGAAATATGAGTTTAAGCCTGAAACAGGGAAGATCAGAAGTAGATGGAATGTAGGAGTGAAGAAAAGAAACAGAAGTATAAAGATGACCTTACCTAGAAAATGGAAGACCCATGGCCTTAAAAACAGTCTTTTGGAGTAGTTTGTAAGAAGTTAAGAGAGACAATAACATTAAGAGCAATATAGCTTTAAAAGATGAAAGTGCTCATATTTTTAAATTGATTTTATAGAGGAGAGAGGTTTATGATGAGAGCAGAGGGTGGAGAACAGAGCAAGTAAAGTAGATTTAGCTATGGAGAGCAGGCGAGTACTTAGAGAGCTATTCATTCATTCATTCTACCAACAAAACCTGGAGCTCTGCGGTGGTCCCTGGGATTATAAATGAATCAAACACAGTGCCTGTTCTCAAGGAGCTCACAGTCCAGTGAGAGAGACAGGAATATGGAGAGTCTCAATGCTGTGTGGTAAAAGTCTATGATGGAAGCATGTGTAAGGGACAGAGGTAAGAGCCAAGGTAGGGTATTGGGGAAGGGGATATTAGGCCTGATGGTGAGAGAGGAGGGCTTTCCAGGCCAACAGAAGGGCTTGTGCAGAGTGTAGCACAGGAGAGAACCCAGTATGTTCTGGTTTGTCATTGCTGGCTGCAGCATGATGTGTCCCAGAGTGTGCTTTCCAGGGCTAATGGTGGTTATGGTGGCCAAGGAGGAAGATGGGAGTCAGTGACGGGAACACCTCAGTTCGATCCCAACTCTGCACCTTGTGAACAAGGGCTAGTCACTCTCCATTTGCTCTTTCACTTTTAGTTTGCTCACCTGTGACATGCAACATGTAACATGTAACATGGCGACAGAGAGGTGGACCAGAATCCCACCCGTCTCTTAGCATCTTCTCAAAGATTAAACGGGATGTTGGGTGTGAATGTGCTTATAAAATTTCCTAAGTCTAGCATGTGATTTAATGAAGTCTTTCTAGTGACTTTGTAAAGTTCATCTCATTTCTCCAGGGAAATAATACTTGCTGTATTAATGCTGCACTTCCCACCACATCTTTCCAAAGGGCCATGAAAAATTCTCTTGAAGTGCATTCAGCCAATGTAACTCCTTCTTGGAGTCCACCTGAAGGAAGTAGCAGTCTAGGTAGAGAGTAGACCAAGAACAACCCCTGCTCTTCCACCCTGAGTAGGTCCATGTGGAAAGCCAGAAATGCCTTCTGCTATCAGTATACAGAATGTACTGTGGCAATTTACTGAAATTTCCCATGAAAAGAAGACGGTTTCCTTTCTGGAAATCAGAAATCCCAATGACTGCGCTTATTACATACGTCGAAGTTAACCCATTCACAGTAGAGGGGTTTTTTTTAAGAGGGAAAAGTGTACCAGAAATTGTGTCTGTAAGTGTTAAAAATGGTGCATACGTTATTCATTTTTTATAGTCCACTTTATCCCTCCCCCTTTGCACTGTATTTTCCTGACTGGTATTACTGTAAGAACTTAATAGTTAATGTTTGTGAAGCATTTTGAAGATGAAGGAAATAGCTATTGACATAGGTGAGGAGTAGTAACCTTTTAGAATGTTCTTTTCTATTTCAGAAATTAAATTCCGAGGATAATTTTTACCAGCTCTGAGATTAGTCAACTTTGCCACCTGCACCACCTTATTTAATGGGCATATATTTTCAGAACGTTGCATTTTGGACAAGGGGAGTGAACGTGTATTGAGTGCTTACTTGTGCCAGGCTCTGAGCCAGAAGCCTTAAATTTGTTATTTTTAATCTTCACAGCAACCCTGCAAGGCAGAAAGAATTGTTCGAATTTTTCAGATGAGTAAATTTAAATTGCACCTCGGCAAGTCTTCTTAAGTGGCTAAACCAAGGTCAAGGCTGGAGCTGGTTTTCAAACCCAGATCAGATCAACTTCAACCCTCATGCTCTTTCCATTACACCATGTAGAATTTTGAATTAAGATCTTTCCCATAAGACATTTATTTGTTAGTTTTTACTGACTAACAGCGGATACACAGCTTAGAATGGTTTTAATCGGATTAGGTCATTTACTTTCTCTAAGACTACTGGGTTGCATTTTATGGTGATGGGAACTTTTTCCTCAGACTTGGTGGTTTAGGAAAGGGCATGGAATTTTGTTTCAGGTTTGAGTTCAAGTTGCAGTTTTGGCTGAGTGACAGTGGACACTGCCCAAAGCCTCATTTCTCCATCATGTGCAGGGTGACTACACTTCTTCAAGCTCAAGTTTCCTCAGAGATAAATGGGGCAATTACAGTTACCTACTGCAAAGTTGTGGGAGAATTAAGTGATGTACGTGAAGACACTAATCACCATTTATTTTGTGCCAACTGTTGGTAGTATTGGAAGGAGTTAATGGCAATTGCATGGCTAAACGTTTACGTGTGTACCCCAAAGCACTTTTTAATCAGCTTTATCACAAGATCTCCACTTCTTAAGCCTTTGCCATGTTCTGAGTAAGGACTTTGCTAGGCACTTTGTATATACTTTCCCATTACCACATTTATGACATTATATAGTACTTACTTACTTACTTACTTACTTACTTACCTTATATAGTACTTACTTACTTACTTACTTATTTGTTTGTTTGTTTATTTACTTCCTTACAGACAGGAACCCCTTTTCTTTCCTTATATCCTTGGCATTTAACATAATGGCCTCTGGCTCATCAAAGGAACTCATTACTGTTAAGGAACTTAGCTTGGCTTTTGTTTCTTTGTACTGCTTTTCTTCTTTTAAGAGCTAACTTCAGTTATGGGGAGGGACTGTTCAAATGAAGCACTATATTATCATTATTAAATCATGACTTATAGCTTGCTTTAAAATATACCTGTACAAAAGAAATTTGCACTCAATTGACAATAGCTGATTCTGAGTATTTGTGAGTGTTTCACTTTTTTAAAAGGTAAATTTCCGGGATAAAAAAAAATACATCAAAAGTTGGAAGAGTTTGCCAAGAAAATTTAATTTGTATCTATGATTTCAAAGGACAAGTTTACCCTACTCAAAGAAGTAAACTCTTTTCCATATCTTAGTGTATATAGAGGTATCATATCCAAATTATTCTTAGGGTTGTAGTAAATTAGTCCTGAAAGGGCCTGAGAATTATATATTATACAGTTTGCATTTTAATATAAAGGTAATAATTTTGAAATGTTATCATGTGCTTTTAAAAGTATTACTACTTCTGAATTTTTTAAATGCCGATTTGACTCTTGCCCAATTAGTATGAATTAGTAAGATTTCAAAAGCCTATTTTTGAAAAAGACAAAATTATAAAGACAGAAATATTAACTTATTTATTCTCTGTTCTAATCCAAAAATTTATGTTGTTGTTATAGGGCAAACCATAAAAATACATTTAGTAGGAGGTTTTTAAAAGTTGAACAATGAGGAAATTGAGGTAAAGAAAATTAAGAGAATTTAAAAGTAAGATAAATTTAGAAGTAAAGTTTGTGTTTTAAAAAAAAAATCAAAAGTTTGCTGTGAGATCCTTTACTCTTTCTTTATGCACAGAGGACTAGAGATTCGGCACTCATTTTCTTAACAATATAACAAAGAGGGTACCCAATGAATTACAAGACACAGACTCCATAAAACAAAAGCAAACCCATCATACAGAGGACAGAGAATATTAGTGGTTCATTGTCATAATAAAATATTTGCCTCAAAACAGACAAATATTCTGATAATTAGTATTTATGATTTTATTTTTTTGCCTCTCCACTTTGCTTCTTGTTCATGAGATTTTAAATAAATATGTATTAGGATGATTTCCATATTGGGGGGGAGGGAGAGAGAGAGAGAGAAAGAGAGAGAAGCTTACAAAGCATGGCATGGAATGCTGCTTGACAGTGTCATACATTCACAAGATGTCCTTGAAGATGGAGCACAGAACAGAGATCAGGGAATTTTGGCAGCTGCGGTTGGGAAAATAGATGGCTGTTGTGTGATTGGGCAGATCCTGAAAGCAGGCTCCTGCTCAAACCATGTAATTAAGAAAAGTGGGAGCTTTTGTCCAAGTGCAGAATGTTCATAATATCAGAGTTTGTCAGCAGGAGCTTTTAGAACGGATCAGTACTTTTCACTCCCTGATCCAGGGAATGGTTTTCTTATAAATCATCTTCTCTCCTTGCTTTCCTCTCGAAGGTTCCTGCCAGGCAATAAGGCAGACTTAGATTGTGACCTTGCTAATACACAGTGATTTAGGTGAAAAAGAAACCAAACCAGAGACTGTTTTAAGAAATGCAGTTTTTATTCATTTGGATTCCTGCATGTCCTCTAATGTAGGAACAAACAGAATGTGGCCAAGGAGAGATCCTGCACGAAGTCTCTGGGAAGGAGATGGAATCATTTTTAATGTTGTGGTTCCAAAATGGTTTGAAGGACTTGCCATTTTCTTTCTTTAAAAAAAAATAAATAACTTGCTTTCATATTATAAAAGTGCTATATTTTCATTGTAAAAAAAAATTGGAAAATAAAGGTGAGACAAGTATAATAATCATCTCTAATCCTACCATTTATTGTTAGCATTTTTATTTTTCCCACCCACTCTGCGCATGTTTATATAATCGAGATGATCAATTTTTATTTCACCTTCTTTCTACATTGACCATTTCCTTATGTCATAAAAACCCATTTTAAACATAATTTTAACAATTGCAGAATACTACATCATAAAACTGTACAATAACTTACTTAGTCATCTCCTTTGTTGAGTCCTTAGGTTATTTTTTCACTCTTCCAGATACAATTTTCTTAATATATCTTATTGTGCATACTTTTGGCCTACAGAAATTTGGATTCTTTTTCTAGGCTTCAGAATGGATCATTTGGTCCAAAACTATGAACATAACGTTCAGAAACATTGTACCAATATATAGTTCCACCAATAATGATGAGAGAGACTATGTCATTGCACCTTAAAGCTTGGCAGTTGCGAACCTTGAATTTCTACGTTACCTGTAAACATGTTGTCCACAGATAATTTAAAGACATGCTTCTCACAGCTCAGGATCTGCATTCTCATCAGCACGAATTCATAAGTCCAGCTTTACTTGCACCTATCTGCCTTCCCAGAGGGCATCCAGGAGGAATGGTAGTCCAACTACCTCCCTGAGATAGCTTGAGGAATAAAGTTCTCCTATCAGGTCAAAAAGTCCTTTTTCCTAAAGTTTCTTTCTTATAAAAAAAAGGAGGGAGGGAAGGAAGGAAGGAAGGAAGGGAAAGAAAGGAAAGGAAAGGAAAGAGAAAAGAAAAGAAAAGGAAGGAAGCCAGTGAAGGAGGAAATTAAAAATAAAATTTCAAGTGTGATAAACCAGTTTTTAAATTTAAAACCACCCTATCAGAATAAAGTTCAAGATCTTTTCACTAATAAACGCGTAGATATAACATGAGGCTGTGAATGGTCCATGGGTCTCATTTAGCATGGCCACTTACACATGCTTTAAGGTGCTGAGAACTGTTTCATTTCATTTATTATCTTTAGCTTCAGAATGCCCCCAAATAGGTACTCCCCCTTGAATTGCACAATTGGAAGAGCCATTGGCACTATACAATAACTCTTAACAAAGAAAAGGTTGCTTTGTACAGATTTTTCTAGATACTACCTCTATTCATCTCCATTCTCTTCCCACCTCCACCCCAACTATGTTAAGAAAACAAGTATCATTTTTCAAAATAAAAAATATTTTATGTAGATTTCTGAAGAATTTAATCTGAGTGTCCATAAAACTTAAATTCAGAGGCATTACCCAATGCTTTAGATCATGATATAGATATGGAATAACGCAGTGCTTTTTACAGTTGAATCTCAGTGAGTTTGCTCACACTCTGAGCCATTAGCCAGGCATTTTATAAATATACAATATTTATGTTTACATGAATTGTGCCACTGGCTATTGTTTATGCATGTCATCAGAACACAAGTTGGACTTAATCAGTCTGTGGGCAGTTTTACAAATGATTCATTAGTGTTCTTTGTGTGGAAGATGAAGATAATATATTTACCATCATAACTGGTTCCCATCCCAACAGGTACTCATAGATTATTATTAAGCATTTTGATATTTTGTCCACATTAAACATTCAGAGTTTGAGGGCTTAAGGAGTAGGATGAGAAAGGAATTGTTTTCCAGGGTTTTTTTTTTTTATATATTATTATTAGAGCTAATATTTTTGCAGGAAGCCTGAGAGCTTGCCCACAAAACTGTACTTACATTAAAATGAAAACATTTGTCTTTTTCAAATATGCTTTTAATAAAGAAAGCTTATTGAAAGTTTGAGATTGTTTTCATTTAGTGGCCATTTTGGAAAAGGGGACTGAGTTGGGAGTGGGCTGGTGAAGGAAAGGTTGGTTGCCTCATGTTTATAATGACTTGGATAATCAAGCGATCCCCAAGCTCTGGAGAGTTTGCTGTAAGTCTGTTAAAACCAAATACCCAAATACCCAGGGGTTTTACCAAGGCTGTCCCAGGATGCACACACCAGGAAATCATTTTAAGCCCAAACTGAAACCTTAAAGGAACATTATAAGATATAAAGGGGGCCAGTAATTTATTTAGGAAGAGAAATGTGTGTGATGTGTCTGGGGAAGAAGATTAAAAACTTGATTTTCTGTGAATTTGAGAATAATGCCTAAGAGAAATTAAATGGTGATTACACTTTTCATATCCATGCTGGCCCTGCTATTTTAAGTATTAATGCTTCTTGTTCTCTCCAGTGGCTGCTGATTTTTTAAAAAGCCCTGACTACTACCACTGAGAATACTTTCAGCATGCTTGGTATTCACCTCCAGTGAAGTAGATGCTATTTCAGAGGAGGAATGCCTCCAGCTTACCTCATTTTTACAAATAGTCATTTGTTTAGGACATGGACATTTAGACCGGAAATAGGACCGTCAATTCAGTGTCAGAACAGCATTGGACTAGTCTGTGTGTATATCATTTATGTGCTTTTGCTGAGAATGGGAGTCATCAGAGAAATTTTAGAGTGGACTGCTTAAAAGAAAGGGGTATATACAATTTATTTTAATTAATTGTTTGTTTACCTGCCCTCCTCTCCCATCTTCTCGACTTGAACCCTCAAGGGCAAAAACCAAATTATTTTTGTTTCCTCAACTCCTAGAACAATGCCTTGGTCTATCACAACATTCAATAAACTTGTGTTGCATTGAGTATACTTGTTTTAAGGATATGCTGAGAATTTATTACCATATAACTTCTTAGAGTAAATAGGTCTTTCAGGTTATCTGTGCATCTGCCCAGAGGTATTATTAAACTGTCAGCATGTTTTCCCCAGTTGGAATTAAATATTTTTTTTCGAGTTTTCTAGTTACCTTCCAGCAGAATCTACAGAAACTTGGTTTTGGGGGACATGAGTGTAGACTTCAGCCCGATTCCCCTAATCCAGGGTCTTTGTGAGTCATCACGATAATTTGGTTGGGAGGTGGGTTATTCTCAAGTTCCTTTTTCCTAGAGAGGTCAGATAATTGATCTCAGCCCTTTCTTTGGGGCCCCATTAATAACATGTGTTTCCTTCCCAATTAAATCATAACCAGGAAAGCATCGTGTTTAGAAAAAAAAATATTAACCTGAAGGGGCTTGAGTGAATTAAAGCCTCTTGAAAAGAATGAGAGGAGAGGACGGACTTGATGAACTGATGGACGGAACTTTAAAGAAATATGAAATTGGGGGTTTGTAAGGACAGTTTTAGCATCTTTCAAGGAGCAAGAAGAGAAGTGAGGAATTATTCCTAAAAATAATATCTGTATTGAGGAACACAGAGCCTGCTGTGTAATTTTCTAACTTCAAGGATTTATTTTTCAGACTTTTGAAAAGCACATGAAATCCAGTAGTTTGGGCTGCTTCACCAGAGTCTAACATACTGCATGTCAGAACTTTATAAGGGTTAAATGGGAAAAGCCTACAAAGAGAATTAGGACTTTTATTTTTGTTCTCATGAATAATTTAAACCTATTTCTTTAATGGTTTGATGCAGTGACTGCCCTTGGTAAACATTATTCTTCATGCTCTTGGGAGCACTTGCTCTATTATATAAGGGTTAGCCTTCATACATAAATTTTGAAAAGTCCTTCCAACATGGTAAAAGAAAACACCTTTAAATACTCGTTAAAATATTTAATAAAATACCTGTGTGTCTCAGATGTTCACACCTGAGACATGTTTGCAATCAGTACATTCCTTTAGCATCTTTCTAGTTTCTGGGAATGCTTACATTTAGAGGGCGCTCAAAGTAGAGTGGACAGTATTTGGAAAAATTATTTTCCTGTGACCTTTTCGGCTCTTTTTTTCTTGATTCTTTTGCTTGAGTTGAGAATCAAGGCCTTCTCTCCACCAGAAAACCAGAAGTTGCGGACTGCCAGGAGCCCCATGCACTGGGCTCTTGGATGATGAACGTCAGTAGTGAGTTCTACAGCAGGGCAGGTTCCTGTAAATGTAAACTTGTAAACTTTCATTGCCTTATGAAATAAATCCTGAAAGTGTAAACTATATTAAGATACATAAATGCGATATCATACAGTTTATTGTCAGACTGACATTTTTATTGGAGCAAAGACAGGATGCGATATGGCTGACAGGGTTGGTGAAGGGGCTACCTGTGATATGGCTCTCTAGGCCCTTGACAATGACACTGTCCTCAGTTGTAAGGATCGGCCCTGTAACTCTCTAGCCTGACTTCCCCCAAACGAGCAAATGAAAGCCTTGTAAAAAGTGGGGACAAAGGGAGGTGTAAGAAATTTATGAGCTAATGAAGGAAATATTAAAGGAGGTTTTAAATACATTTTTAGCACTTTAGTACTCAAGTACATTTTTAGAATTTTAGAATGGACTAAATACTGCCAGCGTGCTCAACTGATAGTTCTCCCCGACCTTGTATGAAGAGTGGGGTGGAGGTAGGTTAGTAGGAGGGTAGGGGAGTGGGGTTCTAAACTTTCCAATCAAGAAGTGAAAAGAGTGTTAATCTATGCAGAGGTCCTCCAAAAATGTCCCAAGCTTGAGTGGGAAGAATCGATTTAGGGATTCAATCTGGAGACAAAAGATTGGCTTTAGTGTACGTGAAATGTTTCATGCATGAATATTTTTTTCTGAGGAGAAAGGGCAAAGGCTTCAACAGGTTCTCTAGGGGATCCACATCAACCAAAGTTTCAGCTCTCCTCCTTGAATGAATAGCTCTTAAAATCTGCATTTGAAATAATATCCAAATGTATGCCTGGTATATAATAAGTACTCAGTAAGTGTTCTGTCTTCTTTTGTTATATGTAAAATGCAGATGACAGTAATACCTTATCAGCTTGTATTTCACAGGGTTGTTTGAGGGATTTAGTGATCTATTGGACATGCAAGGACTTTCATTCAATACTCTATCCAGAACGTGCTGTCAGGGCTTGTTCAACATGCAGGAGATATAGTAATAAACAAAACAGATGTGGTCTCTCTGCCATGGAGCTCAGAGTTCCTGTCTCCATTCTTTGTGAACTGTTAAGTGCTCTACTCAGAAAAGCATAGAGGTAAACACATCTCTACACCTCTATTCAAGTGTATTTCTATGATAAGACCACCCCTCACCTCCTCCCCACCAAAAAAGAAGTAAGCCCTCATCCATGTTTGCATTATCACGAGAGTACTCAGGTGAGATAGTCTATAGACCTGGTCTTAAGTCACATCTCTGCCTCTAATTAGCAATGTGACCTTAGGCAAGTCATTTCTCCTCTCTTGTCCTCAATTTCTTCGTCATTAAAATTACGGGATTGGGCTCTATGGTCCCTAATGTTCTCTGATATCTGTCATGCATCAACACTGTGAACTCAGCGAGGGTCAGCTCCTTGTCTGTGTTATCTCTGTATCCCCTGGCACAGTGTCTGGCACACTGGGGCTCCATCTCTATCCATCTAACATACCCAGAACTAACCATAATGGAAATAAATCCCTTTTTTATGTGCCTGTGACCTGACATGTTCAGAAAGTAGTGTTATAGATACCTTGGGTGCATAACAGAGAGATATGTGATGGAAGAGGTCATTAGGGCCATTGGGAAGGACCCAGGATTGTGTCAAGGGAGATGCCATGAAGGGCAGTGAGGGTTGGCTGTTTTTTTCAGGAGCACCCTGAGAAAGAGGCTGACCCGGCCTCTGCTTCTTACTCCCCCTCCACAGAGATAAATGACCCTGACAGATAATCCCACAGCTGCCTGTCTGAAGCCTTCTCTCTTGCTTTTGTTGTATATTTTGCAGAAAAAAAAGTGGTGGGAGGGGTGAGGTTAATGCGCTGAGTGTGAGTAATTAGTCATTCAAACCATCGACATTTACAATGACAGGATTTGAGTGCCTACGTTATTGTTCACTGCTCTAAATAGTTTATCCCTGAAATTTTCTGCCTGTATAATGTTTCTTAAAATATATCATGGGAACATAAAAGATTTAATGCAGTGCTTTGTACAGCCATTAGAGTTTGAAGTCAACTGAACCTCCTCAATGCTCTGTCCTGGATGCTGACTATAATTCTGTTCTTAATTGCTGTTCAGAAGAAAGAAGGAAGGCAAGTCAGGAGTTTGGAACCTGGTCAGCTGCAAAGTTGGCTGTGAGAGCCACCAAATGTTTCATTAAAATACAAATGCACCCTTGAATAACTGATTTATTTATTTGCAGTGAAAATTGTACTGTTAGAATGTCAAAAACCGTAGGCTGGGGAAGCAAGTGTTCTGATTTTGCAGAGCCAGGCTCTGTGCTTATTGGAGGATGTGCTTCCCACTAACACACATGTTTACCTCTGGTCTCTGTCCCAAGTAGAGATTACAGGTGTCTTCTCTTTAAGATCTACCATGTAACTCTGAAAGCTGTAGTTTCATATTCTTGGGTTTGAAATCTTTCTATCTTGGCACCTTCTCTTATTTTCCAAATAATAGTTTGAAATCCTCTTGGTTCACTTGTATGTCAGATTTTATTCTGATGTTTTACATTTCTGATTCTTTTTGTAAGCCTGTCTTGCATCCTAGGATGCACCATTAAGACCAGTGAGGGGTCTTATTACACGAGGTATATTAACACATTTGCAAATGTTTCTCAACTTTGGAACTGTATGTTTTTGTTGAGGAAACTCTGTGTGCATGTGTATTTTTATTGGTTCCTTCTGAAAGCACAAAAAGATAACTGTGTAGTGTGTATGCATAGCAAAGTGAGCTCCATCTCCATTAGGTGAGAACGACTTGGCCTACGTGTAGGTGTGTTTCAATTGGATTAGCTCAGTACCAAACATTGCATCTCATGGCTCCTTTTCCAAGGTTTGGGCCCATTTCAGATGGTCTGATGTACAGATGGGGCTCAACTTCAAGAGTCAACATATATTAGGAAATCCACGTAAGATGTAAGGAGATCCAGAAAGCTGACGGAGGAACTGAAATTACTTTGCTGCAGATTTGACACTTCCTAAACCTTACTGGAGCAGGGAGACCTGTGAGATGTTCACCTGGACAAGTGGCTGGCTTTCACCACATGTGTCTGTGAGGTGAGCATCCAATGAACAAAAGATGAACCTGGATTTCAGGTGACCTTTAACAATCTTGGTCCCACAGAGTCACAACATGCTTAGGTATGATTTACATTCTTTCTCATACTCCATCATTAACACACAAAAAGCTGCCACAATACAGGATATTTTCTAGGTGTTTGTGGGAGAGCCTTAGAAGGGTAACCTGAGAAAGGTGGAGAGCAGGGAGGATGTTCTAAAGATTATAGGACAGGTTTTTTTGCCATTAAATCAAAATGTAATAGTTGGGAAGCTCTGTGGTTCTGCCAGCCAAGCCTCTTGAATTGGATAAACTCTGTTTTTCAAGTTCCTTATCGAGTTGGCAGTGCTCCGTATGTTTGTTGCCTGGACACCTGACTCACTTAAGCAGTGAGACGACACAGCAAATGGAGGTGCTGCAACAGACCCAGGAGGCTGGACTACTTGGCAGAGCAGATGCCTGCCTCCCAGCCAGGCTGTGATGATGCTCGACATCATCTCCATTGGCATGACCCCTCCCCTGGGCACAGCTCCCTCATTTTATCCTGGACCCTTGCCTCCAGGCAAGAACAGCCGAATAGGCTTTGGTGGGTGCAGTTTTTATCAGTGCTGAGGAGAGCTTGATTTAAGATTCTTCTCAGGAGCTCTTTACTTTCTACTTGCTGTCTGGACTAGCCTTCCAGAATCTCATAGTTGACCTGAATCCAAGAAGAAAGTTTCTGGTGATATGATAAAAGTTACTTACATGATGGTAAAGAATCTTAGAAGCTCCCCATCATCCTCAATCTGCCTTATTTCCCTGATGCCTCTTGAGTCTTCTTTTTCTTGGTTTCATTTCCCACTTGTGATCATCAGAAGAGGAAACAAGTGGAGTAACACTCACCTGTGTAGGGCATGATGAGGAATAATAGCTATGATGACTCTAAGCACTTTACATTGTAGGTACTTAATTAAATACATATGTGATCTCGTTCTGAAGATAACTCTGCATGATAGGCTTTATTCAAGTTTACAAAGAGAAAACTGAAACTTGGAGTATTGAGGTAACCTGCCTGAGACTGCACAGCTAATAAATGATAGAACTAGAATTTTAAGTCAGCCATTGCCTTGCCTAAAAACTCATTCCTTTTTTACTATTCCACTGTGCTTCTGATGAGAAAATAAGTAAAAACAAAATGAAACCAAAAAAGAGTCTCTGAATGTTGATGAGGATGTGCAGCAATTAGAACTTTCATACTCTGCCAGTGGGAGTGTAAATTGGTACAACCACTTTGAAAAACTGTTGACAGTATCTAAAAGCTGAACATACATACACCCTATGACCCCAAAAGTAGACTCCCAGAAATATTCCCAACAGACATGTGTGTGTATGTACATCAAAAAAATGTACATAATACTCATAGCAGCATTGTCTATCATAGTTAAAAACTAGAAGCAACCCAAATGTTCATCAACTGTAGAAGAGATAAATAAAATGTGATGTTTTCATGCAATGGAATTCTATACGGCAGTGAAGAAGAACAACCCACCATTATATCTAACAATATGAATGACACCCAGACACAATGTGTGAGAAGACATAAAATAGTATGTATGGTGTGATTCCATCCGTAAAAAGTTCAAAAACAAATAAACGAAATCTACAGATTAGAAGTCAAAATAGTGGTTACCTATTGTATTAGTGGTTACAAGTAATAGTGATTACCTATAATGGGAACACGAGGAAGGCTATAGGGGTGCTAGTCATGTTCTACTTCGTGGTCTGAAAGGTGGTTTCTCTGGTATGAGTTGTGTTCAATTTGTAAACATTTTTTGAGTTGTACACTTAAGATTTGTATGCTTCACTACATGTGTATTCTATTAAAATTCTCCAAGAAGCCAAAAGGTAATAATAATGGAAGCTACTAGTTATCAGATGACAGCTAACCTTTGGTTTTCTCATGTATAAAATGTAGAGAATATTAGAATATGCCTCATTGCCATCTTGTCAGGAGTCAATGAGAGAAGTCACATCAGGTGATTGGCAGAGTGACTTTAATAAATGTCAATGATTGTGGTTATGTTCCCCCCACTATTCAGGTGCTTTACATACATCATGTCAGCAGATCCTTCTTACCACCTAGCAAGGCAGACAGCATTGTTCTCATTTTTCACATGAGAAAAACAAAATCTCCTAAAGTTTAAGTTTCTTCCCCAAGGTCACACAGCTAATTAATGGCAGAGCATGATTCCATTTCCAAGGAGTCCATGATCAATTTCAGAGGAAACAAAAGCTGTATCACGAAGGATGAGTAAGGGATAGTGGTAGGACAGGATAGAAAAGTGGGACTGATAGGCTGCATTTGAGGCCAGGAAAATTGGGTGCAGGCCCAGACTCTGCCCCACTTTCCCATAATGACAAAGACGTTGCTGGATATCTCCAGAATTCATCTCAAACATGAGAGTTTTGAACTAGATTTTATTCCCTTGAGTCTTTTCTAGCTCTGAATTTTCGTGAATCTCCATGTTCGTCATACCATACAGGGAACCTTCATGAGCTTAACCCCGTTTTCAATGTAAAACCTCATTCTAGCATCATCTTCTCAATACTTTCCCTGAATCCCCTATCTTATTAGCAGGGTTGACTGCTCCTCCGCTACATGTCTATTGTCCTGCAAGCCGTTTGTCTGTCTGTGTCTGCCATAGACAGTAAACTCCTTGAGGGTAGAGACTAAGATTTATTCATCTCTTTATTCCCTTGCGTGCTGTCTACCTGGAACAGTTCACACATTTGTTTACTTAACTGTTTAAATCCATGGGAAGTCCTTTTTGAGTATGTGTGAGAGGACAGCCTCAGGATGTGCTGGATGAAAGGTGAAAACCTAAAGAGAACTTTTTCTTCTTGTTTTTTATTAGAGGTCCAGGAGAAACAGTAACAGAGTGGCTGGGTCAAAATATCATTAGATGACTTCATAGCTCCCCAGCATGCGCTTATGAAAGTTTGATCAGTGATTAAGCATCAGTGAAAATCTAAACCCTTCTCATATGGAATGGCCCTACTTAATTTAATGTCATTTTGCTTTATGAGATAGTTAATAAACAGGTACTGTATTTGATCTTGTGAGTGTAGCCCTCTATATTTAGCTTTTTCAGCTTTAATGGAACTATAATTTTAATCATGATTATTACTTTACATTTTAATTATAATTTGGTATGGCTTAAGTATACATTTCTGAGAGTGATTGTGTAATGAAAACAGGAATTAGCTTTTCATTAACAAAATAATGGGAGAGTTCCCACTGCATTCTAGTCTGTGTTCAAAATCTATGGGCTAGCCTAAAAATAGCAAGGGAAGTTTAACATTTTGGTTTAAAACATGCTTCTAAATTGGCTATGCTCACATCCCAGTCTCTTTTACTCCATTTTGCTTTATCTTGTTCCTTTCTTTTTCACAAAAAAAAAAAAAAACGAAATTAAATTAAAATTTTAAAGAGACTTTAATTATGTCTTTGAGATTTCAAAAGGCTTATTTTTATTATTTTTATGTTTGTTTAGATAATTAGCACCATGGAGCCTCAGGTGTCAAATGGCCCGACATCCAATACAAGCAATGGACCCTCCAGCAACAATAGAAACTGTCCTTCTCCCATGCAGACAGGGGCAGCCACAGATGACAGCAAAACCAACCTCATAGTCAACTATTTACCCCAGAATATGACCCAAGAGGAATTCAGGAGTCTCTTTGGGAGCATTGGTGAAATAGAATCCTGCAAACTCGTGAGAGACAAAATTACAGGTATGCTCTTCTTCAATATTCTAGGCTTGGGATTTGCAGCTACGTTTTCCCATCAGATGTGCAGACCTTAGCAGAAATGCACAGGCATGGTGAGGCACCTGAGTGTCTGCAGCGTGGATCTTGCATTCAAAGATGTCATGGGCACACAGTCATAAACTCATATGTGTATGTACACTACAGAAAACCCTCCTTCAGATTGGTAGGATTGGGGAGCAGATTAAGAATTTGGAGTTTTCTCATAACCCTTTAGTTTTATCTCTTTTTATTCTTAATCAGCTACCCCTTCCCTTTGTTCTTTAGTTCTCAGTTCTGCTCTCTGCCCTCCCTATATTCTAAGCTAGTTTTTATCTGCCTGTTCCTTTCTTCTCAAATACTTGGTTTGTGTGTGTCCAATGTTCTTCCATGTGTCTGAGACAGTGTTTCTAAGGGGGCCAACTGAGGACTTGTGGAAGGAGGTCAACCACAACTGCCCCTTGTCCCTGGGGAGAAATAGGCCCTAAGGATAGCAGATTATTCGTAAAAGAAACTATTATACAATAGGAGGGAAATGCTTAATGAAGATCTGCATTTGAGGTATTTTATTTTACGTATTTGTTTGTTTTGAAGATATTCTTTGAGAAACCAGAGACTTTTTCCTTGAAAGTGAAACGATACCCTATACAACAACTTCAATACTTGAGATTTTTAGGTTCTGATTTTTTTTCCTAATCGACAAGCATTCATTGAGGACCTAATGTTTGCCAGACACTGATACCGTAATTCTTTGCCAGGGTTGTGTGCATGTATGTGCATGGGGTGAGGTGGCGGGGGGGCGGGGGGATTTTTGGATATGAGAATATTTTCTTTGAAAAATATTGGGCTACATCATGATGGCAGTGAAGCATCTGCTCTCTGGTGTTTCACTCCTAAAATCACTCACCTTTGAGTATTTGTCATTTTCTCCGAACAGTTTAATTGATGACCAACTGGCCTATATAACAAAAATGAAACTCTGTAATTAAAGTAGAGAGATAGATACATCATGTTAATTTTAAATCAGAGAATCCAGTGTATATGTTCTCCAGTTCTTCTAATTTGCTTGTAAATTTGTCCCCCATATAAATTAAGTACTTTGCAAAACCATAAAACTAAAATAACTGTCGAAAATGTCGTATAACCTTCCAAACATAATTTTCCCATCTGTAAAGGTGGAAAATAATACTTATCTCAAAGGGCTTATTGTGAGGATTAAATGAGAGACTGGATATATACCGCACAGCACAATGCCTATTGCATAGCAGTCTCTCAATAAGTGGGGGATGTTATTAGTATAGATACAGTTAGTACGTTTCAAGGAGAGTGGCTAGAACAGAGAAATTTTACCAAGTCTCCAAATAGGGCCAGGGCTTTGATGATCTTACCTCAGAGCATTGGATCTTCCATTCGTTAAGAGAATTGCCTATGCTCTCAGAAAGCCAGTGTTTAGATTCCTGAATAATCTTTATATAATAGGATGATAATTCAAACCAAATTAAAACCGGTTAACCATATGATTTTTCCTCCCACTCCTGTATAGAAAATGTATCTTTGGTGTAGCCTTACCTTCTAAATAGAGACTCTGCCAGCTATATTAGTGAATATTATTAATCACCTTTTCAAAAGAGTTCTCTTAGAATTGTAGTGAGATTTTTGAGGAGTACTGATTCATGGTGTTGTTCCTTGTTTTCTAAAGATACATGTTTAAACAAGCAGATTCCTTTACTGAAAGAATGCTAATTTGGTAGTTCACCGAGTCGATTTGAATAGGAGTGACAGCTTCGAAGACAGCCTTTAATTTGGTATACAAAACCAAAATTGTCAACTTTGGTTTGTTTAGCACCCTCTCCAGCACAAGCAGAAACATACAATAGCATCTGAGCTTAAAGAAGAACTTATGGGTTGAAAGCAGAAATACAATTCAGGCATAAATTTATAATTACACATTTTTAAAAAATTCAGGCCAAAAAAAAAAAGAGAGAGAGAGAGAGAATTTTATTTGCAGAGAACTTATGAGAATGAGGCAAGGAAATACAGAGAGACCAGAGATATTTGCCTTCATTTGCTATCGGTGTTTAATAAAAGTAGAACTTGCGGTTGTAAAGAGTGCTTATTAAATTCTTCATTTACACTACCTAATTAATTCTAGCATTTTAAATTAACAGTGAAACTGGTCCCTGCTGTACCATTCCATAGATGCTGCATATTTCCTCCATCCACCCGTTGTTCAGGTTTAATTGGCTACGCTAAAAGACAGAGAAGAAGGGAGAGATAGGGCTGTAGGGCTGTGGGGAAGGAGTGGGAATCGCTTTAATGGGAGACCCTCTGAGGCCTGCATTTGAGGGTAAGTGATAATACAGGCTGGGAAAGGTGAGGTATCACACCAGGCAAGCTGAAAGGCTGCTGCTGGTGGTTCAGAAGTCAGGGTAAATGACATCATAGGTATTTTTGTTGCCCTGATTTTTAACATCCAGTCCCCCTTTTTCCTTCAACACCTCCTACATTTCTCAATGCATCTCGATCCTGTGAAGTTTACAAGGAGTTCTAAATATCCAGTGGGAGGGTTGAGGGGTGGGAAGTGGCAAAGAGATAAGAATTTGAGATTAAGATTTTCCAGCCCAAACCACTTTTAAGAGAATGTAATAGATTCTCTTAGAAGATTCTAGGTTATCAGGTAGTTAGGTAGGTAGGTAGGTAGGTAGGTAGGTAGGTAGACAGAGAAACAGACAGATATTGAGAGAGAGGAAGAGAAAGAAAGAGAAAGAGTCTATGGTCATGTCACCCTGAACAAGTCCAATCCCATCTGATCTCGGAAGCTAAGCAGGGTCGGGCCTGGTTAGCACTTGGATGGGAGACCACCTAGGAAAACCAGGTACTGTAGGCGTAAAAAATAAAAAATAAAGGATTGTAAGCTGGCAAGGTCCTTGCAACCTGTGAGGTCAACCAAGGGTTGCCTCTCCTAAATAATAATAATAATAATAATAATAATAATAATAATAATAATAAAGAGAAAGAAAGAGACTTTTTTTTGCTGGTGTTGCCTGTAGGCTGGATTCACTCCTGACTGTGAGTTGTCAATGTATTCTTCATTTGAGAATGCAAAGAGGAAATCCAGGCATGGATGTAAGTGTTGTGGTGCTGAGGACATAATTGCTATCATTTATCAAGGTCTTACTTTATGCTAAGTACTTGCTAAGCCCTTGACATACTTTATTTCCTTTAACACTGAGAATAGACTCCATTTTCCAGAAGCATGTACTGGGTCCCCCTCCCTATGTTGAGGGAAGACCTCTGCCTAACCGTCATCTCATAACCCAATGAGGCATTGTGTTCCTCCGAGCAGTGGTTGCTGGCCGCCCTCTGGAGAGTCTATCTAGTATGCACTACGGCTTTAAACAAGACTCTTGTGTATAACGGGAGGCAAAGATAACAATATTTCTCTTCTGCTGGGGATACAACTCATCCTTCAGAGTAGAACCAAATTTACTGAAAGTGCCAGGTTTAAGATTCTTTTACAGTGCTTTTGGACATCTCTGTTACTTATCTTCTCAGGGATATTAGATTTTCTTTTTCCAATTGAGAATGGACACTTATCAGGATAACCTAGGTACTAGGGAGGGAAAAAAAACAAAAACAAAAACGTAAATCCCAAGTTACTTTGTGTGCAGCTGGGGACACATGATGGCACTGGAAGCCATGTCCTTTATCTTTCTCCTTCATTCACCTGCAACTTCTGCTGCTGAGAAAGGGAAGCGGACTGTGACCCACAAGGATTCATGCAACCTATAAACTCAGGCAAAGAACAGCAAACCTCCGATAGAAATTATAGTATTCCCATGGACTGCAAAGAATTGAATTAGTTTATTTTTTTTATTTTGTTGCCTTTTTGTTTTTTCAAGCTTTGAGATTGCATCACTGAATCCAGGTTCCTAGATGATCAATATTTTAGGGGAGGAAACATATGGCTTAGGCAAGATAGAGTTAGGTGGTTCAGGGTGTATCTTGAAGCCAGCAGAGCTGGAATGCTAAATTGCATTTTTATAATTGTCTGTCTTATATCACCCCTCTCCAAAATGAATAGAGAAAAGAGAAAGTAACAAAGAAAAATCCCGAGAAATGAATTAGTGTACAAGATACAGTTTTGATCCACCTGTCTAGAGTTTGTGATTATTTGCATTATAGTGATAAAAAAGAATTATATTTTTACCTAATGTCACTCTCCAAGTATTCATAAAGTATAGTTTTTTAATTTTTATTTTGTTTTATTTTATATTAGTTTCAGGTATATAATACAATGGTTAGACGTTTATATAGTTTACGAAATAACCTACCCAATTACTCTAGCACCCATCTGTACACATAGCTATTACAATACTATTAACTATATTCCCTATGTTGTACTCTACATCCCCAGGACTATTTTGTAACTACTAATTTGTACTTCTTCATCCCTTCACCTTTTTCGCTCATCCCCCCAAACTCCCTCCCCTCTGGCAATCACCAGTTTTTCTTCTGTATCTGTGAGTCTGTTTTCATCTAATTTGTTCCTTCTGTTCCTTAGATTCCACATATAAGTGAAATCATATCACATTTATCTTTCTCTGTCTGACTTGCTTCACTCAGCATAATACCCTCTAGGTCCATCCATGTTGTTGTAAATCGTAAGATTTCATTTTCTAATGGCTGAGTAATATCCCATTGTATATATGAACCATAACTTCTTTATCCAGTAGTCTGTTGTTGGTCAGTTAGGTTGCTTCCATACCTTGGCTATTGTGAATAACACTGCTGTGAACATAGGGGTGCATAGATCTTTACGAATTATTGTTTTGGGGTTTTTTGGATACATACCCAGAAGTGCAATTACTGAGTCAAAAGGTAGTTCTAGTTTTAATTTTTTGAAGGACCTCCAAACTGTTTTCCATAGTGGCTGTAATAATTTGTAATCTCGCTAACAGTGTACAAGGGTTCCCTTTTCTCTACATCCTCATCAACACTTGTTTTTTCATTTATTAATAAAGATATCACCTCACACCTGCCAGCAGTGTAGTTTTTAGGAATATTTATCTCTCCATTTTAGGCAAGTGAGAGCTCTGAAGGGGTTGGGGGTTAAGAACAGGGTGGTCTAAACTGAACATTATCAATTATAAAACTAAGCATATGTAGTGACCGGTATACGAAACAGACTATAAGGGCTGTGGATAGTCAAGAAAGGGTGAGGTCTGTATTAGCTGGAGCTATTGGGGTAGGTATGAAAGATGAGTTTAAGATTTAGGTAGAGGGAAGAAAAGCAAAGGAATAGAGCTAAAATACCAGTCTAAGAACAGAAGTCTTTTTCATTCCTCTTTGGTTTAGACAAAGGAAGTAGATCCGGGATGTGCCCTCTGGAAGTGATAGTCTAATATGAAGAAGCACTGCCAGATGAAGTTAAGCATACCAAGAAATTAAGTTGGTTAGAGTTGCACCCCAACCGAAGAAGACATTTCCTGAGCGCCACCTCTAATCCATAACTTCATTTCTTCCTTTATAACACACGACTTTGGCTTAATTCGTGTTATCGTTCCATGGGAAAAGCAACAAAAAAGACCCTTCACTACTGTGGACAGCAGGGTGAATACTTTGCCACTGCTTTTGTGTCTAGAATCACATCTCTGATTAAAGAGACTGACTCAGTTTTGATTTGGTGACATTGAGTAATGCCTGTTCTTTTTTTCTGGATTTGCAAAAGTGCTAATAATCCTGTGTGCCCCTCTCAGTAGATGAGATGTGGGACATAGACTATGGCAATGGGGGGTGTGTCTGTTAGAGCATCGAGGCCACAAGGCATTGCGTGAAATAAGTCTCTTGGGTTGAAGAGGGAGAGGAGAGTGAGGGTTGTGTATCGCTTTTATGTTACCTCATATACTTTTAAGGAACTAGACTTAAAGGGACCCTGTGGGAATTTGATTAAGTTTTACTTCTGAGATAACTTTATAAGCAATAAAAGGCTCCTAAAATATGAAAGTGCTTTGAATTCACTCCTGAAATATGCATTCAGCCCTAAGGTGAGTTTATTGGCATAATTTCTTACAGCACCCAGCAAAGACAAATAAAAATGATAGCAGCAGCTTTTGTGTATTTGTATGTGCCTTATGTGTGTTCTGGGTACTATTTTAAATGCTTTAAAAATAATAGCTCATTTAAATAAGTAAATTGATGCAAACAATATATCCAACAAGGGGTTGATATCTAAAATATATAAAGAACTTATATAACTCAATATAAAAACGTCAATTAAAAAATGGGCAGAAAGAAATATAGATGGCCAACAGACACATGAAAATATTCTCAACATCACTAATCATCAGGGAAATGCAGATCAAAACCACAATGAGATACCACCTCACACCTGTCAGAATGGCTGTTACCAAAAAGACAACAAATAACAAGTGTTGGTGAGAATGTGAAGAGAAGGGAACCTGGGTTCACTGTGGGCAGGAATGTAAATTAGTGTAGCCGCTATGGAAAATAGTATGGGGATCTCCCCTAAAATTCAAAATAGAACTACCATGCAACTTAACAATTCCACTTCTGGGTATTTATGTGAAGAAAATGAAAACACTAATTCAAATATATACAATAGCCAAGATATGGAAGCAACCTAAGTGCCCATCATTAGATAAATGGAAAAAGAAGATTACTCAGCAACAAGAAAAAATGAAATCTTGCTATTTGTGACAACATGGATGGACCTAGAGGTTATAATGCTAAGTGAAATAAATCAGACAGAGAAAGACAAGTACCACATGATTTCACTTATATGTGGAATCTAAAAAACAAAACAAAACAGACTCATAGATAATGGAGAACAAACTGGTGGTTGCCAGAGAGGAGGAGTGTGAGAGACAGGTAAAATAGGTGAAACAAATTAAGAGGTACAAACTTTCAGTTATAAATAATTAAGCCATGGGGATGTAATGTACAGCATAGGAAATATAGTCAATAATATTATAATAACTTTGTATGGTGACAGATGGTAACAACTTATTGTGTTGATCATTTCATAATGTATAAAAATATCAAATCTGTTTGTACACCCAAAACTAATATAATATTGTATGACAACTATAACTCAATTAAAAAGATTACTTTAAAAAATAAAAAATAAATAAATAGTAAATTAGGGTTTCTTGGAGATTCCTAATAATAGCCAATGTTCATTGAGCACTTACTGTGTGCTAAGCATTATGCTGAGATCAGTAGATGAAGTTTCGTGTAATCCTCAAGACACTTATTTGACAGGTGAAGAAACTTTGACTTAGGAACAACTGAGTAATTTGCTCAAGGTGATTTAGCTTCCAAATAGGGAGGTGGAACTTGAACCCAGGGCTGACTTAATTGTGAGTTGTCCAATTTATAGTTTATCTTTGGCAGTTTCCCTAAAAATGCTGACCTGATTTCTCAGCTTTATTATCTAGGGAGTGAAAACTCTTAGTCCAGAAAAAAGTTAATTAGGATTCAAAATCTTTTTGTTTTGGAAAAGAGCACACTATGCATTTAAAAATAATAAATACCATTTTTTTTTTAATTAAGCAGGTCACTATTTACCTGAACAAGGAAGAATAAATTCGGAGTGGTTCTTAACTTCAGATTTTCTCTCTCCACAAAAATACCCCTCCCTATGTTCTTTTCTTTATTTTCAAGTACCATATTGAATCGGATGCTGCCTTAAACTTAAGCATAGTTAAAACCCAGTCTCAATTATGCATATCCAAGAAAATCCCAAGATATCGATTAGCTAAATGAACTTTTCTACATGCACATCAGTGGGATATTCATTAGTAAAGCAAAGAGTAGAGGAAATAGTAGCATTTATCAGTACATTTTGTTGCTGATTTAAAAAATGTGCTTGGGTACAGTGCAATGTGTCATCTGAATTCGGAGGAAAACAGGTAGATTTGCATCTATCATTTTATTTATCACCTCTCTGCAGTCATCTTATGCATATTCCAGGAAGAAGAATAAAATATTTTGATTTGGGGAGGAGCGAGTTTGATTATTGTCGGGGAAGAGTGAAAATTTTTAGGTATGGAAAAGATTCGACAGCCTAATGAGGTTACAAAATAGGAGAATACAGGTTTGCTTTATTAAGGGGTACTTGAAGAATGTCAGAACATTTAAGTGCAAACAGTAAACCATGTAATCATTATGCCTCTTACACACCCATCAAGGACAATCAGAGACCTCCCACCCTTTCTAATTAGGACAGGTTAGCAATTGAGTAAAGCTGTGACATTTAGGGTTTGTGCAGACACATTCTTCTTCTGTTGACATAATTTTTTCCCATGATGGCAATAGTCAGGATTACAGACCGGGTTCCTTTTGCTCCCTGGCTGTATTCCCCATCATCTTCCTTTTCAAATCTGATGGTTCTGCCCTGCTTCCAAACTCAGATAACCATAGGAAAGTATTCTCACATCCCAGGAGAGATATCTCAAAGGATTTTTACCTGGGATGTGAATCCGGCCTGGGTATTTTAAGGATTTTCTATTTCTGTACTTTAGCTGGCTGACTGGTTCAGAAAACCAATTCCCTGTTCACCCAGTTTCCCCTCTTTCTCCCAACATACACACATACACACACGCACGCACGCACGCACACACACACACACACACACACTCACTCACTCACTCACTCACTACCCCCCCTTCTCTGTAGAATGACCTCGTTGATTGAGACTAGGAACTAAGCGAGAAAGTAATGTCAAACTGAAATTTCCACACATTATCTAAAAATGTAATTCATCAGCTTCAGGGTAGGAGGAAAGTGCTTTCTGAAATGTGTTAATGGGAAATTCATTTTTTTCTTGTCTTCTGTGAGGTCTGGTGGTGGTGATTTCTTTTTTCGATCTGCTCCCCCACCCCCATTCCACATCTCCCTTACTGCTCTTAACTGATGAACTCTGTTATGTCTTTATTCCTTATAAGAACTAAAGATCTTTAAGTTGCCTTTTTGTTTCTTCTACAGTCCCAGAATTGAGCTTTGATGGAAGAAAATATTTCTGCTTTGAAGGGAAGATAAAATTCAGATAGAGACCATATATTTGTGTAAAGCTTTTATATTTGTAAAACATTTCCAATCAGCCAACAGTATTATTTAGTTCTTGCTTTATCAGACCAAATAAGTTATTCCCTTTCCTTCTCTTCTCTTAAATTCTATAGCAGGATCTGTAAGGAAGCCAAAGAGGATAAGATGTAATTTGTGTCCACATGTTGTAGCTAGAAAGGTCAATGTCTAGGAAGGAGCCAGGACAAATTGTGGGGCCTACAACAGCCTGCATGTCTGGTAGGGGCAGGGAGCCTGCTTATGATGCATATCACTACGTATCCACCTTTGCTATTTTGTGGGCTTTTGACTTGTTTTGTTTTTCACCATGGCCAAACTCATCAACTCAAATCTGGCTGTTAATTTTATTGGAATGATAGCACAGAAGGATTCATAACAATAAAATGAAGTTGAAAGTTTGATGGAATGCCTACTATGTGTCAGCTATAGACAAGGCATATTACATATGTTATCTCATTGAAACTTTATATCAGTTATGCATTATCAATGGTGTTGTTCCCATTTTACAGATAAGAAGACAAGGCTTCAAATAAGTTAACTGGAGAGTGAGATTAGATCTGTCTGACTGCAAAACCTGCGGTCTTTCTGTTACCTCACCACTCTGCCTCTGTTGAATGAATGTGAAGACATCAGCTATAAGTGTTCAGAAGAGAAAAAGAAGGCAGTGGGCTGGAGTTCTTAGAACAAGCATCAAATAGGCATTAGCCTTGAACTTGGGAGAGAGTAGATTGTATGACGTCAGTCCATATAGAGGAAGCAACTGAGCCAGGCTTCAGAGACATCTTCAAGGGATAAGTGAATAAAACAATCAGGACTACTCTATGGCTAAGTGTTAGTGCCCACTTTGTGTTGATGAGATAACTGAAACTCAAAGAGGTTAAGCAAGTTATGCAAGGTTACCGTCAAAAAGCTGTGGGACTGATTTGAACTCAGATCTGTCAGACTCAAGATAACCCGACTTAACACAGAGGGAGGTGGACCATTTGCAGACTTCTCATGGCATCTGTGATTTGAGAATCATTGCTTTTCTTGCTGAGGTCACACACAGGTTCTCACAATGACTCTCTTTCCATCTACTTCAGTTTCTTGCTGACTTATAAATTTAGTTTCCTACTTGGCCCCTGTTTTGTAGTTGGATGTCTGATGACATGTGATACTTCATCTATAATACGTGGATACAGCTAGTTAGGGTAATTACTCTAATTCCTATGACCACTAATGGAATTTCTCATCACAAATACCTTGAATGAAATTAAATAATTTTATTGGCAGTATGAACATAAAATGTATAGTTAATACTCCTTAATATTTTTCCTTCATGTTTGTTTTCAAAGGCTTTTATATTAAGTACTTCCTCTGACCCGGTTGAAATAGCCAATATAGACAAATGTCTTTACTCACTTTAAAGATGAGGCCAATGCAGCTCAAAGAAAACTTAAATCAAGAGCACTTGGCTTCTTATTTTCCCTGCTATTTCTTCTTCTTTTTTCTTTCCTTTGCTTGTTTTCTGTCTCACCCCCTCCTTCTACCTTCTTATTTATTAATATACCATTTGGCCCAAAAAGGATTTGAATTGACTGATAAGATAATATGGAAAAGAACTAAAATTAAAATAACCATAAACTTTTTTAAGCAAGGTGGAGAGAAATGAGTGTAGAATGGTAAAAGGAGACCAGAAGGAAAATTCGTAAATTAGATGTAGCTAGATGACTTGTCTGAGAAGTAACAGACACCTAGCCTAAGTTTTCTTTACATCAAGGAAAACATGATGGTGTCAACCTTGATCCCATCTCAACTGAAGCAGCATCCCAGCCCTACCCCACTTCCCACCACACTCGTATTAGCCCACAGGCCTCTGACTGTGGGGACAGTTGCCAGCTATAATACAGTATGGGATATGAAGTCTGAAATCACATATATAGAGTGTTCCTTTTCTCATCTTTCTTACTTGAACACGTGTTGGATTGACTGACTTGTTTTTCATGGCCAGAGCAGGCAGTGACACAGAAAAGCTGCCTGAGTAGAGTCCCTGTTCTCACTAGAATGCAAAAAGAGGTATTTGGAAGTGAGCTTCCTTGCTTGCTGCCCTGAACTGAGGTGTCCTGGCTTCTCCTTCCCCTCAGACCCTGAGGTTGGGTACTTCAGTCCTCTGCCTGTCTTCTTGGTGAAGGTCACTGCACTGAGTTCTGGCAAGTTTCCCATTGCCCAGGACCCTCAGCTGGACAACAGAAAAATCAAATGTCATTCTCACTTCTTGGTCCTGACTCTGGAAACTAGAACTAGTCCTCTGCCACCTTTTCTTTTCTTGGTGCCCCTCACCAGTTAGTGGAGCCTTACTAATGAGACAGACCACCCTCTGAGCACAAAAAGAAATAGAGCATCACTGGAAAGCACCACACTGCCCAACACATGCACACACACACACACACACACACACACACACACACACACGCACACACACCTCAAACACTTCTGTGTCTAGAAATACTAGACACAGTGCAATAAACTAACCAGAAGTGAGACAGACTTCAATGATGTAGTTCTGTGCCATTCCCTAGCCCCTACTCAGATACACACTTAATAGGTGTGTACATGGCTTTGCACAAGTCACTATCACCTTGGACCTCCATTTTCTTAATATATAATAAGAAGATAAATCCTTACCCTACCTTCTTTGCATGGTACTTGTGACTTCAAATCAGGGGACACGTGTCAAGTCACTCGTAAACTGAAACAATCTGGGAGGGGCCCTTTCTGGCTCATAACTGCTTCCCCCTTTTCACTAAAGGGTCTTACCTCTGAGCCAACAGATGTATAAAGAGAAAGGAAAGGGAAAGTTGATATCTGATCCTGATTCAAGCCTCAGTTATATAATTTCAAGTAGGAAGTAGAAGACAGCATATGAAGAAGGCAGGAGAGTGGAATGGGAACTTAAATTTATTCTGCACTGCTAGATGCCAGTCGCTTTGTATTTGCTATCTCATTTAATCCTGACCACAACCCCAAGAGATGATGGTGAGCCCCCTTCTTTAGATGAGGAATCCGAGGCTTATGAAGTTTAAAGCAACTGACTCGAGGTCACACAGCTGGCAAGCAGCCAAGCTATCTGTGTACCCATGTCTGCCTGACCACGTACTGCTGCCAGTTGGAACAAGAGACCTTCTCAGAGGGTTCCCGCATTCTTGCTCTTTCATCCTGAGTCGTGAACATGGCTGTATAGGACGTAGTCCAGTAAGCCTTAGAAATAGCTGCACTAATAATGAACAATAGTTTTAGTGGTTCTGGAAGATTGTAAATGAAAGCCTTAGGTTCAATATTTGAAAATGTCAGGATGATTTCTGGGATTGCTTTTACAATCAGGCTACTTTTATGAGCAGCAACATGATAAAATGTAAGGATCCACCAATTTCTCATTCTAGCTCTAGCTATGGGACTCTACGTGGATCAAACAAGTCTGTGCCTCAGATTGTTGTGCAGGAAATGGGGACAGTAACACAGCTCTTTCCACCTTACTGTCTGTTGTGACATCAGATGAGCTGCTAATGTGTTAGTAAGTCGTTAAGTGCTTATACCAATTCAGGATATTACAGTGGTCATCCAGAAGATAGGACATTGTAAGCAAGGGATTTATGAGGGTAAAGCAAGTACTAACCCCCATGATAAGCTAGCTTTGCTCTCTAGTCTGCTTTCCAGATGTTTTGTTCAGTTATCTACATACATCTCAACAAAAGCTGATTAACTCTCTCAGACATCAGTGTCTGTTATTGATGCTCAAGCTGATCAAATTACAATGCCACAGATCCTACTTGTGCCGTTAATATTAGATTTTGGATTCCGGTCTATAATGAATGATTTTTTTCCTCCACGCATTGGAAAAATTGGTTAGCAGAGTTCATAAGAAAGTTTAATTAGCAGGGCTGTTTGTGAAAATAGCGGTTGTGAGTCATGGTGCAGTATGAACTAACGTTTCTCAGGGTTGAATTTGTTCTTCTGTTCCTTGAGCAGCCGCTTAGGATCCTCGTGTTTGGGAAGCTAATGTCTGCATGCTGCCCACTTAAACTGCACCATGTAATAAACTAATGACAAAAACAAAATATTTTAAAAGCCCAAGAGGAAAAAGAGGTGTAGGATGTTTGCGTATTTGTGTATGTGTGTCTGTGTCGTCCAGGGGATTATTAGGGACCTACTATAGTCCAAGACTGTGCTAGTCAGGATAGCCAAGTGATAAAGAGCTAGACCCATTTGCATCCCAACTTCACCACTTACTGGATGTATAACAGGCAAGCAAATACTTACCCTTCCTGTGCCCGTTTTCTCATTTGTAAAATAGGGATAGTGGTAGGATTATTGTTAGCATCAGTATAAGTAAAGCACTTAGAACAGCAGCTGACATATAGTATTGTAATTCTTCCTGCAGTTCTGTGAGGTATAGGTATTATTAGCCTTATTTTACAGGTGAGGAAACAGACTCAGAAAGGTTAAGTGACTCACACAGCTTCTAAGTAGCCGAGCAAAGTTGAATGCATGTTTGTTTGATTCCAAAGCCTCTGCTTTTTAAATTTTATTTTATTATTAGTTTCAAATATACAGTACATTGGTTAGACATTTATATACTTTATAAAATGATCCCCCTAATTGCTCTTTCTCTTCTCTGGCTCTCCACCTAGCCACTACATTAATGCAAACTGCATTCCCTATGCCGTACTCCCCAACCCTGTGACCATCTACCAACTCCTAATTCGTACTTCTTTAACCCTTCACACCTTCTTCGGGCCCCCCAACCCCTGCCCCTCTGGCTGTTACCAGATTGTCCTCTATATTTGTGAGTCTGTTTTTGATTAGTTTGTTCTTTTTGTTCCTTAGATTCTGCATATAAGTGAAATCATATGATATTTATCTTTCTCTGTCTGACTTATTTCACTCAGTATAATAACCTCTAAGTATATCCATGTTGTTGCAAATGGTAGAATTTCATTTTTTTAATGGCTGAATAATATTCTATTGTATACATGAACCATAACTTCTTTATCCAGTAGTCTGTTGATGGGCATTTAGGTCGCTTCCATATCTTGGCCAAGCCTCTATTTCTATCTGTAACACTATACCTCCTCTCTGGGTCATATGCCTAGTTAGTTAACTATTAATAATGTTCTGTGTGTGCCTGTATGTGTGTACCTATCTGTGTGTGTTCCTGCTTGGGTATCCATACAGTCACACGCAATTGTGCTTTATTTTTTCCTTGGGTCTTTAGTTCTTCTAGTGAAACTCCTTGAGCTCACTGCACACTGACTACTGACACATAATGAACTAGAACCAGATGTGTACAACTTGTACCGATGTGAAAATATGTGCTCAGTTGTCTGACCCCCAACCTACTATGCATATCTGTCCTGTGACTAGGTCATTCCAGAAGCAAGTCTCTGCGATGTCTTCTAAGAAACAGAATCATGGACTATCACAGTGAAGAGACCTTAGGAGTATTCTCTGGGTTTGTCTCCTTGTTTTTTGCTGGCCCCTCTGGTTATTTCAGGAACTGTAGCTCAAAGCTGGAGCCCAGACCCCTCCCTCACCTTAGGGTAATTATACCTTAGACAGTATTCAGTCCTGTTTCAAAGAGTAATGTTCATTTGGAAATCCCATCTAAAAGTCTTTTCCCAAGGATGTTTAATAGGTAGTATGTTTTTTTAAAAGGGGTGCTGTGACCGAACGTGTTTGGAAAACTGAAGTGAACCAAGTTAGAAAGGGGTTTCTTTTTATCACTGCTTGTCTTGAGCCATGTTAATGGGCACTTTAAATCTTAAAAGGAATGATGTAATATGCATCATTCATTACCCAGGGAAGCTTTATTTTCTTCAGCATTTTGTGGACTACATGTTTAAGCCAGGAGGAAAGAAGGTAAGTGGGTAGAAGGCAAGAAGGCAGTTTGAGACAGTTTCTACTTGATGACTTAATCTCTTTTGTTAAGAAAGAGATGGTGTCCTGTACTGCACATGAATGGGCAAGTAGAGGCCTTGGAAAGTCTTACTAACTCCCAAGAGGAACAGAAAAGGGTGCTGGGTGGCTCCATCTCTCTAGCACCAGCACGGCTGTATCACATGCTAAGCATTTTTTGTTCAAAATTATTAAGTACTGAGCATGTTCTGGGCATGAGTTAAATTATGCGTTCATTGGTTTTCTGATTGTCAGGGTGACATTTCATTTTCCATTGCCTAAGAGAGCTGATCCGTTGGAACGTATTTACATTTTGTGATTCTCACACACATTCCAAGGCACTCCTTCATTGTCACCTCTCCCAGGTACTTTACTCATTGTAATGAGGCTGGTCACATTTGCATAGTGTAGTCATTCCCCCAAGAAGCCTGTAGCTTTAAAAAAAAAGAAAAGAAAAATCAAAGAAGATGGCTTCCCTCCTCCATTCCTACTCTACAGACCCATTTCTGTATGAGCTCTTTTGATCTGGGTTTTTATTTATTTTGTCTTATTTCTTACCTGTGAGCTGAATGGTGAAGGAAAGAGAAGACATGTTTCTTTTTCTTTTCATGGATCTGGGGAAATTCTTTTTTAGCATTTGTTGGAACTGCAATGAACTGTCAGACCATGGTTGTGAGTTTCACGCCTGGTACTTTACTATCAGTGAACCCCTTCGACGATAAGAATGAGGGTTCGTCCTTGCATTTCATACTACTATTAGTGGTAGATCCGAGGCCAGAGAACCCAAGCTCTTAATTCAGAAATGACACATTGACATAGGTTTCAAAGTCCTTCTCCAGCTCATGGTTGGCATCCTGACTTATCTCTGCGCAGACAAGTTTTTTATCTCACTTCCATTGAAATCCATGAATTTCCTTTTATTTTGAATAAAAGCAGTTTTAAAAGACTTATATTCAGTTAATATTTGTGATGCATCTACCTTGTGCCAAGACATCTCACATAAGTTATCTCATTTAATCTAAATCCCAACATTATATCAGCCACCTTCCATATGCCCTTTATGAGACTAGTATCCGATGAGAGTTTTGGAAGCCATTGTCTTAATGCCTAAATACAACAGTTTCTTTCACTCACAGACATTTCACCCACAGTCTCATTTACCCAAAGGTTAATTAATTGCACTGCATGTAATTGGTATTAACCTGATGACTCTTTCTACCTCTTCTACCTTTGTTGTTAAACCGTCATCTAACATCAGCTGCATTTCTGGAATCACCTGTTGGTTCACTTTCTTTCTGAGTGGAAAGTCTTTTCTATCTGACATCCAGACCTTTGTTTCATGTGAGAGTAAGCCAACTGAGAATTAAGAATTCTGGTTCATTTTTCTGGCAAGCCGAGGATTTGCCAAATTCCTCTTCTTTTTGTTCAACCTTTGTCAAAAAAAAAAAAAATTTTAATGTGTGACTATTCTTTCCTGTCTGTAAAATATTCTGAACATAATTTAATTTCATGTTGCTTCGATTAAGAATCTTTCATTGCCCCAGGATCATCAGTTTGAACACTTCTTTTTGTATGATAAATGCTGAAGGTGAGATAGTTGTCATGAGGCTTCTATTGTCCCCGGTACATTACCTAGAATATTTTTTCCTTTCAGTTTTTTTTTTTTTAAACTAACACTTGATACTAACTTTTTATCTTATGAATCACCTTTCTTTCCTGAATAGACAGAAGAAAAATAAGGTTCAAATTATTTCAGTTTTTTCATTCGTTGAGGTTTATTATTTCAATGTATAAGAGCTGTCATTTGGAGCAGCTTATTTTATAGGACGAACCAAGAGAGATTTAAAAAGACTCCTTTGAGAATTGATTAGTTGGCTTTCTTTACGAAATAGTGTAGCTTTGTAGCTGATCCTTCCTGCTTTGGGGACTGATGGAAATCACTGTGTATACTTTGTGAATTTCCGTGTGCTTTACCCTAGGAACAGAGGCATTGTTTTACATCTACTTGAACAGTTCGGTTGATATCGTCTCTAAAATCAGAAATGCTATTAAAGCCTCTATGGGTCTTGGAGCCAGATGGACTTCTATCTTGGGATCTGAGACCTGTGGACATCGGTTTCCTTGATCGTAAATGGTAGCGATAATACCTACCTTGTAGAATTGTTTTTAGGACGGTAGATGAGATGATGGAAATAAAGCACTCAAATATAACTTAAATGTTCTCACACACACAAAAAAAGAGATAAATATGTATTAACTAGACAGGCGGAATCCTTCTACAATGTGTATGCGTATCAAATCATCATGATGTACATTTTAGATTTCTTACAACCTTATTTGTCAATTTTACCTCAGTAAAGCTGGGAGAAATAAAGCACTCAGTACAGTGACTGGCACATAGTAAGCATTAAAAAAATAACTATTTTTGTTACTATTTTTGTTCATTTGCTTGTTGAACTCATTCATTCATTTAACAGAGATTTATTGAAAGCCTACTATGTGCCAGACATTGGTCATACCAAGATTAATAAGACCAGTGTTCTTGCCCTAAGGAACTTAGGGTCCATTGAGAAATACATTTAGTTCAAGTTTATATTGAATGCCCGCTGTGGGACAAGTACTTTGCTTGTTGCCATCTTGATGCCACATGATGTGTTCTCAACTTCTGGGAAATTACATCTACTTAGGAAGCCAGAATGTAGCCTCTGGAAAGAACCAAGTACTGACTTAACATAATCTTAAATACTTTGGGAATTCAGAATTAGGAAAGCTTAGTCCTGTCTTTTATTTTTTTTCCCAAGTGAGGCAACCCTTGGTTGACCTCACAGATTACAAGGACCTTGTCAGTTTACAATCCCTTATTTTTTTATTTTTTACACCTACAGCACCTGGTCTTCCTAGGTGGTCTCCCATCCAAGTACTAACCAGGCCCAACCCTGCTTAGCTTCCAAGATCAGACGGGATTGGGTTTGTTCAGGGAAGCATAGCCATAGACGGTCCTGTCTTTTTTGATAGTATTTGTTGTTGGCAGAGAACAAACACACTCAAAATTTCAGATACCTAAATGACTCCTGAATCTCTGCCAGAGGTATGGGGAGATCTCATATATGCATCTAAGTACGGATTCAACTTAGAAACAGTATTTACAATTCAGGTTGATAACAACTACTGGCTTCCTGGAAGTGATGGCTATAATCTGAGTGGCAGCCACTCTCCTCAAGGGATAGATGGCTCATGCTGGAATGGTCTTCTCTGTATTTTTCCTGGCTGTTGCCTACCAATCTTTTCAAAGTAGTCTCAGCTCAGGTATATCCTCCAGAAACCCTCTCTCCTTCTCACTGTCTTAACACTTAACCGTACTCTGCTATCATTGTTGATTCATAGGTCTTACTTTCCTACTAGACCATGAACTCCTTGCTTCTTCCTTGGTCCTCAGTTTCCGAATCTGTAGAAGAGACTTGAAGATGATTGATACTTAGTGCCTTTCCAAGGCTGTTATTCTGTAATATACCAGATCCAATTAGACAGACACAATCAAGTTGGAAGACAGGAATGGGATACTTTGGGGTATATATTGTAATTAAATGGAAAAAATGAGAACTTGGAGGTAGGAGTAGCAAACTCAAGCTCTCTCAAAGTCTCAGGCACACTGTATTGTATCAGGGCAGGTGTTTAGCACACAAATGAGCACACATTCAAAAAACCAGGGAACAGCAGAAAGTACACAGGCTCTACACAGTCAGATGGTTCTGTCTTCTGTTCTCTAGCTAAATAACCTTGGATATGTTACTTTTTCTTTCTGGGCCTTGGTTTCCCCTTTTGTAAAATAGAGATAAAAATGTTCCTTCAGAGGTTGTATATATTTAAATAATGATATATGTAAGGTCCTTAGCCCATACTAAGTGCTTAATAAATATTCTCTACTCTGTTTATTTTCTCAGTTAGAAATTAGGATAAACTGAAACCAGTTATGAAAATTGGATCTAAAATAAATATAATTTAAAACCCTTGAATTTTAGCATTAGAAGGGAGCTAATGGGTTGATCTTGCTAATTGTTATAGGCTCTCCTCATAAGATGTAGATTTGGCTTCATGTTTGCTATAGTTCTAGTCATGGAACCCTTATCACCACACCATTGTAAAGTTATTATTAGAAAGTTCTTCCTTTTATCAAAGCAAAAATCTACTCCTTAACTTTCTTCTATTTCCTGATTGTCATTCTCTCTCTGGGGTCTCCACATAGTAAGTCTACCCCTGCCTCCCATGGCAGCCTTTCAAATATTGGAGGGGGCTTTGAGTACCTCTAGAGTCTTCTCTCCTTCAGACTAAAGCCTGCAGGTCTTTCAGATGTGCCTCATGGGACCTAGTTTCACACCTCTTATTGACATCCTCTGGACACAGGGGAGGCCCTGGTAAAGTATGTTGCTGCTCTTCCCAATCCCATTCTGTTTAGTATAAGGGAGTTTGAGAGTGGTTAGGAGAATGTAAATATGCATGCGAATAAATAATATTCATTTATTCACCCAACATTTACTGGATGTCCAACCATGCCATGGACTCTTTGGTAGGTCTTGGGGGTACAGAGATGAATAAAATACCATTTTGTCTTCAAGTTGCCCTCTTTCTAGTTGAGGAACAGAGACACATTAAGAGATCATGTAGAAAAGGTGTGTCAGTAAGAGTGTTCGTCTGATTTGTAAGACTGAGGGGAGGGGGTCAGAGTGATTTTCACACATCTTACTCAGCAGTACTGTAGAATCAGCTTGAAGAAACCAGGGGTGCCCCTTTCCTCTTTTCAGTCATTTGACAACACAATGACGGGTTGCCTTCACGTTCACTTGTGTCGTTGCTCTAACACTCCAAGCACACTCCTACCTCAGGGCCTTTGCACATGAGATTCCCTCTGCCTGGAATGTCCTCCCCTCAGATGGGGGACTGGCTGCTCTTTCCCCTCAGATCTCTGCTCTCACGTCACCTTAGCAGAGAGGCCTTATCTGACCACTGTATTAAAAAAGTTTAATCCCACCCCCCACACTGCCTTATCCCTTTCTCTGCTTTATTTTCTCCCTAGAACTCATCATTATCTGACAAACTTTATATTTGATTAATATGTTCCTTGTCTTATTCCCTCACCCCAATCCAGAACATAAATTCACTGATGGCAGATACTAAGTATTTTTGTTCTCTGCTGTGTTCTCAGTGAATGGAACTATGCCTGGCACATAATTAATGCTCAATGAATATCTGTGGGATAAATTAATATGGTGCTTGGATTCAACCCTCAGGTTGAAATCTCCTCCCATAATAAGAATAATATCAAAATTCTACTCTTTCTTCAAAACCCAACTCAAATGCCCCCACCTCCAGGAAACCTTCCCTACTCTGCTCAGTTAGAATCAGTCTCCACCTCCTCTCTGTTCTTTTATATAGCTTTAAAATAAAAATTTCTGATACATTTATAATTTTTGCAGAGCTGTAATTAATTCTTATATTTGTCTTTCTCTTTTACATAATAAGTCCCCTGAAGGCAGGAACAATTTCTTGGTCATTTGGGGGCCCAGTCATAGAATCTAGCATTTAGTGGGTGCCAGTTATATGTAGAATTTGTGTTCCTATTGCATCATGTGCTCCAATGTAAAAGAAAAGCATCAGAAACATTCTCCACCTTCAAAGAGGTTGGGACCTCATTGATGAGACAGCATCCTCACAGGCAAGAGTGTAAGGTGGTATCTAATGGCACTAGGGGAAGGAAGAAAAGGAACTAACATCTACTGAACACCTGTTATATGCTAGGCACTTTATGTGCATTATCACTTTTAATCATTCTAACAATTCCATGAAAAAAAAAAAGTAATATTAAGTCCATTTTACAGATGAGATTATTGCAGCAGAAAGGGGCAAGGTAGGAATGCAAAATTTAGAGATGTAAAGAAATAGCATATATTAAGAAATTCTGGGAGCTTTCCTATCATAGCTTCCCTTCCCAGGGATTCCAGGTTAGATGTGTAAGTTAGATGTGAGAATAAAACAAGAAACCAAGGTGCAGGGAGGTTACTATAACTTAGCCAGGGTCACACAGCAATAAGCTGAAGCTGCAGTTCTTAAAAGTCCCCAGGCAATGCCAATGATGCTGGTACAGGGACCACACTTAAATTATCAAGCCTTTAAGCCATACTTAGTTTGAGACAACTGTGTGAACTTCCAAAAGAAAATAAATCCTCTGACTGCTTGCCTTTCCTGACATTGAGTTTGCAGGAGAAAAGCCAAGACTCAGACAATCCAACATGTGTAAACACCAACAGAGGTGGGATGGGAGGGGGCAGAGCCATGGATACTCCAGAATCTCAAAGCATCCCCAGTCAGTGTTAAGAGGAAGAGACCCCACACAGGCTGTGTGCCTCCCCTTGAGTCCTTACCTGAAGTCAGACACTCCGCTGTGCCCTGTAAAAAGAGACGGCATGAGCCTAGAAGTCACTCAGATATAGGCTCATGCAAATCCCAGCCCAGGAACCTTCTTCCTAATTGACTTTGAGCAGGTTATTTAACATATTTTAGCCTCACCTTCTTTAATCTGCACAATGGGCTTGATGTGCCCATTTCACACAGTATTAAATTAGGTAATCTTACTGGGCCATTTAGTATAGTGCCCGGCATAAAGTAAGCTCTGAATAAAAGCTGTTCTTCTTCCACATGCTAATATAGTTAATCTTCACAGTAATCCTTTGATTGTGAGGATAAGGGATTATCCCTGTTTTTCCAGATAAGGGAACAGGCTGATGCAGCTTAAATGACTTAACCAAGGTTAGACAGGAAATATGGTTTTGATATGCGGTAACAGCCACAGCTCTCTGACCCTCTTTTTGGTGAGTTCAGATAGATTTCTAGGCAACTGACAGTCAGGAAAGCCACCCCAGGACTGGCAGAGAGGTGTCCTGGGATGTGGAGTTGGCTGTGGTTGACCCAGCATGCCGATTTCCACCAGCAGGTGATCTTGAGGTGACTGGGGATTTTATCATGTGCTTTGAGAACAGAATTTCAGCCTGAGCTAGGGGTTCTGACATACACAAAAATTCCTTACTCAACTCAGAAGTTTTCATCAACAGCAGCTACCCATCTGGCTGCCCCCTTGGGGGTCTTTGCAGATGAGAGAACTAGCTGTTAGGTTTCTGGAGAATAACGATTTTTGAAGACAGAAAGAGCAAGCTGTGCAGGTTGGCAGTGCAGAAATGCTGAGATTCCTTCCAGCCAGCCTTGCAAGGGGACAACTTCTCTGCTGCTGCGATCAGCCATGAGGATATCACATTTGGAGTCCTGCTGTTATAACTTCCTGGACCTCAAAGGCAAGGGGAAACAACTATTCAGAATGACTGGGAAAATGGGGGATTATAATCAGCTATGATGGCAACACTTCCTAGAGTTTGAATACAAATTTAAAATGCTTAACAGAAACTGTTGAAGATCATTTACTTTTTCTTAAGTGAATCAAAAAAGCCTCAGAGGTATTTCAGGGCCTCAAAATAGTTGTCAATAACATTGTAGTTCAAATGGAGTAACTGTGGTTATGGCAAAGGGTACTAGATTTGGAGTCAAAAGATCTAGACCCGGAGGTCAGCAAACTGTGGCCCAACAGCCAAATTGAGCCTACTGCTTATTGTCTAAATAAAGTTTTATTGGAATACAGCCACAGTCATTTGTTTACATATTATCTATGGCTGCTTTCATACTAAAATGGCAGAGTTGTCATAACAGAGACTGGAGAACCCAGCAATCCTAAACTATTTACTGTCTTATACATAAAAAATTTTGCCAACTCCTGATCTAGACTAAGATCCAACTTTGTAGTATAGGGCAAATCACTATTTTCTCTGAGCTTCAGTTTTCACATCTGTAAAATAATGATTCTTTCTCCCACAAAGTTATTATGACAATCAAATATTATAGAATGGGTAGGAAAGCACTTTGGAGTCTCAGAATCTCTGTGGAAAGGTGGACAGGGATGGTTTTTTATTGTTCATTTGAACTGTGCTGGAGAAGAACCCACACAGGACATTTTTGGTTTATGTTTTATTTTCCAGTCCCTGATGTCAGCTTATAGGCATGTTCTCTCCTTTTCCCAGGTGCTCGCTCCCTACTTCTTCTTTCCCTGAACATAAAAATATTCTGGTCATATGCTTCCAGAAATGGAGAATAAGTACAAATGTGTTTATCCATTTTTTTCACTTTGCAAATATTTGTTGTGTTCAAAGATGCAAGCTTTTATAAGCTAGTTCTTATGGGGAGAAGTGTTTGGTGCCTAAGGGAAGAAGTTAGATATATAAATTATTATAACAGAATGAGATGCTGCCATGTCATAGTAGGAGGACACATTGTGTGTGTATGCATGCACGATTTATAAAAACAGAAATATTCAGGTTCGGATTAAAGAAAAGCTTGTAAGAAAACTTTTTTAACCCCAAAACACTGAAGTGCCTTAAAATGTAGCTATTATGTATAACAGTTTTCCCTTGGAAACTACTTTCTAATTTTAAGTTTCTATTCCAAACTGCCAAGAATGCATTTCCTGCCCATGCATGGTCACTGGAGAGGACTGCTGGACAGGACTGTTGAGGCCTGCTCACATGTAAGGGTTGTAGATCACCTGGGCATTAGGGAGCCAGCTACTTACCATAGTTTCTAAAGTTTGGAGGCAGTCTTTATTTCATAATATTTTATCTTTTCTTTATTGGTCTTATTTTTCTTTATTGATGACTCAATCAACATAACATCAGTGATTTAACCTTTTTATTTGTTCAACTTGCTATCAAAATAAACTTGTAAATCGAGAACAAAAATAAAATTTAATTTTCTGTTCTGAAAATACTGTTGCCCTATGTACATGGTCAAATCTTGCTACAGCTAATAAAGGAAGATGTAGTTATTTGGAAAAAAGAAAGAAGGAAAGAAAAGAAGGAAGGAAGGAAGGAAGGAAGGAAGGAAGGAAGGAAGGAAGGAAGGAAGGAAGGAAGGAAGGAAGGAAGGAAGAGAGAGAGAGGAAGAAGAGGAAGAAGAGAAAGAAAAAAGAAGAATATAAGGACCTTATCTAGGTCTGGGATGAAGATAACACATTCATTGAGCTCTAGGCTCCTGATTGGGTCCTGGGCTCTCCCAGCACGGTGAATCTCTTGGCCCCCTTGGAAATAGTGTCGATATTCTTCATAACTGTGTTTCATCTATATTTTTCTATGTATATTTAAATATAGAACTACAAATCCATAATCCATCACAAATACATGGCCACCAAAATTAAGACATAAAATTCTTCCTCATTTTACTCTCCCCAACTACTAAAACGGTTCCTGAAAGAAATGAGGCTTGGGTTTCTATATTTTCTACCTAAGGATTTAATCCTCTCTAGACTGTTTTAAAAGAGAATGTTTAGTTCCATCCAGCATTTTTTATTAGACTTAGCTGGACTCCTCCTGTGATGAGGAGAAGCACACGAGGAAGCCTATTCGTGAACTAGGCTAACCACAGGTAGTTTTATTGTGCTGCCAGTTTATCTCGTATCTTTCAATTCACAGGCAAGTCTTTCCACTTCTGTCCTACTCTCGTTAAATGCACTGCTCTGTTTTAGAGTTTTTAGTTTATTATTTTATACAAGGAGAAGCTCCAATCTTTTTTCCTCTTCCTTTCTGAAACAATATTCATCTCTTTTTTAGTTTTCTCAAAAACACACTCATTCTTGATGTTAAATGCAGCCTCTCCCTAACGCTAGAGCACTAGGTAACGATAACACAGTTGTGCTAATTGCAGTCAGGTGCTAATGTGATGGTGGGTTTGGGACTGATACAGGCAAGCGGGTAGATATGATACAGAGTCTTTTCCTTCACTTGATCTTCAGAACCTTCCTAGGACCTGAGTGTGTTTTCCTCCCTCCTGAAGCAAAGGTCTAAAATAAAGATAAAATATAGAACGCAAAAATCATAGATATTGTATTTATTTTAGATTTCTATAAATACGTGAATAATTAGAATAAACGATAGTATATCAGGGAACATGCATCACTGGTAGGCATGATAAATTCATCCATATATATTCCATCAGTGCAATGAATCACGAACCATTTGGATGTAAGTCCAATGTTTGTGGTTACGCAGTGAGTGTTTTGGCTATATTTTTTCATATACATTTTAATTTTACACAAATTAAACTTAGCTGGATAGATTAATCAGCCATCTGACCCATTTCCTAGAATTCATACCTAAGGTTTATTATTGAAATTATTGTTTCAAAAATGCCCTTTAAGGCAGCTCAACTTGATACATGACTGTTTAAAAGAAATAATCGTAAAAATATTTTAGTACAACATTTTTAAGGCTTCTCTTATATACAAGGTAAATAGGACTGATAAATTTGCATGATGAAAATGGGTTTAATTAAGTGAATTTAGTCAGGCTTGATGAAGTGGAGCCAAATTTAGGATAAACAATATATTTTAACCAATGAAATTAGTCTCTCGTATTTTGGGGTTTGCAAAAAGTTTCTTGGAACATGTGGCAGGGTCTTATAATTCACACGAACCTCTCTCTCGCTCACTCTTACTTTTCTGTATACACACACAGACACAGACACACACACATACACACTGAAAGCACAGTGAAATTGAAAGAGAAAGGTCCTAGCAGCTGGAGTATGCTCAGCATCCTCTCCTCCTTCTTCAGTTACTAATTCTGGCTGGTGAAGGGAATATCTAGCAAAGTTTGCCCCTGCCCTGTCTTTTCCTATCATAACCCTGTTATTTCAAAACGCTAAGGAATATCCTAATGAAAAGTATTGTTATTTGGGGTTTTCCATTTGGGGGATAAAAATGCAGTGGAGTTGCTTCATGATTCTTTGTTTCCATTATATGAAGGTAACAAAGTCACCCGTTTTCTGATCCAGAACCCAACTTGTTTTCCCAGGTTCCCTCCTACAACCAACACAAACACAGACATTTACCAGCAAAACAGAAGCTGTTGGAAAGATTTTTTTGGCTGCTGAAATGGGCTCCTGTCACCAGGACATGGCAGGCTTTTTGCTGTATTGTCTCCCAGCCCTGGCCCTGTACTCCAAAGAGAGCTTTATGTAATCAGTCTTCCCTGACATGTGATGTCCTGTCATCTTCCTCCCCTTCAGCTCTGCTGCCGCCCACAAATCAATAACATTGCCTGGGAAGTTCAAGCTGGTTTTACAGCCACCCTGAGCTCTGTGTTTCTTAAAGGATATGTCAGAAAATGTAAAGTTTCCTAATGATATTTCTGGCTGATGACACATGGCAGAGCTGATGGACTATTTATAATCAGTGGCACGATCTCAAGCACATTATTTTTATTTCACTTAGGGGGGAGCCCTGTCACTTGCCACCTCTCTTTGCAGACAAGTTGATGCCATCTCCATCTAAAGTAGCTAAATCCTCTTTGCAGAATGTGTCTACACACTACCCTTTGTGTTAGGCGCTCCCCAGTTCTTTTCACTAACCCCTGCCCTTTCTATTGTTCTTGGGCTGGGGGGGATGATGAGGACAATGAATGATTCGTAGCAACTGCTTTAAATTCTAGCCATGCCTTCACTATAACGTCTCCAGTCTTTGCTGCTCAGATCCTGCTACATTCCTCTGAGTGTGGGTGTGGCTGACATGATTGAGGCAGCAGACACAGCTACTGCATCCAGTGTTTGCCCCAGTTTTACAGGACTGAGCATAACATAGCTGTCCTTTGTTGAGCAGCTACTATGTTCTAGGCATTGTACTTGGTAGGCATTTTATATACAATGGCTCATTAACCCTCTCAAACCTGTCTGTGGCAAGTGCAGTTATCTCCAGAGAAGAAATGTTGGGGCGGGGGGGAGGAAGAGGAGCTTAAATGACTTGTCTCCAAAGTCACGCAGCTGATAGGGAAAGCCCCAGGACTCCAGTTCAAGTGTCTTCTCACAAATGACACTTGCTGTCTTTCCACTATCCTGTCCTGCCTCTTCCTATTAAGTGGACATTTGTTTATGTATGGTGTGGATGTTCAGGGGCACTTACCCATTCCCAGCTTGGGCAGCTCCTGTGAGTTTAAAGCCTGACCAGAGTGAGAGATGAAAGAATTCAAAATTTCTCAACCTGGGGACAAACCCTGGTATAAATGGAACCGTATACTAGAGGAGGGTTTGGACTCACTGCAGTGGGAAGTGTTACCTCTATAAAGATATTGAGCTCTCTCTTTCTCTCTCTCTCTCTCTTTCTCTCTTTTTTAAAAAATGTTTCCACAGGACAGAGTTTAGGGTATGGATTCGTTAACTATATTGATCCAAAGGATGCAGAGAAAGCCATCAACACTTTAAATGGACTCAGACTCCAGACCAAAACCATAAAGGTAAGAGGTGATATGCTGGCTCCTGATTCATGAGGCACTGGTTAAATTTCATTCCTTTGAACTTATAAGTCCAGGCTAGGAGGGAGCTGGAAGTCATGTTCTTTATTTACTTAAAAGACGTTTACGGGGGACACTACAGATCATTACAGGAGTGAGATGAGGGCTGAGTACAGGGGAGAGACCGTGAGCTCTGGGACCTCCAGTCCTCTAGAGGGCCTTCTACCTCACCTAGAAGGCCTGTGAGCCTGAGTCTGCAAAGATGGCCAGAACAGAGCTATGGAAAGAAGCTAAGGCAGGGAAGCTGTTCCAGGCAGAGGGAACGGCACATGCAAAGCCGTGAAAATGTACATAAATATTGTGAGTGGGAACAGCATTTAGAATAGCATGGCCTAAGTTTGGATGGGGAGGTGATGAAAAAATGAGGATGGGAGGTGGCTAGGGGCATTCTGTGCCAGGCGGAGTAGCTTGGCTTTTACCTAAGGGTATAGAGGACCCTCCTAACCAAGACTAGAAAAGAAAAAAATCAGTTGTTGATAAACATACTAGTTAAGAGGGACAGGTACTATAAAATTGATAGGGACATAGTAAAGGAATGACAGAAAAAGTAACATTCCAGCCATCTGAAGATAATCAGACCAGTAGATAATATCTCAGGAAGGATTAAGTCAAAAAAGAAAAATGGTTACCCAGAGCCTATTCCTCCAGGTGGAGGTTTCTGTGGCTGGATTTTCTGAACGGACTGCACCTTGTGGGGATCCTTCAGGAGATGGTGCTGCTTGCTTTAAGGCCCCCTTCTGACAGCCAGTGGAGAGCTCCTGGATGGAGCCTGCCTTCTCCTCAGCCTCCCTTTCCCTTCTTTCCCACCTCCAGGCAGCATCCTGTTTGGGGGCAGCTGCCAGCCAATTAATGAGTCCCATCCTTCATAGCCTATTAAACCATGGGGAGGTGTCTCCTGGGCTCTCTTATCCTCACGACAGCAAGTCTGATGCAAAGTAGGACAGAAGAGAAACCTCTCCCGGAAAGGAAATCTATAGCTAACGCCGGCTCTCAGTGTCTGAAAAGACAACCAGAACTTTTGAGTTCAACAGAGCTACTTTTTCAACATCCAGACTGACAGAGGAGATTAGTGGCATAAGATAATTTTAGCTGGGAGGTAATCAGAAAAAAAATATAACCAAAACAAAACAAAAAACTTCTCTTTTTGGAATATATTATGTGATTTTCTTTCTTTCCTTCCTTTCTTCCTCCCGCCACCCCTCCCTCCCTTACTCCTTCCTTCCTTCCTTCCTTCTTTCTTTCTTGCCTTTCTTTTAAGAAGCTTTATTTTTTTTTAATTGAGTTTAGCTTATTTAAAAAGATTATTGCTTTCCTGGTCTCATACAGTCTGTGGTACACAAAGACCCCAAAATGGGCTTAATTCAGGTTGGCTCAGTCTCTATCCCTATGCGTTCTCTAACAGCGAAATAATAGAGAGTTGTTTAATTATGGGATAGTCCTCTGAGAGGCAGGAGAATTAATTTCTTTCAAAGGAAAAAAATACCTATTTTTTTGCTTTAAGATGGGAGGCTCATGTCACCTGACTCTTTGATGAGGCCACACCAGGTTGAGAGCTGTATTTGTGAGTTTGATTGATTTTTCTGTGCTGCCCAATTCAGCATTAGAATGTCAGACATTTACTCTTTCCTTGATGGATACCCTGACCTTGAAATGAGAAAGATACTTTTCTTTCCTCTATAGTTTTCTTGAAATCCAAACTTCCCTCAAGAGCTTACGGTCAAATCATCAGCCATCTATTCTGCATTTTTTTCCTTAAATATTTCATGAAGCTGTTGGCATTTCCCTAAAGACTGAGTGGACCCAGCTTTTCTGATCTCAGAGCGCACCCCGGGTTGATCATGCCTTTGGAAGAGTACTTTGTCTAAGTGGGTCTTAGAGACAAGGAACATTGATTATTTAATTTCTGTGAGGAGCCAGTCTGCCTCCTTCCCTTCTCTATATTCCTTTCCTCATCCCCCCACCCACCCTGTGCTCACCCTGCATCAAAACGCTGCCAACACATTTGCACCCAGCAGTAACGTGGGCTTCTGAGGCACTGTGGGATTCAAAATGCATGATGCCACGGCTGAATCAATAATTTCCATTCTCTACAACGAATGAAAATTTAATGTGCAAACCTGGGGATTTCAGCCCTTTCATTAAAGCAGTTTATTTGCCATACTAAAAATTAAGTTTGAGTGATGGGTTCCTTTATTAACTTTTCTTCCTTTTCCTAAAGGGACATAGTGTTTAAAGTAAAAATCATATTAAAGGAGAGGGAAAAAAAAAAGCAAACCTTTTTCATGTGCTGTTAATAGTCTCATCATTTATTAATTTTTACAAATTGCTTTTCTGCCTTTCAGGCCACTGTTTACTTCTTCTGCGTCAGTTTACTTTGATAAGTGACATGAGATTTATCTCTCTACTCTGACTCCCATGAAGAAAGTGCCTATCTAGAAAAAAACAAGTATCTTCTTTGGAAACATGCATTATAGAAATCCCCTTGGAACGATCTAGTACATGTTTGCAAACTTTAGTCAAGTTTGTCCCTTCTTCCCACATTTATGGAACATTTTTGGAGTGTTTCATGCAAAACACTACTTTAAATGTCATGCACAACATAGATGCAGGGAAACCAAGAGTTAATTCCAAAGCTTTGAAGGTTAAGGATGAACAGCTAGATTCAGAGGTTGTTCTGGGAAGCCCTGAGGGAGTAGTACAGACCTTAGCCGGAGAACAGTAAAAAGGGCAGCTATCCTTTAGCTACTGCCGATGGTTGAAGCCCAGATCCTTGCGGGATCTTCTCATTGTTCAATAGAAACTGAAATCTAGATTTTTTTTTTTATGCTAAATCTCCCAATTTCTAACGGTTGGATGCCAACTCAAAAAAATTTTAAGCATTATGTAGGTAGGCCAAACAAAACTTCATAATTGAACTGTGGACAAGCAGTTGACAGCCTCTGAACTCAAATTTAATGACATAAACACCATTTTGCTGATTGAAAGTGAATGACTCATTACTGGGCTGCTAGTAGAAGGTGCCCACAAATGATAATTCTCTCTTAACAAATATTAATTTCCTGTTATTAAGGGGGATGTAATGCTACTGTATATGAATACCGAGTGTGTGTAGAGGGCAAGGACAGGCCTCTCTCCTCAAGGAGAATACAATCAAAGTGTAGACGCAGCACCAAAGCAGAAAAAAAGCATGATTCCTAGGTATGCCCCTCAGAGTCATGTGGATGACTTACAGGGAACTTGCCTGTCTGGAAAAAATAAGTACCTTTTTGGAAATATGTCTTGCAGAGATCTCCTCAGAACCATCTAGTACGTGTTTACAAACACGTGACTGCCAAGGAGTTGTTCTTTGGATTATAAATTCTTTAGTGGGAGAATGTGGCCAGGTTCCCACCACTCATCTTGGAGATCAGGCTCAGAGAGATGAAGTGACTTGTCCAAAGCCACATAAGTAGCCAACAGTTGATCTGGGTTAGCATCCAAAGATTCTGTGAAACATTCTGGCAGAAGAGGAGCTGCTTAATATGTGACCATGAGCTTGAAAGGAAATAATAATAATAATAATAATGCTACCTGATAATGAGTATTTTCTCTGTGTCCAGTACTATTCTAACTCCTTTACATACTTGATAGCATGTAATCCTTGAAACATCCTTAGGGCTGGGTGCTTTATACACATCAGCTCTAATTCTTAAAATAGTCCTATAAGGAGGTGCTATTTATACAAATGAGGAAACGGAGGCCCAGAGAGGTTAAGAGACTTACTCAGGACCACACAGTTGGTGGTGAGATCTGGAGTAAGAAAATATGTTTTAAAAGGAGCTCTGGCAATAGGTCAGACATATTAGAATGTCACACTGCCTGTTTGCTCAGCAGCACACACATTTTGTGAGTGTGTGGGAGTGTATTTGACTGCACACACACCGGTTATACTCCCTGCATGGGAACAAGATAGTAAAAGCAAACAAATGAATTGTGTGTCTCCTTCAGGCTCTTTAGTAAACAGACTTGTGGTTTGGGGCTTCTGCCATCAGCCTGGGCACAGTCGTGACTTCGGATCATTTATTCTTGGACCTCTACTTTCCAGGCTCTGTGCTAAGTCCTGAGATTTAGGTGACAGAGAGATGGCAGTGCCTTGGAGATTCTCCCATCTGTGTCATCAGACATGAGGCTTACATTGTCTAGCCTGCCAGAGCATCCTGGCTCCCCCCTTGAGAAACTGGGTCTTTCTTTTCCTAGCATTACAACCCTGAGCCCAGTGGAGATGCTTTGCCCCACTTAGGGCTTCGCGGGTATAATTTGTTTGGTTTGTGCCCCCACCATTTGTCTCCAACATAGATCACTTTAGACTCTGGAAAGCATTAGGTGAAATGGCTGTGGACTCTAGAAAATGATTCCCAGTACTCCTTGTCCCCACACCAATGCCTGTCCCAGTCCTGAAGCCCCCTCAGCTCCAAAAGAGCAGCTTCTGAATTTGCACTGCAATTCCAGCCTCGTATTAAGAAGCACTACGTTGCATCCAGTTGCAGTGATCCAGCTCTTTGACACATTAATTAGGAGCAAAGAAAATTAGATGGTTCTGTAGTGCTTCAAAAGAAGGATACATTTACCCAAAGTTTGGATTTGTGTTCAAATTACACTGAGAACCTTCAGTAAAAGTGATCAAAATGAGATTTGAGGTTTTGGAATCATCCCCACTAAAACTTTCACAGCAGTGGGACTCCTTGGATTTTAACCTAAGTTTGAAGAGTAGGATTAGAGAAGCGTTCACAGCTCTGCCTCAGGAAGGTTCTGTTTCATAGGGGACACAGACATGCAAAGGACCAACTCTAATGCAGTGAGATGGGGCAATCATAGGGCTACAGGGTTTACGTTTGATTTGGAGGGGGTGCAGGGAAGTAGGGAGCTGTGCAAAGTTTGAGCAGGAGAGAGTCCTAGTCAAAGTAAAATTCTAGGAAGGTTCATCTAGCAATGGTGTGTCACTTGGGTGTTTGATGAATGAAACCAGCAGCTTGCAGGCTTCCGTGATAGGTTTTTATCAGCATTAGACATTTGTTTTCATTAATTCTATTGGAAGCATTTTTCTCATTTAAAACACAAGGCATACTTATTAATAAGTTATTTGGAAAATGCATTATCATATAATGAAGGCAGTATCAGCCATTCCCAACTCAATGCAGTTACCACTTTTATGTATTTCCTTCCTTTTTTCATTGCATTACATGCTTGCAAATGATTTTGTGTCTTGTCTTTTTCTAATAATTGCATTAAGCTATTACTCAAATTATAAAAATGTGACTTTAAGTAAAACATTCCCAGAACACAGCTCTTACGCAAACTGGAGGTATGAGTGATTTCAGGATTAGGTTGAGAATGAGGGGACAAAAGGGCTGTTCCTGCAACTCGGTGAACCCAGGAGGGTTGGCACTCAGTCAAGAGAGGGAGCGATAGAAGAAAGAAGCTTTATCGTGAGGCGGCAGCCCAGCTCCAGAGGGAGCAAGACTAGAGAACGGGAAGGTACGCGAGTGAAGGCTTTTCAGAAGTAAAAACCTCCCTTCTTTGGGAAGGAGAGGGAGAGTAAGTTCCTTACTCCAGCCTCTCTGCTGTGATGCTGCTTAGCTGTTACTCCATTTTCACTTTATTCTCCTAATAG